>NC_138127.1:45384983-45947483 GCF_964188305.1 Podarcis bocagei
TCATCCCTGCTGAACTTACGGCGCTTTCGGAATACTCCCTGCCCCCCAGCATACTTTTTATTTGAACTCTGATTTTATAGTTTTAACTCATTTTGAGTCTTATTGTATTGAGTCTGTTGTACACTGCTTACAAGACTGAAATTAAACAGTACACCAATGGTTGACATAAAATAAAATCAATCTGCCACCTAAGGCAGCTGACTCACTTGCCTAATGGTAGGTCAGACTCTGTTCAGGCTCTGCCACATCAAACATCTGGAGGTGTGTGTGTGTGTGTGTGTGTGTGTGTGTGTGTGTCATGACTGAATGTTCCTCTATACAAACCTTTCCCCCTTTGGCTTCTAGTTTTCAATTTGGATTGGGGGGAGGAATATGAAGTAACAAAGGTTTGTTAAAACAGATTTAACTTTCAATGGATTGCATCCTCTATTTATACATAGAAATATGAATAGTGCTGGAAGTCTGTTAACATTTCTTTGTAACAAGGGAAGAAATTGATTTTGTACTTGTTTTCTAATTGGGCACAGAATTATAGGTGTCCATAGTTCAGAATGATCTGAAATGTTACAATTATATTAGAAAATCATTGCTGTTACCATTTGCCACAGGCAGGGAGATAAGGTGACATGAAAAGCTTTTCTTTTTTTCTTTAACTTTTATTTATGAAATTTTAACAGCTTTTATACACATACCGTGCAGTATCCATCACTTATCTCTTTTCCCAAGATTTCCCGATCCATCTCTCTGTGGCATTTTTCTAGGGAAATCTTGATCTGTTGCATATCCTAATATTTCACCCATTATCATTTCAAGTCTTCCTTTTTGATGTTACCTGCTTCTCATATGTTAACTCCTACTTGTAGGTTAATTTGTATATTATACCCTCTAAGATAATCTCCAAAACACCTCCACTCTTCTCTTATCTTTAACTCGTCCTTATTCCTCAGTTTCATGGTCATGGTTACTAATTATATGTATTCTATCAATTTGTTCTGCCAAATTTCCCTTGTGGGGAAATTGCATTTCCACCCAAAAGCAACTGAAAGCTGCACAATAAGTGCCCATGAAGCCTACACAAACCAGTCATAGAATGTTGTGTACCTAACATTGTGCCAAAGTAAAAGAAAAGTAAAAGGTTAGAAGAAATGAAGTAATATTTGAAATCTGAGCACACCCACATTCCAAAGTACTATAACCAAAAATATTTGATAATTCATGGATGAATGATTCTCCAGATATGATGAGAATATGAATTCTCAGCCTTCACTGACCTTAAAATATTTTTTGAACATCCTAGGAATTAAAGTTCACAACATTCCGTCTAATAATAAACTCAAGTGGTGAGTGCTGACTAGGTTTGAACAAGGACACAGCTGGGATAGGTAGTACAGCATGAGACTTTTAATATCAGGGTTATTGGTTCAACACCCACATTGGACAAAAGATTCCTGCCTTGGAGTAGATGACTCTTTTGGTACTTTCCAACTCTATGATTCTATCATCAACATGCTGATAGGAACCCTGAGGTTTACAAGGATAAAATATTTTTTTAAAAAACAACAACAGCTAAAGAGGCACCTGCTCCTTTCGTTATCCTTCCACAACCTGTTGTTGGAGTCCAACACCCATCATGTCTCACTTAGCATGGCCAGTGATCAAGGATTGTTTAACCCCAAACACCTGGAGGTCACCAGATTGAGGCATACCTGCCATTGTTGTGGGGCAGGGATGGGGAACCTGTACCCCCTGATGTTGGACTCTCATCAACCCTAGCCAGCATAAACAAATTTGGTTCAGACACTGCATAGTTAAACCAAGGAACTTGTTTGCTTAGCAGGTTCAGATAGCCAACTGGCTTTAAAAAGAGGATTAGACAAAATCATGGAGGATAAAGACTACCAGTGGCTACTAGCCACAATGGCTATGTTCTGCCTCCATGGTCATAGGGATTATGCTTCTGAATACCAGTATCTGGACACCGCAGGAGGGGAGAGTGCTGTTTTGTTCTTGCCTGTGGGCTTCTCATAGTCACCTAGTTGGGCATTGTGAGAAAATGATGCACTTGCAAAGGTGAACAGTTCCAAAAGCATTCTCATGCATAGCTAAGTATGTTTCCTGAAATGAGTATTTTTTTTTAAATGCATTTTTATTGAAGTTATACACAAAAAACAGATATATATGAAAATACAGAGAAAAAATTACAAAGAAAAAAAAGAGGAAAAAAAAACAAAAACCACACATCCGAAAAAAGAAAGACACACAATCTGAACTTCCCTCCATCCTTTTGATAAGTATCAAATATCTCCTTCCATTACGTATTTGATTTTCAATCTATAGTCTTAAATTCACTCGCTGGTCGTATTGTTCTAACCCCGTCAATTCACTTTAAGCATTTATTCCAATATATTTCCAAAATTTACTCCAATTTTTCAAAAATTTCTGTTCATCCTGATCTCTTATTTTACCTGTTAGTTTGTCAAGCTCAGCATAGTTTACCATTCTAATCTGCCAGTCCTTTATGTTGGGGATGGTTTCCACTTTCCAATATTGTGCCAACATAATTCTCGCTGCTGTGGTGGCGTAGAGGAATATCGTCCTATCTTCCTTTTTAATTTCTTTATCCATCATTCCCAACAGGAAGGCTTCAGGCCTCTTGGGAAAGGTATACTTAAATATTTTTTTAAGTTCATTATAAATTAATTCCCAAAAGCCTTTCACCTTTTTACATGTCCACCATAAATGATATAGGTCACCCTCCACCTCGCCACATTTCCAGCATCTCTTATCCTTTAATCTATACATTTTGGCCAATTTCACAGGGGTATGGTACCATCTATATAGCATCTTCCAGATATTTTCTCTCAATGCCATACATGCTGTGAACTTTATGTTACAATTCCAAACTTCTATCCACCTTTCAAAATCAATGTTATAACCAAAGTCAATTGCCCATTTAATCATTGCCTCCTTCACCTCCTCATCTTTTGTGTACCACTCTAGTAATATATCATAAATTCTGGACAGGGTTTTATTTTTGCCTTCTATTACTTCTATACTAAATTTTGATTTTTTATCATCAAAACCCGCCTTCCTCTTATCCTCTTTTAACAAATCATTCACCTGGTGGTATTGCAGCCAACCAGTGAATAAATTTTTTATTTCTTCATAAGGTCTGAGTTTGGGCCCTTGGTCAGTTTTTCTTAACATTTCTTCATAGGTGGCGTTTATCTCCTCCATATTTATTTTCTTAATCGTTAAGGCCTCTATTGGTGAAATCCACCATGGGGTCTTTCTTTCGAGGAGGTTTTTGTTCCTTTCCCATGTTTGATATAATGGTCCCCTAAAAATATGATCTAAGAAACTCTTGTGAACTTTCACTTTCCCATACCAAAGGTACGAATGCCATCCGTACCAATTATTAAAGCCTTCCAGGTCCAGTAGCTCTCTATTCTCCAGTTTTATCCAATCTTTTACCCAATATATACAAGCCGCTTCATAGTATAAACTTAGGTCCGGGAGAGAAAAACCCCCTCTTTCTTTTTTGTCTATCAAAATTTTCATTTTTATCCGTGGCCTTTTCCCCTGCCAAATATACTTTGCCAAGGCTCTCTGCCACTCTTTACATTGTTTTAGGCCTTTAAGTATGGGGATGGTTTGGAATAAAAATAACATTCTAGGCAGAATGTTCATTTTAACAACAGCTATCCTCCCCAAAAAGGAGAGTTTCATCCTCCCCCAAATTTCCATGTCTTTCTTTATACTCCTCCAGGTGGCATCGTAATTATCCTTGTATAAATTTATGTTCTTAGCTGTAACCCAGATCCCAAGATATTTCACTTTCTTAGCTACCGCAATTTTGGTCTTTCTTTCTAGATCTATCACTTCTTCCTTTGTTAAATTTTTAACTAACATTTTGGTTTTGTTTTTATTTACCTTAAGTCCTGCCACGGCTCCAAATTCGTCAATTTTTTGTAAAGCTTCTTTTACGCTGTTTTTTGGGTCTTCTAAGGTTAGTACAATGTCATCTGCGAAGGCCTTGATTTTGTATTCCCTCTTTCCTACCCTGACTCCTGTGACTTCTGTTGCCCCCCTCAGTCTCTCGTTTAGTATTTCTAATACTGTTATAAACAATAGAGGGGACAGGGGGCAGCCTTGTCTAGTTCCTTTATATATACTAAAATATTCTGTTGTGGTGTTGTTTATTACCAATTTTGCCTTCTGTTCCTTATATATAGCTTCTATGCCTTTTCTAAATTTCTCTCCCATTCCCATCATTTCCAAACTTTTCTTCAAGAAATCCCACGAGATGTTATCAAACGCTTTCTCAGCATCTATGAATACCAAGGCCGCTTGTCTATCTATACTCATATCCAAATATTCAATAATGTCTATCAAGTTCCTTACATTGTCCCTTAGTTGTCTCCCTGGGAGGAAGCCCGTTTGATCTTTATGTATTCTGTTGTTCAAAACCTTTTTTAGTCTTTCTGCCATTATATCTGCAAATAGCTTGTAATCATTATTTAGTAGTGAAATTGGCCTATAGTTTTTCACTTCCAAAGTATCTGCCTCTTTTTTGGGAATCAAAGTAATATATGCTTCCTTCCAGGTATTCGGGATCCTTCCTTCCTTTAATATATTATTCATCACTTCGCCTAACACTGGGGATATTTGGTTACTTAGTGTTTTATAATATTTGGCTGAGAGCCCATCTGGGCCTGGCACTTTCCCGTTTTTCATCTTTTTAATCGCCTTCTTTATCTCTTCTTGGGTAATTTCCTGGTCTAATATCTCTTTTTCTTCTTTTGGGATTTGTTTTAAATGATGTTCTTGCAAAAACTGCTCTATTTCTTGTTTTGTTTCCTTTCCTCTTTTATATAAGTCCTTATAATATTTTTGAAATATCTTCCTTATTTCTTTTGGCTCTTCCACAATCCTTTCTCCTTCCCTTATCTTACTAATCGTATTTTGTTTTCTTCTTTCTCTTATTTGCCACGCCAAATATTTGCCTATCTTGTTTGCGGATTCAAATGTCCTCTGGTTCATCATTTTAATTTTCCATTCTACCTCTTGATCAATTATTGTAGAAAGTTTAGCTTGTAATATCTTTATATTCTGTTTTGCGATCTCCTCACTGGGGTTGATGGTTAATTTTTTTTCATTTTCCATAATCTGTGTTAGGATCTGTTCCTTCTTTAACTCTTTTTCTTTTCTTACTTGGCTGTTTTTCTGTATTAAAAAGCCCCTCATAACTGCCTTTCCTGCGTCCCACACCGTCTCTATAGCAGTTTCCCCGTTTAGATTCCATTTAAAGTAATCTTCTATTGTCTCTATTGCCTTATTTACAATCTTCTGATCATTAAATAGAAATTCATTCATTCTCCATCTAGTTGTTTTAATATCCTTGCCTTTCAGCTCACTGTAAACCGCATTATGATCGGATATAATTCTTGGGAGAATTTCTGATTTAATTAAATTCTGGGTTAATTCCTTCGAGATCCAAATGCTATCTATTCGCCCCCAGCTCTGATTTGGGTTTGAGAAAAAAGTGTATTGTTTTGTAGTGGGGTTTTTGAGTCTCCATGCATCAATTAATCCCAGATTATTTACCATGTCAAAAAAAGATCGCGGTAATTTACCTTCCTTCTTTTCTTGTTTTTTTGTTAGCTTATCTAAATTTGGAGACACCACCCCATTAAAGTCACCCATTAAAATCATTTTTTGATCCATCCATTCCATCAATTTATCTCTTAATTCAGAATAGAAAGCAGATTTTTTATCGTTTGGAGCATATATTCCAATGAGTTCACTGTATTATTGACCAAATTAAGTAGCTGCAATGCAATTGGAGAAAGCAACAGGTTCCATTATATCCCCACTCCCTAAATGCTTGTATTCCACAATACTTTTATTATCCTGGATACTGTTAAGATATGAAGGGCTCAAGCAACCAAATTCATCCTCCATCCCTACATTTTGCTTTTCCAATTGATGCACAACATTCTGTGACTCCAGGAAACTACTTAGCGTGTGCAGTCTTCATTGTGCCTCTAACTTACTTTATTCATGCATGCATGCATGCATGCATGCATACATAGCTTGGGCTCTCTCTGTCTATTCTATCCTGATGCCACCATCTTGTAATTCCATTCCCCCACCCTCTCCCACAAACATATTTAAAAGCGTATAGGATGTTAATCAGCCAAAGGTGTGGTTGGACCTCTCATGGAGGAGACACATGAAGAAGGGCCTCAGATGATATTGCAGGGTCTGGGTCGGTTCATATGTACAGAGGCAGTCCTTGAGGCATTGCGATCCTGAGTTGTTTCAGGTTTTATAGGTCAAAACCAACACTCTGAATTGGGCCAGGAAACTAACTGGCAGCCAGTACAGTTGAACCAGGATCGGTGTAATATGCTCTTGCCTCAGTAAGCAACCTGGTTGCCGGATTCTGCACCAGGTGTAGTTTCCAAAATGTCTTCAGGGGCAGTCCTACATATTAAACATTGCAACAATCTACCCGAGAGGTTATCAGAGCATAGACAATAGTAATTAGGCTATCCCTATCCAGACAGCTGGGTCACCAACCAAAGATGGATGGAAAACACTCTGTGCCACTGAGGCCACTTGTGTCTCAAGAAGCTGCAAAGCATCTAGAAGTATCAACAAGCTACACACCCCCTCCTTCAGATGGTTTACAACCACATAAAGAATGGCTTCTACATATCTGGATGGGCTTGGCTAAACAATTTTCTTTTAAAGCATTTATGACATTCAAACAGGCTTTCACAAAGATCTGAGGTGAAGCTAAGAACTGACTCAGTTCTCTCTCATTCAAATGCATCTTTTTGTATGTTTTTTCCTCCTCCAGAAGAAACATCCTGGTTGAAAGAAAGTTGTACCTCTTCTAACACAGCTCAGTGTCCAGAAGGGTAAGATTAATGTATTCACAACTGTCCACTTAGGATGTCTGTATTTTTTGTAGTTTTGTTATGTAAATAAGCACACAAATATTTTTTTATTTATTGAGAACCATCACTCCAAATTGATGTTAGTCACAGCTTAAAGGTAAAAGTAAAGGTACCCCTGACCATTAGGTCCAGTCGCGGACGACTCTGGGGTTGCAGAGCTCATCTCGCTCTACAGGCCGAGGGAGCCGGCGTTTGTCCGCAGACAGCTTCCGGGTCATGTGACCAGCATGACTAAGCCACTTCTGGTGAACCTGAGCAGCACACGGAAATGCTATTTACCTTCCCACTGGAGCGGTACCTATTTATCTACTTGTACTTTGACGCGTTTTCAAACTTCTAGGTGGGCAGGAGCAGGGACGGAGCAATGGGAGCTCACCCCATCACGGGGATTTGAACTGCCAACCTTCTGATCGGCAAGCCCAAGGCTCTGTGGTTTAGACCTCAGCGCCACCCGCATCCCTTGGTCACAGCTTAGAAGACCATATACTGTAAAACGTATGGGCTAGATCGTTCTGCAAGTTCATGAATAATTACAGCGACTTCTGAGAAAAAGTTTAGTGCTGTACCCTAATGGTATTTTCAGATTTCCTTTTTCTTTTTACCTTACCACAGCATTGCCTCTGCTCTGCTATCCTGACAGTCTATTTTAACTGTGCACCACTGCAATTACCCTCTGTGTTACTGCTGCATAGGCATTCTTTCTCATTTCCTGCATTGCATTTGGAGAACACTTTCTCTGTTGCTGTGCTTTGAGCTGCCCAAACCTGCAACAAGAACATGCACTTCCTTCATCCTCCATCATGAGATCTTCTCGGGTATGTTCTGTGTACATGAGCCACAGAAACTCAGTCAAGCACTTGCGCTTGTCACATGAAACAGTTGTTTAGCAGAGCTCACTTGTACTTGGCACACACAGACATACACTACAATATACACACACCATACACAGTTTTTACAAGTAGTCATCTCCCTCTGATCCCAGAGAGGGTTCTTGGCTTCAGAATTCTTGCTGCCCCAAAGTCCGCAGCAAGTCCTGACTTCAGCTGCTTCCAAAGTCCTTGCAGTTCTTCACAAAGTGTTCTGTTTTCTTCCACGATTCCAATCAGTCTCCACTGTTCAGATCTCCCACACTTTCCCAGCGCCGAACACTGCAACTTTCATTCCATATCTAGGTACAAATTCTGCCCAGCAACAGATATAAGACAGTTGTACTGTAGGGAATGAGTCAGCATTACCAACTCATGTGAAATTAACCCATTAAACATGTTCCTTAACAGAACCTCTGCTGGATCTTAGTCCTTTCCCTCTGCAGAAGGAATCTCTGAAACCCACTCTAAGGGGTTCTAAGGAGCACCTGTGCTCCTTTATGAAGTGCCTATAACCTACACTTCCAATTTGAAAAGACAGATGAGAATCCCATGAAGCCTGGAACACTTCATGCAGGTCTCTTTACAGAGCAATACAAACTCCATGGAGGGAAAAGTGACATTGGAAGGGGAAGTTGCATCAGAAAATTTGCACTTCCTCCCTCCTGTCCTTTCTCCATTCCAAATTGCCCCTCCATGAATTGCCCCTTCTTTGGAAGGAGCCACCAGGTTGTTGTTTTTTTCTACAGACATTAGCATGTTATGTGTAACTTGACCCTTAGTCTTAAGTACAGTCAGCTGACAGCTTTTCCTGCAAACACTAGCTATCTTGTTGTAGATAGTATCAGTACCTGGTAGTGAATTTTATCTACTGGGGCAACCCCAAGCATGCTTTTCCTCAGCAGAGGCTTTGCACTGATGCTCAAAGCACACAAACTTTGGAATAAGCTTCGTTTTAAACTTGCTTTGGAATAAGTACGTGAAGAACTGCAGTATTTGAGGAAAGTCTGATTCGGCTCAGAAACAGAACACTCGTTATGAAAGATCAAAAGAAAAGTACGTCGGGAGCAAAATAGCAATCCTGAAAAGCATTTGCAGAAAGATTAGGAGGTTCTGAATTTTAAACATGTATGTTTTATGCTAGGGTTTTTCAGGGGCTTTATAAATGCATTATTGACCCCTAAATCAATAGTTGCACTTTACATTGGTTCTCAACTTACTTTAATCATTTTCAAATTGGTTAATGAGTTATGAAATCATAAAGCAGTAGTAGATTATCATGTAGGGTCCAACTGGTCAGGAGATTGCTTATAGTTCTGGCTTATCACCATGTATGATGTAAGTGTCTATGTGCATTGAGTATTTGATCAATAGTCTTCCATAAAATCATAAATGTGTTTCTTGTCCTATTTTGGCTGCCTTTTAAGAAGAACAGCAGAAGTGTTATGAAATATCTACAGCAGGTTTTATAACACTCTACAGGTGAGTTAGGGACTTCCTCCGCATGTGAATACAGGCTGTGGTGGATTGAGAGGACAAGACCAACAGTGTGTCCAACAGTCAAGAAGGTGGTTTCTGCGTGTGCTGTAGAGGGAAATGGGGGGCAGATAGGGCTTGTCCACCTGGGAAGGTAGCCCATCTAGGAGAAGGAAAACTCTGATCCTAAATCTCCTCTGGCTTGTGGCTATACTCATTCGTGAGTAAATCCCAAGGAAAAATCTGTACCCACTGCTTTGCAGAGTATCTTAGGGAGAAGAAAAGGCCAAAGAGTGAAGCCTACACAGATCTGGAGTAGAGTCCTTGCAGCCACAGCAGGTGCTGTGATTCTCCAGCAGCTTGACTTCATCTCCAGAGGCGTTCTCCATTGTCTCTTGAGACAGACAGATGCCAACAGAGTTTCTTAACTTGTCATCCATGGAGGTTCATGGATGAGCTTCAGGAGGTCTGCAGCTTCCTACATTGGGAATGATGTAATTTCAGGGTCTTCTCCCACACTTTTCCTGGTCTTTGATTGAGGAGCTAGCCCATGGCAATGCCCCCCTTTCCATACTGGGAGCTAGAGGAACATGACTTTCCCTCAGTAGCCAGCCTTCCTTTTAGTTCCCCCGTGACCTAAAATCAATTCAGGGAACAATTCAACATCACACTCTTCTAAGTTTGCACACATTTAAGTTGGCTAGATGGAACAACTCTCCTTGTCTTTCCCCGTTGCACAATGTACTGGGGGGTCCCCCTGACCTCCTGTCCCAGTTTTGGGGTGGTGGCAGGGAAAGGAGGGGGGAAGCCCCATTATACAAGTGAAAGTCCTTGCACAGGGCTCCCACTGATGTGACTCATTACTTGAATCCTGCCCACAGTGTTTCTAACATTCATATTTAGACTGTCTAATCTTTGATTTTTTTTCAGGAAGATGACAACTAATGTTTCTTAGCAAGCACCCAAATATCCTCCTGACTTTTGACTCTGTGTTCTTGACCTTCAGGTTTGATCTGCCACCGCTTATTCTTTTTTCAATGGATGGCTTCAGGGCAGAATACTTGGAAACTTGGGGCAATTTACTGCCAAATATTGGAAAGCTCAGTAAGTCATCTTGTTCTGAGGATGAATAATTTTTTAAAAAATCATTCTGTAGAAAGAAATGTTTGAATTACTTGCATATAGGTATTGCTGCTAGTGTTGAAATTTAGCAGAGAGGGAGGAAAAAAGGGTCTCAGAGGAGGTGGATCAGGGAGTTGCTGCTTGAACTTTAAATTAGGGTGACCTACTTTGCACTTCCAAAAAAGAAGGAAAAGGGGCGCAGATTTGCATGAAATTTGTGTGCGTACTGTGAATGTGCAGATGCAGATTTATGTTAAATAAATAAATAAATGCTACAGTTTAACTAGATCTGCAAGGTGAGTGAGCCTGCGTGCCTGCTCTGCCTGTCTGCTGCCCAGATGCAACTGTTGCAGCTTCAAGGCCCCTGCTGTCCTTCCTTGTTCCCTATCTTGAAACCAGGTTGGACCAGGAAGTCCCTCAAAGAGAGGGGATGTTCCGTGACAGTCTTTCAACTAGACGAATGCCCTGTATTAAGCAAGCGGAGCCTGCTCTTGATAGATACTCCCATATTGAGCAGAAGTCTTCAGTAAGAGGTCTGGGGCCAGCCTTTTCGCTTCAGCAAGCCTTCTCAAATGAAGTATTCAAATGAGACCTCTGGGTATAGGACGGTGTATAAATTCAATAACTAATAATAATAATGATGATGATGATAATAACAATAACAACAACAACAATAATAATATAGGTGATTTTCAGTTACCTATATTTGTTTCAAAAGATTCACTGACAGTTTTGTGTACATTTGCTTTTTACATTATTTGTGGATTTTAGCTATGTTTCACCTACAATTTTATGTGTAACCTGCTTGGAGGGTTCTTTGATTAAGTGGTTTGTAAGTTTTCTAAATAGATAAATGGGTAGTATTCCACTATGTTTTACTCAGAGCTGAGCCAGCTAAGTTGGTCATGTTCTTGAACTTGGATGGGCCTCTTCTGAGTGAAACCTAGATGAATATCACCCATTATTTCTATTTTAATGGTAACCACCCCTTTCTTTAAGCTGAGGAGCAGCCATCTTGAGCTGAGAGGCTATGGGATGTGATCTCATTTTCTAACCCCAGCCTCTCTCTGCTCCTTTATTTATTATTGAGATTTATTATCCATCCTTCCGTCCGAAGACCCAGGGCTGGTTGCATAACATGACAGCATAAGGAAAACCACAAGAAAAACAACAATGGAGCATAATAATAAAACCAGCGGCAAATCAGTGTGACACAATGCAGGGAGTGGAAGAAGCATCTTCTCACCTCCACCCTTCACAAGCCTGAGCAAACAGGTGTGACTGACCTGCAAAAGCTATGCAATGTCAGTCAGTGCAAGATGCATCTTGCAGTCGAAAAGGGAGGGGGGATTAAACCCAGAGAAAAACGCCCACATTCTGGCTAACGGGAAATGTTCTATGAAAAGTATTTTTTACAAGCAAGGAGCCTTGGGGAAGGGCTGTAGCTCTGTGGTAGAACATCTGCTTTGTGCACAGAAGGTCCAAGGTTTAATCCCTATCATCTCCAGGAAGGGGTGAGAAAGACTCTGGAGAGCTCCAAATACTGTAGGCAATACTGAGCTAAAGGGACCAATGATCTGACTCAGTGTAAGACAGCTTCCTATGTTCCTAATAAGTTTTAAAAGAGGTGTGCATGCTCTGTGTTTTGCATATATGTCATATTATGTCATGGTTATAATTTACTATATTTACAAAGCACCATTTGTTGCAGAAACATGTGGGACCCATTCAAAGTACATGAGAGCTGTTTATCCAACCAAAACCTTTGTAAACCACTATACTATTGTCACTGTAAGTACTTTTTTGTGTGTGCCTTTTTTGTCGCCATTACTTCTGCTGTGTCACTATTGTTTTAAAAGCTAGGTGCTTTATTTCATTTCTAAAACTGTTTATATCCCACCTTTCTGCTCTTAACGAACACACAGTGAACAACATTAGATTCCCACCAAACCGTAATAATTATCTAACAAGAATCTAAAACAACAGCAAAGCAGAAGAAAGTAAACACCAGCTTCTTCATTCCCCAAAGGTCCACCTAAAGAAAACAGATTTGTTTTGGTACTAGAATGGTAGCCCGTTTGATGAGAGGTGGAAGCAGGACATAGGAATATGTGTTTGGCACAGGCGATTGACGCCCCTCCTTATGGACATTTCACTGCTGTGTCTCTAGAGCCTTAGACTGAATGCACAGCATACATTTAAAGCACACACACCAGGACTCCTGGGAACTATAGTTTATTAAGGGTGCTGGGAATTGTAGCTCTGTGAGCTTCCTAGGATTTTTGTGTGGGGGGATGTCCTTTAAATGCAGCTGCATATACAGCCTAGGGCTTTAATTCTAAGCAGGCTTACTTTTTGTTGTTTAGTTGTTTAGTCGTGTCCAACTCTTCGTGACCCCATGGATCAGAGCAGGCCAGGCACTCCTATCTTCTACTGCCTCCCACAGTTTAGTCAAACTCGTGTTCGTAGCTTCAAGAACACTGTCCAACCATCTCGTCCTCTGTCATCCCCTTCCCCTTGTGCCCTCAATCTTTCCCAACACCAGGGTCTTTTCCAGGGAGTCTTCTCTTCTCATGAGGTGGCTTACTAGTCATTTAGAAATCTGTAGTACAGACCTCTGAGGAAACATTCACAGGACTTCACAGTTAAAGCTCTCTTTTGCAAAATGATAGTTAGGAGGAAATAAGGAGTGATTGATCCATGCATGTATCAGGTAACAATCGTACTTCCGTTTGCTGAAACCTGTTAGGTAGAGTATTTCAGTTCAGCCAGCCAGCCAGCCAGCCATGCCCTTTTCTGTGATGTACCATTCTACCCTTAGGCGCCGACTCCATGGGGCCTGAGGGGGCTCGAGCCCCCTCAAAAATTCGTTTGGGGGGGCTCTGCCCCCCCAATAATCTCGGGCGCCCATCCAGCAGAGTGCCGCCGCTGGAGCCTAGAGTCCTTCCAGGTTTCAGGATATATTGGCCTCAATTCGAAACCGAGACGACTGCCCGTCGGATGCGTAAAGGGGATCGCAAGCCTCGGCGGGGATTTCACTCTCCCGTGCTAGCTGGAGGCACGAAGCCTCTCCTTCTTTCCTCGCCCACCCCCACCTTTGGCAAGGAAGAACGAGGCAATTTCATGTCCTCTGATGCGGAGGGGGGGGGGAGCTAGAAGAGGAGGAAGCCGAGTTTTAATTGTTTTAATTGTTGGCTGTTAATTGGAGATGGCACTGGAATCTCTGGCAGCGGAGCCGCTTCTAGGCTAGGCGAGATGTAGGAAGGCGAAGCGAGAGCGCGCGCTGAGGCGCCTCTCCTCTCCAAGGGGGCTGGGCAGAAGGAGTGGGGGGGGGGAGAGACTGAAGGAAGGGCTGGGGGGCTGGGCAAGGCACTGGGATTGCTTTCAGAGCATTATGCGTATTCATCCCACCGCAAACTAACAGAACTCCAGCCAATATGTGGAATATAGATTTCAAACAATGCATGCACACAATCTTGGAACGGGCAGAAATCGTGGGGTTGGGCTGCAATCCTGCTGCCCCTCACCTTAAACCATACCCCTCAACCCCCCATTTCCTAGCTTTTACTCTGAAAAATTATTAAGTTTATCGCATTTGTAGAACCGGAGACAGGAGGCAAACGGTATGGGTCTTCCCACTGAAAACATAGACAGCTCCTCAATTTCAAGGTTTTACTTTGCCCGCTCGGGGAAAAAAAAATCCTGCAACTGCCCAGCTCCAAACTACCCCAAATCTTATTTGCCAGACAGAGAATCCTAGCTATCTTTTGAACAGGAGTGGGCCATGATCCAGCAGAAATGGAAACATTTTTTTAAAGCCCCAGTACGGAGGACATTCCATATCTAGGTACAAATTCTGCCCAGCAACAGATATAAGACAGTTGTACTGTAGGGAATGAGTCAGCATTACCAACTCATGTGAAATTAACCCATTAAACATGTTCCTTAACAGAACCTCTGCTGGATCTTAGTCCTTTCCCTCTGCAGAAGGAATCTCTGAAACCCACTCTAAGGGGTTCTAAGGAGCACCTGTGCTCCTTTATGAAGTGCCTATAACCTACACTTCCAATTTGAAAAGACAGATGAGAATCCCATGAAGCCTGGAACACTTCATGCAGGTCTCTTTACAGAGCAATACAAACTCCATGGAGGGAAAAGTGACATTGGAAGGGGAAGTTGCATCAGAAAATTTGCACTTCCTCCCTCCTGTCCTTTCTCCATTCCAAATTGCCCCTCCATGAATTGCCCCTTCTTTGGAAGGAGCCACCAGGTTGTTGTTTTTTTCTACAGACATTAGCATGTTATGTGTAACTTGACCCTTAGTCTTAAGTACAGTCAGCTGACAGCTTTTCCTGCAAACACTAGCTATCTTGTTGTAGATAGTATCAGTACCTGGTAGTGAATTTTATCTACTGGGGCAACCCCAAGCATGCTTTTCCTCAGCAGAGGCTTTGCACTGATGCTCAAAGCACACAAACTTTGGAATAAGCTTCGTTTTAAACTTGCTTTGGAATAAGTACGTGAAGAACTGCAGTATTTGAGGAAAGTCTGATTCGGCTCAGAAACAGAACACTCGTTATGAAAGATCAAAAGAAAAGTACGTCGGGAGCAAAATAGCAATCCTGAAAAGCATTTGCAGAAAGATTAGGAGGTTCTGAATTTTAAACATGTATGTTTTATGCTAGGGTTTTTCAGGGGCTTTATAAATGCATTATTGACCCCTAAATCAATAGTTGCACTTTACATTGGTTCTCAACTTACTTTAATCATTTTCAAATTGGTTAATGAGTTATGAAATCATAAAGCAGTAGTAGATTATCATGTAGGGTCCAACTGGTCAGGAGATTGCTTATAGTTCTGGCTTATCACCATGTATGATGTAAGTGTCTATGTGCATTGAGTATTTGATCAATAGTCTTCCATAAAATCATAAATGTGTTTCTTGTCCTATTTTGGCTGCCTTTTAAGAAGAACAGCAGAAGTGTTATGAAATATCTACAGCAGGTTTTATAACACTCTACAGGTGAGTTAGGGACTTCCTCCGCATGTGAATACAGGCTGTGGTGGATTGAGAGGACAAGACCAACAGTGTGTCCAACAGTCAAGAAGGTGGTTTCTGCGTGTGCTGTAGAGGGAAATGGGGGGCAGATAGGGCTTGTCCACCTGGGAAGGTAGCCCATCTAGGAGAAGGAAAACTCTGATCCTAAATCTCCTCTGGCTTGTGGCTATACTCATTCGTGAGTAAATCCCAAGGAAAAATCTGTACCCACTGCTTTGCAGAGTATCTTAGGGAGAAGAAAAGGCCAAAGAGTGAAGCCTACACAGATCTGGAGTAGAGTCCTTGCAGCCACAGCAGGTGCTGTGATTCTCCAGCAGCTTGACTTCATCTCCAGAGGCGTTCTCCATTGTCTCTTGAGACAGACAGATGCCAACAGAGTTTCTTAACTTGTCATCCATGGAGGTTCATGGATGAGCTTCAGGAGGTCTGCAGCTTCCTACATTGGGAATGATGTAATTTCAGGGTCTTCTCCCACACTTTTCCTGGTCTTTGATTGAGGAGCTAGCCCATGGCAATGCCCCCCTTTCCATACTGGGAGCTAGAGGAACATGACTTTCCCTCAGTAGCCAGCCTTCCTTTTAGTTCCCCCGTGACCTAAAATCAATTCAGGGAACAATTCAACATCACACTCTTCTAAGTTTGCACACATTTAAGTTGGCTAGATGGAACAACTCTCCTTGTCTTTCCCCGTTGCACAATGTACTGGGGGGTCCCCCTGACCTCCTGTCCCAGTTTTGGGGTGGTGGCAGGGAAAGGAGGGGGGAAGCCCCATTATACAAGTGAAAGTCCTTGCACAGGGCTCCCACTGATGTGACTCATTACTTGAATCCTGCCCACAGTGTTTCTAACATTCATATTTAGACTGTCTAATCTTTGATTTTTTTTCAGGAAGATGACAACTAATGTTTCTTAGCAAGCACCCAAATATCCTCCTGACTTTTGACTCTGTGTTCTTGACCTTCAGGTTTGATCTGCCACCGCTTATTCTTTTTTCAATGGATGGCTTCAGGGCAGAATACTTGGAAACTTGGGGCAATTTACTGCCAAATATTGGAAAGCTCAGTAAGTCATCTTGTTCTGAGGATGAATAATTTTTTAAAAAATCATTCTGTAGAAAGAAATGTTTGAATTACTTGCATATAGGTATTGCTGCTAGTGTTGAAATTTAGCAGAGAGGGAGGAAAAAAGGGTCTCAGAGGAGGTGGATCAGGGAGTTGCTGCTTGAACTTTAAATTAGGGTGACCTACTTTGCACTTCCAAAAAAGAAGGAAAAGGGGCGCAGATTTGCATGAAATTTGTGTGCGTACTGTGAATGTGCAGATGCAGATTTATGTTAAATAAATAAATAAATGCTACAGTTTAACTAGATCTGCAAGGTGAGTGAGCCTGCGTGCCTGCTCTGCCTGTCTGCTGCCCAGATGCAACTGTTGCAGCTTCAAGGCCCCTGCTGTCCTTCCTTGTTCCCTATCTTGAAACCAGGTTGGACCAGGAAGTCCCTCAAAGAGAGGGGATGTTCCGTGACAGTCTTTCAACTAGACGAATGCCCTGTATTAAGCAAGCGGAGCCTGCTCTTGATAGATACTCCCATATTGAGCAGAAGTCTTCAGTAAGAGGTCTGGGGCCAGCCTTTTCGCTTCAGCAAGCCTTCTCAAATGAAGTATTCAAATGAGACCTCTGGGTATAGGACGGTGTATAAATTCAATAACTAATAATAATAATGATGATGATGATAATAACAATAACAACAACAACAATAATAATATAGGTGATTTTCAGTTACCTATATTTGTTTCAAAAGATTCACTGACAGTTTTGTGTACATTTGCTTTTTACATTATTTGTGGATTTTAGCTATGTTTCACCTACAATTTTATGTGTAACCTGCTTGGAGGGTTCTTTGATTAAGTGGTTTGTAAGTTTTCTAAATAGATAAATGGGTAGTATTCCACTATGTTTTACTCAGAGCTGAGCCAGCTAAGTTGGTCATGTTCTTGAACTTGGATGGGCCTCTTCTGAGTGAAACCTAGATGAATATCACCCATTATTTCTATTTTAATGGTAACCACCCCTTTCTTTAAGCTGAGGAGCAGCCATCTTGAGCTGAGAGGCTATGGGATGTGATCTCATTTTCTAACCCCAGCCTCTCTCTGCTCCTTTATTTATTATTGAGATTTATTATCCATCCTTCCGTCCGAAGACCCAGGGCTGGTTGCATAACATGACAGCATAAGGAAAACCACAAGAAAAACAACAATGGAGCATAATAATAAAACCAGCGGCAAATCAGTGTGACACAATGCAGGGAGTGGAAGAAGCATCTTCTCACCTCCACCCTTCACAAGCCTGAGCAAACAGGTGTGACTGACCTGCAAAAGCTATGCAATGTCAGTCAGTGCAAGATGCATCTTGCAGTCGAAAAGGGAGGGGGGATTAAACCCAGAGAAAAACGCCCACATTCTGGCTAACGGGAAATGTTCTATGAAAAGTATTTTTTACAAGCAAGGAGCCTTGGGGAAGGGCTGTAGCTCTGTGGTAGAACATCTGCTTTGTGCACAGAAGGTCCAAGGTTTAATCCCTATCATCTCCAGGAAGGGGTGAGAAAGACTCTGGAGAGCTCCAAATACTGTAGGCAATACTGAGCTAAAGGGACCAATGATCTGACTCAGTGTAAGACAGCTTCCTATGTTCCTAATAAGTTTTAAAAGAGGTGTGCATGCTCTGTGTTTTGCATATATGTCATATTATGTCATGGTTATAATTTACTATATTTACAAAGCACCATTTGTTGCAGAAACATGTGGGACCCATTCAAAGTACATGAGAGCTGTTTATCCAACCAAAACCTTTGTAAACCACTATACTATTGTCACTGTAAGTACTTTTTTGTGTGTGCCTTTTTTGTCGCCATTACTTCTGCTGTGTCACTATTGTTTTAAAAGCTAGGTGCTTTATTTCATTTCTAAAACTGTTTATATCCCACCTTTCTGCTCTTAACGAACACACAGTGAACAACATTAGATTCCCACCAAACCGTAATAATTATCTAACAAGAATCTAAAACAACAGCAAAGCAGAAGAAAGTAAACACCAGCTTCTTCATTCCCCAAAGGTCCACCTAAAGAAAACAGATTTGTTTTGGTACTAGAATGGTAGCCCGTTTGATGAGAGGTGGAAGCAGGACATAGGAATATGTGTTTGGCACAGGCGATTGACGCCCCTCCTTATGGACATTTCACTGCTGTGTCTCTAGAGCCTTAGACTGAATGCACAGCATACATTTAAAGCACACACACCAGGACTCCTGGGAACTATAGTTTATTAAGGGTGCTGGGAATTGTAGCTCTGTGAGCTTCCTAGGATTTTTGTGTGGGGGGATGTCCTTTAAATGCAGCTGCATATACAGCCTAGGGCTTTAATTCTAAGCAGGCTTACTTTTTGTTGTTTAGTTGTTTAGTCGTGTCCAACTCTTCGTGACCCCATGGATCAGAGCAGGCCAGGCACTCCTATCTTCTACTGCCTCCCACAGTTTAGTCAAACTCGTGTTCGTAGCTTCAAGAACACTGTCCAACCATCTCGTCCTCTGTCATCCCCTTCCCCTTGTGCCCTCAATCTTTCCCAACACCAGGGTCTTTTCCAGGGAGTCTTCTCTTCTCATGAGGTGGCTTACTAGTCATTTAGAAATCTGTAGTACAGACCTCTGAGGAAACATTCACAGGACTTCACAGTTAAAGCTCTCTTTTGCAAAATGATAGTTAGGAGGAAATAAGGAGTGATTGATCCATGCATGTATCAGGTAACAATCGTACTTCCGTTTGCTGAAACCTGTTAGGTAGAGTATTTCAGTTCAGCCAGCCAGCCAGCCAGCCATGCCCTTTTCTGTGATGTACCATTCTACCCTTAGGCGCCGACTCCATGGGGCCTGAGGGGGCTCGAGCCCCCTCAAAAATTCGTTTGGGGGGGCTCTGCCCCCCCAATAATCTCGGGCGCCCATCCAGCAGAGTGCCGCCGCTGGAGCCTAGAGTCCTTCCAGGTTTCAGGATATATTGGCCTCAATTCGAAACCGAGACGACTGCCCGTCGGATGCGTAAAGGGGATCGCAAGCCTCGGCGGGGATTTCACTCTCCCGTGCTAGCTGGAGGCACGAAGCCTCTCCTTCTTTCCTCGCCCACCCCCACCTTTGGCAAGGAAGAACGAGGCAATTTCATGTCCTCTGATGCGGAGGGGGGGGGGAGCTAGAAGAGGAGGAAGCCGAGTTTTAATTGTTTTAATTGTTGGCTGTTAATTGGAGATGGCACTGGAATCTCTGGCAGCGGAGCCGCTTCTAGGCTAGGCGAGATGTAGGAAGGCGAAGCGAGAGCGCGCGCTGAGGCGCCTCTCCTCTCCAAGGGGGCTGGGCAGAAGGAGTGGGGGGGGGGAGAGACTGAAGGAAGGGCTGGGGGGCTGGGCAAGGCACTGGGATTGCTTTCAGAGCATTATGCGTATTCATCCCACCGCAAACTAACAGAACTCCAGCCAATATGTGGAATATAGATTTCAAACAATGCATGCACACAATCTTGGAACGGGCAGAAATCGTGGGGTTGGGCTGCAATCCTGCTGCCCCTCACCTTAAACCATACCCCTCAACCCCCCATTTCCTAGCTTTTACTCTGAAAAATTATTAAGTTTATCGCATTTGTAGAACCGGAGACAGGAGGCAAACGGTATGGGTCTTCCCACTGAAAACATAGACAGCTCCTCAATTTCAAGGTTTTACTTTGCCCGCTCGGGGAAAAAAAAATCCTGCAACTGCCCAGCTCCAAACTACCCCAAATCTTATTTGCCAGACAGAGAATCCTAGCTATCTTTTGAACAGGAGTGGGCCATGATCCAGCAGAAATGGAAACATTTTTTTAAAGCCCCAGTACGGAGGAGCTTTCCGTTGCAATCTTGTGCCTGGGTCTACTTTCCAGCAGTGGCGTAGCGTGGGGGGTGCAGGGGGGCGGCCGCACCGGGCGCAACATCTGGGGGTTAGGGTTAGGGGGAGCAAATCCACTGGTTAGGGGCCACAAATCCACGGGTTAGGGGGCGCAAATTACTTGCCTTGCCCCGGGTGCTGACAACCCACGCTACGCCAGTGGCGTAGCGTGGGGGGTGCATGGGGGGCCAGCCGCACCGGGCGCAACATCTGGGGGTTAGGATTAGGGGCACAAATCCACGGGTTAGGGGGCGCAAATTACTTGCCTTGCCCCGGGTGCTGACAACCCACGCTACGCCACTGCGCTACGCTACCCCCGCCTCCTCCCCACCTGCTCCCTCGTCAGCCAGCCAGCCAGCCAGCCAGCCGCGCGCCCTAGCCGGAGAGCCCCGGCCGTCCCCGTCGCGCAATCGGCTGGATCTCCCTTCAGCAGGCCGTGCTCACAACTCGGCCCAGGGACCCCCCCCCAGCAGCGGATCTCCGGCCCAGCTGAAGAATCCGGCAACAAGCCCCCTCCTCCCCAATCGCTCCGCCGAAATACGCTCCAAAACCCCCCAGATAGGCCGCTGGCCGCCAAGTCTCGTGGCGCCCTGAGCGAGGGTCTCTCCCCAACACCGCCACCTCAAACTGCGTTCTCCCAGCTACCGGAGCGAACCAGCGGCAGGACCCCGGTATGGGCCCCTCCAATATTTTTTATAAGTCGGCGCCCCTGATTCTACCTCCTGTCTCACCCAGTTCCCCAGTCCTGTTGCCCCACCTATTCTGTTCATGCTAGGCTGTTTTCGTGGGTTTCTCTCACCTTGGTTTGCTGTTTTTGCTTTAGATCTAAAAACCTTCTGCAAGCCTGCTGACAGTTCCCTCTGGTGTTTCAAGAGTGCAGTTTTGGCTGCACAGAGATGGGATTCATTGTTAGTGGACAATAAATGTTAAAAAGAAATCAGACATTGGGGTTGACATTAGCAGCATTAGCTTCTAGTGATGCGACCCAATGTACATATCAAGGCACAGAGTACACTCACTTTGTGTTTTCTTTCCCCAGGGTTTGTACCCAGAATCCCATGGCATCATTGACAACAACATGTACGATGTAAAATTAAACCAGAACTTTTCGCTTTCTTCAGATACCAAGAATAATCCTGCATGGTGGGGTGGTCAACCTGTAAGTGCCATTTGCTGTTTCTCGATTTACTCCCCACTTTACATGTGAATGAGGCAGACAGGTGGATAGATAGATAAAAGTGCTTTCTCTCATACAGTGGCTCCAAGTTCTTCTTGGAGGGACAAGCCCAGCAGGAGATGCTGGGGAACGCCTGTTCAATGCCCTGGCCAGTGTGATGCCATAATTCGGCACCACTTCTTCTCGTCTTCCATTCTACAACATAGTTGTGGTGCCCGCTGTGGTACCCCCGAAGCTCTGTAACCAGTCACACTCTCCTAAATCTGCCTCTGCCCTGGTCATTGGCCTCCGGTATCCCTTGGGGTCCTATCCTGTCCCCATGCTAGTTAACATTGACAGGAAGCTGCCCAGGGATTGGGGGTTCAGTGCCACCAATATGCAGATGACACCCAACTCTATCTCAATCCGAGGAAGCTGTTTCAGTGCAAAACCAGTGTGTGGTGTCAGTAATCAACTGGATGAGGATGTATCTAGGCAAGATACAGTTTATCCTGATCAGTCAAAGGCTGACCAAGGATTAGGGATCCAATTTGTGCTGGATTGCATTACACTCAAGTTCACAACTTAGGTGCACTCCTGGATTCAAGCATGAGCCTAGATGCTCAGGTTTTAGTAGTGACCAGCAGTACATTAGCACATTTTAAAACTAGTGTGCCATCTGCACCTGTTCCTAAAGATGTCTGATCTGACTACATGTCTTAGTTACATCCCATTTAGATTACAGTAACATGCTGTGTATGGGGATGCCTTTGGAAAGTGTTTGGAAGCTTCAGTCCAAAAGCCTGAGATGAGATTTCTGACTGGAGCTGGTTACAGGCAGAACAGACACTTCCTGTGACTACGTGTCCATTTTCTGGCACAATTCCAAGTGCTGGTTATATTTGGCTTGGGTCCAGGCTATCTGAAGAACTGTATCTTCATATATGAGCTTGCCCAGGCTTTGAGATAAATCACTAAATGTACCTTCTCTGTCAACGTCTCCTCCTCCTCCTCCTCCTCCTCTTCTTCCTCACCGCCTGGTAGTTACCTTTGGGGACATTTGTGGGAGATATAAAAATGTATCAAATTGGGCAAGAAAAATAAAATGCTATTCCATGGCTCTGTGGTGGCATGGCTCTATGGTGCTTCTGAAGCCTTGCAACCAGCTTGCTTCACCTCAGACCATTCAGGTCCTGGGTTGCCTCAGGCTCTGAGGTAGCTCAAGGGAATGTTGCCTTTGATTCATCTGCCATTGGAGGGGAATGTGTAGACCTAGTAGCTCACTCACTCAAAGTCCACATAGGATAAAATAGTTTTGTTGAAATGATTGAGATTGAACCAACATTGCAACCCCTTAATGACAAGCAGTTCCCTAGCAAAGGTGCTTCTTCAAAAAAGACCTTGTATCTCACAGTTATTAGCATGATTTTAGCATGTTGATTGGGGTTCCCTCAAGACCTTGGGGCATGGAGAGTTTTAAATGTGCTATTAAAATGAAGATCTGTCTATGTTTCAGATACTGAATCTGTGTATCTTCTTGCAGATTTGGCATACAGCAATGTTTCAAGGGTTGAAAGCTGGCACCTACTATTGGCCTGGATCCGAAACAAAAATCAATGGAACATACCCTAATATCTTTAAGGTGTACAACAAGTAAGTTGGAGTTTTAAAGAAAGATAAAGAAATTGTTGTTGTTATATCCTACCTTTTCCCCTGACAGGGACTCAAGACATCTTACAGCTAAAATTTCATTTCATTCTATTTATCTGTTGAAGGTGTTGTACATGATCCTTTCCCTCACATATTTTTTCTTTACAACATTCCTTTGAGGTAAGGAGGCTGAGAGGCTGTAATTGGCTCAAGGTGACAGATGTATTTGTATATGACATATACGCGTATGGGAGAAGCTTCCTCATGTGGAATAGAATGTCCCTATTTTCATGTGAGAAACGTTGGGGGGCATGAAATCTAGACACCACAAGTTCCCTGTTCCTGGTCTGCATCATTGTTCTGTTGCAGAATAAATTTCCCTGACGGCTAAATAATAACAATAATAATTATTCTTTGCAGGTCAGTTACATTTGAACAAAGAGTTACAGAGCTGCTGAAGTGGTTTGAACTCCCAAAATCTGAAAGGTAACAGTTTAGGAAGCTTTTGGCAGTGCTTTTGTTCTTGTGAAATGTTTATCAAGCCTATTTATTATATACTAAGGATCTTTTGCCAGGGTGTGTGTGTTTTCTCCAATCTTTCTTTTTACCTAGGTTTTATCTGGAGGGTTTTCGGTATATGTGGCCTCTTTTTGGGCAGAGTGGGATTTGTTAGATCTGTCTGGATGTATTTTTTTTGGTTCTTATTCTGTTTTGGTTAATATACTTCATTTTAATGTTCTGTACTACTTTTGTAAGGCACACATCCAGGTGGTGCTTTCTGTTCTAAAAAAAAGTTTAACCTTGTGCACATTTCTGCCCCTTCCTTTGAGTGAAGGCTGGCCACGATTCCTTTCCATGCAGTCACAATGCACTTTTCCTTTGAACTCTAGGCCTGATTTCTATACATTGTACATTGAGGAACCCGACTCAGCAGGACATGCATATGGACCAGCTCATGGTGAAGTAAGTTTTTCTTTTTCCAATCCTATAAGCCATAAATAAACATGCAGGATACACAAACCACAGTCATGTGACACAGCTTGCAATGTGGTTAAGTTGAGCATCAGCTAGGAACTGATGAGATTCCTGCATCACAGAGGGTTGGACTAGATGACCCTCCGGGTCCCTTCTATGATTCTATAAACTAACATATTTTACACAGCCCATCATCCAACCTCCTAACACACCAGAGGACCAGACAGTAAAGGTGTAAGCAGACAAAGTGGATGCATCATAATCTAGTTATACTGGAGTGGGTTGGGGTTTTCCAACAGAAAACAAGTATGGGGATGAAAAAAATAGGCTACTCTCCCTCTACTCCATTGTCCTAATCAGGATTGGGGCTCTGCGTGACTGTACCCGGAGAGCAGAACCTGGAGATTATTACAGTATATTATAGTCCACTGTGCATCCTAAAAGGATTGTGTAATATTGATGATAATATTCTGATTAACCCAATACACAAGAATCTCTGAATATGAATGAATTGATGTACTAAATGGGACTCCAGTTCAAAAATACCTTTAAAAACACCAGGAGGCAATAGAGATATTTTTTTCAAAAGTATGCTTGTTCTGTTTTGTCCCATATTCTGTTATGGTATACTTGATCTTGAACACACTTTGAAGGGGAAACGCTATTGAAATCTTTTCTCCTTTTGTTTTAGACGGTTAAAGCCTTACAAAAGGCAGATGAGACCCTGGGAATGTTAATGGAAGGTCTAAGACAAAGAAAATTGGACAATTGTGTCAATATCATACTTGTGGCTGATCATGGTATGACTGTTTTGTTCTTCCATTATTAGGTGCTATCATTATGCAGGGTGAGGCAACCACCTCAGGCAACAGATGCCTGAGGAGGGAAGGATGGCAAGATGTGTTCAGAGGACAGAGCTGTATGTGCTTTGTGGTCTGCCTGAACCCCCTAACCTTAGTCTACAGCTCACAGGGGTGCTGGGGGATGCTGACCCATCACTAGTGTTGAAGTAAGATTCTCATCTGGTTGGCTGCTCAGGGAATGGGCGGGGTGACCAGGACGTTATCCTGCCCTTTGCCTCAGTCAACAAAATATCTTGGGCCACCCCTTTTGTGTCTCAGTATAGAGCTTTATTGATCTTGCAAACTAATAATAAAAGTGGTTTTCCCAGCCACTTTGAGCAGCTCCCAACAGAATATTAAAACAGAATAAAACATCAAAGTTTAAAATCTTCTCTAACAGGGCCCCCTTCCGATGTCTTGTAAAAGTCAGATAGTTGTTTATTTCCTTGACATCAGATGGGAAGGCGTGCCACGGGGCAGGCGCCACCACTGAGAAGGCCCTCTGCCTGGTTCCCTGTAACCTCACTTCTCGCAGTGAGGGAACCGCCAGAAGGCCCTTGGAGCTGGACCTCAGTGTCCGGGCTGAATGATGGGGGTGGAAATGCTCATTCAGGTATACTGGACCAAGGCTGTTTAGGGCTTTAAAGGTCAGCACCAACACTTTGAATTGTGCTCAGAAACGTACTGGAAGCCAATGTAAGTCTTTCAGGACTGGTGTTGTTGTCACGGTCCGGTCTACGGGCGATTGAAGTCCCAGCTGAGGATGTCGGGACCGGGGGCAAGATGGCGGGGTGGGAGCAGGAACGAGAGTCCAGAGGGTCAGGAAGCAAGGAGTCCCGAAGTCAAGGGTCCGAGGGTTGAGAAGCAAGGAGTCATGAAGTCAAGGGTCCAAGGATCAAGAAGCAGGGAGTCAGGAAGCCAAGGTCCGAGAATCAGGAAGCAAGAAGCCAAACACAGCAAGGCAGAAAACGTATTGCTGTGGCAAAGAGCTGAAGGGAAATGCTGACCTTATATCCCTTCCCGGCTCTTGCCACCAAGTGTAGTGAGTTACCAAGTGGCCTCACCTGCGCCTTGCCTCTCCAGAACAAACTTAGGAAGGCCCCAGTCCTGCGAAGCCCTACTGGTCACAGGGCCTGGCTCCTGCACGTAGCCCTGATAGTTGTATGGTCTTGGCAGCCACTCCCAATATTTGTTGAATAGTTTAACCATCTCTTTCCTTTCCTTAGGCATGGATCAGACATTCTGTGAGCAGATGGAATTCATGACAGATTATTTTGAGGACGTTAATTTTTATATGTACGAAGGACCGGCACCTCGTATTCGATCAAGGAATATTCCAAAAGACTTCTTTTCATGTAAGCTTTGGACATAGGATGATAGATCCATAGAATTAGAGAGCTGGGAGGGATGGTTTGTGCAGGCCATCTAGCACAAACCCCTGCTTAGAACAGGAAATCTAGAGCATACTCAGCAGATGGCTGTCCATCCATTGCTGAAAAGACCAAAAGGGGTGAGGGAGAACTCAACATCCCTCTGGGTCATCCTTTGACAACCCAGTACCCTTCAGATATTTTGTGCTACAATTCCCATCAGCCCTATAGCATAACTGCCAGTTAGCTGAAATCCACTCTGCCAATGCTGCTTTCTGGATGCAGCCCAATAGATAGGACTGGAACCAACTGTAGCACAGTGCCCCCAGTTCCCATTCCATAGCATCAGTCCAGGAGGATACCATGGTCAATAGTACCAGAAGCTGCAGAGAAATCAAGGAGCAGAAGCAAAGTCACACTTCCTCATCCCACTCCTTGTAAAAGTCACCCATCAGGGCAAAAAAGTATGACCCAGTCCTACAGCCAAGCTTGAACCCAGATTGGGTTCTTAAATTCTTACAAAATGGCAAAGCGGATTAAAGGTGTTGGATAATTATATGTAATTTTGAATCCAGAGTCTAATGTTTTGATTTTCTTCCAAACAGTTGATTCAGCAGGCATTGTTAAAAATCTTACGGTGAGTAAGCATTTAATCTCTCATTTTCCTTGTAGCTTTAGTAAAAAAACAGCAAGTATATTATTATTATTATTATTATTATTATTATTATTATTATTATTATTATTATTATTATTATTAACAACAACAATAGATTTATATATTGTACATTGTCAACTGCCCTGAGATCTATGGATGAAGGGGGCTTCATCCATAGATTTCAGGGCAGTTGACAATGTAGTTGATGCATTTTTTTCCAAAGTGTAATTTCTGCATAGACTCATGTTGTTTTCTTTGGCAGATGTGCTACATGTAACCTATATCAATATATAGATCACAATTTTTTATAGGGGTTAGGATAAATAATTTTAAATGTGCAAATACTGGTATATATAAATTAAGGTAGCATCCTAACTTTGTTCTGTGGAACACAGACATGAATTTCTGTTGGGAAAATCAGCACACTGCCATCAGTAAAAACTTTTGTGACTCCTGTCTGGTGTTTTCATGAAGGAATTACAGCATACCCTTTCTTCTCTGTGGTTAGAAGTATCTATTTGTGTCTTTGTGTTCTGCAATGTGAAGATCTCACAAGTTCACTTTTCCAATTTTAGTGCCGAAATCCCACGCAGCACCTCAAAGCCTACTTGACTCCAAATTTGCCAAAGCGATTGCACTACGTTAACAATATCCGTATTGACAAAGTTCACCTTATGATGCAGCGGCAGTGGTTGGGTGTGAGGTATGGTACTGATGGTGACCTTATCATCATCATCATCATTTCTATACCACTTTATATTTTTAAGAAAAATCTCAAAGCAGTTTACGACATATTAATACATCAATAAAACAATCCAGAATCAAACATTTCTGAAGAAAGTAAAATATAAAGTATATAGTCAAAGCAACATAATTAACAGAAAACTAAAATGTTATCTTAAAGATTTCAAAATAAAACATTACAAAGAAGGTCAACTACAGAATACATATTTAACACTAACAAAGTTAACAAAAAATATCTTAAAACATTTAAAAAAACAACACATTGCTAAGTGAAGTCAAATATAAAATGTGCATTAAAACAGCATAATTAACAAGAGAATAAAATATTACCATAAGCATGACACAGCTGTTTGGCAGGCACAAAAAGATGGAGCAAAAGAATCCAATCATTAGGGTTTGTTGTCAAGCATAGCGATGTCCCTCCAGTCTCACCAGGAGCCTCTTTGGTAGGGCTGGGTGAGTCTGGGCCCCGCCCCCTAGGCCAGGTGGACTCTGCGCCAGATTTTGGGGTATCATTAAAGGGCAGGTGCTTTATCCATTCCTTCAGATTATACCCTTTTTTATATAAAATGTTCTGAGTGGTTTATAAAAAAATATTTTAAAAGGGTAGAAACACACCGAAGAAAAAAGAGTTTCTTCCTGGCACCTACTTTGCAGGGAGAGTGTGCAAGTTCTCCAGCAGCCCTTCTTCTCACTGTGACAGAGACCAGTGTCCTTTCTCTCCCTTTTGCAGCCACAGGGAAACAGATCAATTTTTGTCTCTTAGGCCTAGAACTTCATATCTTGTCACCCTGTGTGCCTCAGTTCCTCAGGCTCCCTTCCTGCAAAAGTGAGCTCAGGTACTGAGATCTTTTCCTCTTCATTCAGCCAGACTTTGTTCTGCTGCCAGGTGAATACCATTTCATTCAGCCAGCCAGTGTGAACTGCTTCTAGTTTGACTATTTTTTCTGCTCTGCAATTCTATTATTTTAGTTTATTTTTTTCAGTTTGATTGTTGGGAATATCTCTGTAAGTCACCTTGTGAATGTTAACTTTCTAAGTAAATGTAAAATCACATAAACAAATCAAAACAGAAACTCATAAAATTCCATATTAATGAACCTCTTGAGAATTCCACTGACTTCCACTGAACTGACGTAGTTGTCTCATCATGTCATTGAAGTTTTGCAACTGCTGAGAATGTAGATTTCCTTCATTAATATTTCCAAAGAAATAAAATGATAAATGCAATCATAGGGCCATGTGACCTGACATCTGGACATTTCAGCTTAGTTTTGTCAGAATGCAGTTAGGATAAACCAAACCATGTCAAATCGCAGAGGGCCTGTCCCATCTGGATTTTGCAAGTACAGTGGTACCTTGATTTTCAAACTTAATCTGTTCCGGAAGTCCATTCCAAAACCAAAGCGTTCCAAAACCAAGGTGCGCTTTCCTATAGAAAGTAATGCAAAACGGATTAATCCATTCCAGACTTTCAAAAACAATCCCTAAAAGAGCAATTTAACATGAATTTTACTCTCTAATGAGACCATCGATCCACAAAATGAAAGCAATAAACAATGTACTACAGTCACATAATCAGTCAGTCAGTCAGTCAGTCAGTAGCTGAACTGGGTTCCACACAGTCACAAAAACAGACAAAAAGAGCCACAAAAACAAAAACACAAAATACGATAAATAGCAAAAATGGACAGACCTCAGCGTAACACTCAAAATGGTTCAGCTTCTGAAAAAAGTTCGCAAACCAGAACACTTGCTTCCATGTTTGCAGTGTTTGGGTTCCAAGTTGTTTGAGTACCAAGGCATTTGAGAACCAAGGTACAGTACCACTGTATATCTGCGAATGTTAGACTCATGGAAGCTTTTAGTCAAACTGCTGATGAAACTTCTGATCAAGGCAGAATGCAGACATTTCTGTGTAAAGACAGCAGACTCTTCAATACCGGATGCTGGGGATCATTGAGTTCATTGCACTGCTTGTGCATAGTCAGAAGTATCTGGCTGGCTACTACCTTTGGAATACAAATAATCCTGAAAGGCAGAGAAGGGGAACTTGTGGCTAGCAGCAGCCAGCATGGCCAATGGCTCAGGAATGAGAGTTTCTGTAGTCTAGAAGGGCACAGGCTCCCCATTCCTTCTGCATGGCAACATCCATGTCTTCATTTCATAACCCTTGATGAACACTGTTATTCCTCCATCTTCCTGCATTAGATCCTAACACTTGCGGGCCTTTTAGATTTTAAAATCAGGTGCAGACATCCATCCCGACCACTGCTTTCTACACAATTGTAATAATAATAATAATAATAATAATAATAATAATAATAATAATAATAATAATAATACTTTATTATTTGTACCCCGCCCATCTGGCTGGGTTTCCCCAGCCACTCTGGGTGGCTTCCACAGAAACCAAAAATACACTAAAATATCACACATTAAAAACTTCCCTGTTCAGCAACCACTCGCTCAATCACCTTGCCCAAGAATGGAAGATTTGAGACTGGGCGATAGTTGGCCATATTGGCCGGGTCTAAAGATGGTTTTTTAAGAAGCGGTTTAATGACCGCCTCTTTCAGTGGAGGGAAGCATTCACCACCCCACAGAGCCCATCGCCCAGCAATTGTACTGATCTCTTGACATCTCATGCAGTTTGAATTTACAATAGCCACACAATTCAAGGAGCAGGGAATAATTTGTTTTGGCATGTTCATTGTTCAACCTTGCATATGAGGAATTTCCAAAGTATCAAAAGTGCTTTCAAATATTGGGTGTGTGTGTGTTGGAGTTATGTGCTGAAGTTACTCCAAATCGTTACACATGATAATTGAGTCAACATAAAATATTTCCAGTAAATGACTCCTGTAGTTTGGCAGTCTTGTTTATTCCATCTTGCCTTCCAAAAGTCACAGCAGTGAGTAAGCATAAAATTTCCAGGCAAATGCAGTCATTGTTAGTCAAAATATTGCGAAATTTCTTTTATGCCTCAAAGGAAAGGAGGAAAAGGTGTAAAAAAGGAAAGAAAAGAAATAGTTCTGAAATATGTAAATGAACTACACCTTTATAAAACTAAATAATTTTTATACAACTATTTCCAAGACGATTATGAGCAACTCTATGTTTGATGTTGTAGTCATTTTGCTGTAGTTACCCCATTGTTGCAGTAGTGTTTCCCGCCATAAACACGTAAGTGAATGGCGGCTACATCCCCTTCCACACCCATCCACATGTGCTTGGGAGCTGGAGTTGGTCCATGGCTCCCTGACATGTGTCCTTGAGATATAAAGATAAGCATCTTTGGTTCTCACTCTTCCTCTTTGCTACTCAGAACCCAGTTGCAATTCTGGTATGCATACATAATAGCTGCTTCAAAATACAACACTTCCCTGACACACTTACTAATGGCCTAATATGTGAAGGGTGCCACTGCTTTATTTGAATTTGTCTCCACATTTCAGTGTTTATAGTTTCTAAGGCAGATGACAAGTTTAAAACACAAATAAAAACAGCAAAAAAGCAAGAAAATAATACGAGGACCTAGCACCAGACGAGCATCTCTGGTGAGAGTTCCATATGTTTTCCCATCAGCTCCTGCTTTAGTATCATTTTATCTTGGTTAGGTCTTTCTTCTTCCTAGAATAATACCATCCAATCAGAAACCATGCTGTTAGTGAATGTGATGATGCCACAGTGCTATTTGGCTGTGTGAATATATCATTGAGATCAAATTAATTCCATTCAGGGGACAGCAACTTCCTGAGTAGGTGGAGTATTTTCATACAATCACCCTTTCGAAGCAGAATTATTGACAAAAATTGCTGAAGGGAGTGCCTTTTGACATTGATTACAAAAATAGCCCCTCTCTAGAGTTAGCTCTTATTTGAAATACTTAATATTTCTTGTTGAAGCTTACATGTTAGTTCAACATCTGTCTTTTTTTAGGTCTAAAAGCTATACACGTTGTGGTGGTGGTAACCATGGCTTTGACAATGAGTTCAAAAGTATGCAGGTAAGGGTTTTTAAAAAATAAATAAATATAGAAAAACCTATTTATCTGTTATTTTCTGTAAGCATTTGCCACAGAATCAACTCCAACATTTCTCATGTCCTGCATGGGTGCTGTTTTACACTAATACATGACTTACAATCCATGGGCCAGAGGGTGTGTTGAGTAGATGCACCACCAAAATGTGAAGTGTGTTATGAGTCCTCTTTGAGGGTAAAGGAACTACTTGAAGGCTGATGTCAAATCATAAAACCCTGGGTTGCTTATGCACCCAAAATTGTCTAAGCTAGACTGTTAAAAATTGCTTTTTTTCTTCTGGAATAAACCACATGTCTCAAATCAGTAGTTTCTCCCATTTATGGCTTGTGTCAAACTTTTGCTAAACTAGCTTTATTTTATTGTTTTAAACAAACCTTCTGAAAGCTGTTTAGTAACACCATTTTTATTATGACTACCCAGGCCATCTTTGTAGCACATGGACCAGGATTTAAAGAAAAAACTGAGGTGAAGCCTTTTGAAAACATTGAGGTTTACAATTTAATGTGTGGTAAGTATTAACTAGCTTCTGTCTGTTTTGCCACCAATAGTTTTAAGATTGGAGCAAAGTAAACTGTATGCAGAGAACATTTAATTGCTACACAAAACATATTGTACTACTTTAGGACATAATGCAAACATATATGGTGGAGTTCAGACAGGTACCCTGAGGTTATAATCCTTCTTCCTTTTTTTAAAATAAATATTTATTAAGAATTTTCCATTTTCAAAAAAAACCAAAAAGAAAAAACAAAAAGAAAAATTAAAAACATATACAGTTTGCAATCCTTATTTTCTATAACATATTTCCCTGACTTCCCCACACCTCCCCTTCTTATATTCCAATTCAAATTGTAAATTCAACAAGTTCTTAACCCCAGTTTTTAACCTTTTTGTACTTAATTCATTTTAAAAAAACAATTTTACCTTATAAACCTCAAAATTTATACCTCAGTACTCATTCTTAAATCCTTTTTTTCTAAAGTCGACCCAAATTCCCTTCCACGAATTCCCCACTTTTCATACTGATAACAAAACAGAATAAAAAGGAAAAGACAAATTATAATTATACACCCTTTGGATCCCCAAACCCCACCCCATCCCCTTTCCCAGTTTCAATCCCCAACAAATGTCCATCAGTCTTAATCTGCTATTAGCCTGGAGATCTCACATCCGAGGCCCTTAATTGTCTCTCAGTTCCTCTCTGCCGTTTTTTTTGATAGTCCTTAATATTAAACACCAAATCTCGGAGATGCTCTAATCCGATGGGGACAGTGCTTCCTCCAGCCAGACCACCATACTTAAAAGTGGAGCCCAAATCTTGTTTCTTGCACCTTTCAAGTCCAAATGCTCCCAAAGCTCCAGCTTTCACCTTGATCAAATTTGTAAACCTTAGATCTTCAGATCTCCACATATAGAGATCTCTCCATTCTTCAGTCTCCAATTTGGACCAGATTTTCATCATCCAATTCTTGTTTTCCTTTGTAGCCATCATGTCAGGACTCTGGCTCTCCTTTGTCATCTGCAACACCACAACTCCTCCTTCCCTTTCCTCAAAAATAACATGTGTCTCTTTCTCCACACTCTCAAAGTTCTCAACTTTCTCCTCTTGTCCAGCTGCATAAACTTCCCGGATCAAATCCTTATCCAATTCAATGCACTTGTTTACTGTTAAGTCCAGGGTTGCAACATTAGTAGCCAAAACATCAATTTGGCCTTGTAACTTTCCCAAGAGAAAGAAAATTCTGTCCAGTTTAGCTTGAGTTTTCCCTCCTTCAGCCATTCTTGTAATGTCCCAAAAACCCCTCTAGAGGGATTTTGGTTACTTAGTATTCCTTCCAGTTCAAATCCAAAAATCAAATTAGTTTGTATCAGTTCTTCCTTATTTTCAACAAAGTATAACCAAATTGTAACAAATATAACCAGCAGAGACAGAAAACAAAGTTCGCTTTTTCCGTCTTGACAGCTAATTTGACAGCTGTCAAGCTCTTCAATATCTCTCCACCAGGCTTTCTCGCAGATCACTCTCGGGTCCGGGGGGGGGGGTGACACTTCAGCTCCAAAAATTAACTCTTATCCTCCAGTAAAAATTACTTAAGCTGCCAAATCGTGAAATTAATATCTTTTGCCCAATAAGAAGGAAAAAAATCCTCTCGGCCTTAGTTAGTTAGTCCTTGCTTTAGATTATTTATAGGACGGGGAGACGGACTTCCTGTTTACGCCTTCCCCGATCGTGCCTAATTCAACAAAAAAATTTTCCTTTAGAAATCCAATTTCCGTACTACTCACGGGTTGCTACTTTAAAGTCCAATTGTTCACAAGAAGAAGTCAGCGCTCTCCGACCATGGCATGCAGCTTCACTCCGTAAGAGAAGCAGTCGACTCACAGCACCGCGCCACTCACCCCGTCTCCCGTTCCGAAGCCTTTAAAAAGGCTCCTTCACGGGTCGGGGGGGCGCAAATGGTGCCCGCCGAGTCACCAGGTTCACAGGCTTCACCACCTGTGATTTTTAAGGGTCCCCGCGTCGCCGCAGCGACAAGACCCGATCCTGCGGAGCCGATTCCCTCCGGAGCTCAGAGGGAATCCGCCATTAGTTGATCGCACTAACCCGGAAGTCTACAATCCTTCTTCCTACATGGTAGGTGTACTAAGGAACAGAACAGCTGTTCTGTATTTTGTATTATGAAAAGCAGGCATATCCACTGCTCTGCCTTCCAGATTGGGACACCTACAAAGAATGCGACTGCACAGTAGATTCCATGTCCCTTCATCCCATGTGTACATGGTGTGACTCTCTGTATTTAGAGGACATCCTCCTGCCAGTGATGGCAGCCACGTTTTTCTTCTTCAGCTTTATGCACAGAGAAAATAGTTCTGCTTAACTCATAAGATGGGAGGGCAGGTTTTGGAAGTCAACAGTAGGGAGGCAAGCATTTCCACAGCTGAAGTTGTGAGGGCATTGTTGCACGGATTTTTAAAGTACCTGTGACCCACTCAAATTGTGTCCAAGAATTGACAGACGCAGCAGTGGAGAAAAAGAAAGTGATATTTATTGCTGAGCAATAATTGACCCAGTGGAATGATTTCCAAAGACTGGGCCCCGGGCTCTAGCACCCTGTGGCTTTATACCTGAGTACATACATCATAGATCATGACATAATGGAATACAATCGCACACGGCAGCAAAAATAAAACCAATGAGCGCATTCAAGCCTTGCCCCCTTATCATGTAAAGAGTTCCCTCCCAACTTCTGCTTTCTTCAGTCTGAACATTCATTGTAACCTTTCCCCTGATTTATGGTAAGAAGGAGAAAAGGAAACTTAAGGTGAAAGGAACTTTGACCGTTACACTCTCCTACGCAGCATCTGCTATACAGGGACATTTTGCATTTAGCATCTTCCTGTTATTAGCTGCTCAGGACCCTGTCTGGACAGCGGGGAAAGTGCCAGCACATCAGATTTATTGCTTCCCCCTTATGTTAGCGAGACATCAAGAAGAACAAGGGAAGGGAACTGGGGCAGAGTTCATTTAGGATTTTTCAAATCTAAGCAATTTGCTCTAAGCTTTGCAGAAGCCTTCATGATTCAAACATAGATTATATAAAAATCATTATAAGGATATATGGTTATATATGGTTATATGGCTAACTGATTATATGAAAAGCATAAGGGTAAAATTCCTCCAGGTGGTCCCGCTTCAGCATAATCAAATGAATGTACAGTGGTACCTCAGGTTACGTACGCTTCAGGTTACATACGCTTCAGGTTACAGACTCCACTAACCCAGAAATAGTGCTTCAGGTTAAGAACTTTGCTTCAGGATGAGAACAGAAATCGTGCTCTGGCGGCGCGGCGGTAGCAGGAGGCCCCATTAGCTTAAGTGGTGCTTCAGGTTAAGAACAGTTTCAGGTTAAGTACGGACCTCCAGAACGAATTAAGTACTTAACCCGAGGTACCACTGTACTGAAATGATATGGCCAAAGCTGGAGTGTACTACTTATGCAGCCCAACTTTTGGCACAGGCCCAATTCACCCATTAACAGTACATGTAATTGCCCCGTAACCATGGCTGGCCCTCATGTTTGGCTGAGGGAGCCAACATGAGACAGAAAGACCATGTGGGAAATGACCACACCAGTAGAAGGAAAAGTAGTATTGGCATGACAGCTTTCTTCATGAATGATTCATAGGAACACTACAAAGCTGCCTTATAAGGAGCCAGACCATTGGTCCATCTCGCTAAGCATTGTTTACATTGACAGTGGCTTTTCGGGGTTTCAGGCCGGGGACATTCGCAACCCTACCTGGATATACCAGATTTTAAACCTGCTCTAACACGCAGTTCCAGCCCTTTCCCAAAAGCACCATGACAAATTTTCATTGAATTTTACAGTGGGTAAGGTACAGAGTCTAACCAGAGAAGACACTACCATGCCACTGTATCAAATTGACCCTAAAAACATTCCAGTCAATAACCTGGTGCATTCTTCTCAAGAATCAAAGCAGCTGGCAAAAATGGCAATGTTGGGTTCTTTAGCAGGAAATCCTCGTGCATTTTTATTAACAGCCAAGTTTACATCACCTAGCGGAAATTAGCTCTTGTTCAAGTTAAGCCTTGCACAGAGCCTGCCCCAAAGAAATCATTTTCACTTTCCGTGACAGATCTGCTTAAGATTACGCCAGCAGCAAACAATGGTACACATGGTACCTTGAATCACCTACTGAAGGTTCCTTTTTACACTCCATCACCTGTGAAAGAAGAGTCAGCTCCTTCTTTATGCCCCATGAATTCCCCCGCATCACCAGGTGTTTCTGGATGTGTCTGCAGCTTGGTAAGTCTGAACATGATCTCCTAAAATGGTTAGACATTCATTTCCCACCCCTCACCCAAAAGCAAGAAGTAGTGATAGCCACCAACTTGGATGGCTTTAAAAGAGGATTGGAAAAAATTGTGTAGGATAAAGCTACTAACCACATTGTCTATGGGCTACCTCTGCTGTTCAAAACAGGGGCAAGTGCTGTTGCACTCAGGCCCTTTATATGGGCTGCCCATTGACATCTGGTTGGCCACTGTGGATGCTGGGTTAATGACCTTATCCAGCAAGCTCTTTTCATATTCTTGTGGGGTTTTTTAAAATTGAACTATCCATTTGTGAATTATGTTTTACATGTGCATCAATGGGGTTTCTATACAAAGAATAAGAATTTAAGGATGCCGACACAGGAGTGAAAACTCCTCCGGCCGCTGATGTTGGGAAGGAAGGAAGGAAGGAAGGAAGGGGGGAAATGCAGGTTTCTCTCTCTCTCTCTCTCTCTCTCTCTCTCTCTCTCTCTCTCTCTCTCTCTCTCAGGCTTCCTTCTGCAGCAGTGGGTGTTTGGGGCTCCTGCAAGGGAAGGGGGAAAGCAGGTTCACAAGGTATAAAGGTGGGAGGTTTTGAAGGGCGTGGTGGGTTTGATATGGGCTGGCTACTTGGTGGGGTTGGCAAGTGAAGCAAGCAATGGCAGCAGTTCCTTGCACTTTTGTCTGCCTGCTTGTTTTTAGATAACAGATGTTAATGCGATAAATGAAAGATTGAGGCTCACTGATGAAGCAAGTGAGTATTGCTGCTACTCCTTTTCCATCCATCTGTTGCGGCAGTGGAGGGCAGGTGTTGGGGCCTCAAATTAACGATATCCTTAAACTCCCCTCAAGCAGCTGAATAGTAACAGTGGGTAGGGAAATATTTGTGGAGCCCAACCCTTCTCAAAGGTGTTGTTGGACTCCCATCAGCCCCAGCCACCATGGCCATGGGTCAGGGATGATGGCCCAACAGTATCTGGAGGGCCATGAGTTTGCCACTCTCCGGGCTATAGGGTAGGGGAGTATGCAAGGAAGGCAGCAGACAGGGAAAAGGCAGAAGTAGAGGGCAAGTTGTTTAGCTGAATGTGAAAGATGAAGTGGTCGATACAGTGATGCAGTGGTTAGAGTGCTGGACTAGAACCTGGGAGGGCAGGGTTCAAATTCACACTTGGCCATGAAGCTCGCTGGGTGACCTTGGGCCATTCACTGTCTCTGATTAAATGAGGACAGGGAAAACCATATGCACCACTTTGAGTTCATTAGAGAAAAAAGGTGGGATATAAATGCAAAAAATAATAAAAATTAGAACCAGAAGCAAGCTAAGTTTGGGAGAGAATATACCAGGCAGCATCTTGCCCAAATTTTCAAATAATCTTTATACCCATGCTCCCCTTTTCAAATTTATTGGAAAGCAAAGACTCTGAATAAACACATGTATTTCATCATAACTTCTCAAAAAGACTGTATTCAGTTGCTGCACACCCACCAAAGCCATCCCCCCTCCCCCCCAGGTCATCACATAAATGTGGAACTCAGTAATTATGGTTTATATTCTAGAGAAGACGTCTGAAGCTTCTAATTTGCCTTATGGTAGACCCAAGGTCTTACAGAAAGAGAATACCTATTGCCTCCTTCACCAGAATAAATATGTGAGTGGATACAGCCAAAACATCTGGATGCCACTATGGAGTTCATATACTGTCAACAAACCAGTAAGTTTTCAGATTTATATACCTTTTGAAGTGCAATGAAAGGCCATACACGGGGAAGGGCTATGGCAAAACTGCTCATTGCAGGAATGTCAGGCAGTTATCACTGTGTTTGTGTGTTTGTAAGATTGGCCAGGCCACAGCTGTTCAGACTGAGTGGTTGCTGGTCTGCTTTGGGGGGGGGGGGAGATGGTACTTAGTGTATTATCAGGGTTACCAAATTGCCATTGGAAAAGCTGCAGCTTAATGGCCGAGCAACATTCTTAGCATGCGAAAGAATGCAATCCATAGATAGGGCCAGGAAAACCCCCAATATGAAACCCCAGAGAACTACTGCCAGCCACCTTGAGAGCTAGGTTAGGATTTGGGAGACCTGAGTTCAAATCCTGACTTAGCCATGGAAGCTCACTGGGTCACCTTGGGCCAGTCCTTGTGTCTCGGTCTAACCAACCTCTTAGAGTTGTTGTGAGAATGAAATGGTAGAGCGAAAGTTGTGCATGTCACCTTGGACAAGGAAGATTCCACGAACCCCAGTTCACTCAATGCTGTAGCAGCTGGGCAAGTCAAAACACCAAGCCCACATGAACTGGCACTGACAACCTGAGCAGCAGAACTTTATGATTCTGCAATATGTGTACTTTGCTTTTTGAGCTAGCAGGGGGAGCAGTTCACCACTGGGAAGAAATTCAAAGGGGAGGAGAACAGAGGAATGAGTCACTGCTTGCAGCAGGACTCCTGTCCAACCTCCACCCTGGCATCAATAGTACCGGGTTATTCTGGTAGCTGAGAGAGAAGAGCGGCAAACACCAGGCAACAGCTTTTCCCAGATGGCAAGCAGCTTCTAATCCTCAGTGAAATTGCTGGACTGGAGATTCAGGAGACACAAAAGGCTGTACTTTTTCATACAATGCATAATTAATTTACAAGATTCCAGTAGTAGATAGGTAGCCGTGTTGGTCTGCCATAGTCAAAATAAAAAAATTCCTTCCAGTAGCACCTTAAAGACCAACTAAGTTAGTTCTTGGTATGAGCTTTCGTGTGCATGCACACTTCTTCAGATACCTGGTATCTGAAGAAGTGTGCATGCACACGAAAGCTCATACCAAGAACTAACTTAGTTGGTCCTTAAGGTGCTACTGGAAGGATTTTTTTTAATTTACAAGACACTGTGATGGCCTCTAGTTTAGATGGTTATGAAAGAGGATTAGACAAATCTGGGGGAGATAATGTCTATTAGTGGTTTTTAGCTATCACAGCAACATAGAGTCTCCCTTTTCAGAGGAAGTGTATCACTGAATGCTAGTTGCTGGTGGGACAACAGTGGAAGAAAGTTATTGCCTTCATATCCTGCATGCATACTTCCCAGAGGCAATGTCCTGCCTGGCCACAGTGGGAAACAGCATTCCCTAGATGGACTTTTGAGCTGATCTTTTCTTGTAATCCAGAAATGGGAAACCTTTGGCCCCTTCCTGCTACATCTTGATCAGAATCTTACACCTCTGGTATTCTTGAATTAATCTGGTGTGGGTTTACATAGAACATGGCTGGCTGATGCATCTGTGGCCTTCCAGATGTTGAACTCCAGCTGTCATCAGACCCTGCCAGCATGGCTAATGGTCCGGGACTATGGGAGCTGGAGTCAAACAACATCTGGAGTGGGGCACAGGTTTCTCACCCCGATATGTTTACATTAGGAGAGATGCTTAAATAAATGCATAACCTCTCATTTTAAAAATTATTTTTGCACAATACACAGCTGGCTCAAACCTACGCGAAAGGAATGTGTCTGTTTCTTCTGCTTCTCATCTCTGATAATAATCTCTTAAGGCTTGTTTTCTGGCACAAGGAAAATGACCTCATTGCAGAGGGAGCTTTCTTTGGCATCCATTTATACTTAGACAGCACAACAGTTCCACAACGTGAAGCATCTGTTGCCATACTTTAGGGAGACTGCAGCAGGGACGGTGTTGCTCCTGTGAGACCTAAGCCAGCCCAGAAAAGCCAGGTGGCATCATTGTGGTAAACATCAGAACATAAGACCATAGGTCTGCCTAGTCCAGCCTCTCACACTGCCTAACCACCTGCCTAGTTAAACTGTGGAATTTGCTGTCACAAGGTACAGTGTTGGCCACCAATCTGGATGGCTTCAAAATGAGATTATATGAAGCTGTTAAAGCTATCAGTGACTGCTAGTAGTCATAATGGCTGTGGTGTACCACCAGTTCCAGATGAACACCCAAGTAGGGAGAGTACCTGTTGCCTTCAGGTTCTGTTTGTGGGCTTCCCATGGGCATTGGGTTGGCCACATAGCTGGACTATAATAGCCCTTTGGCCTGGACCAGCAGGGCTGTCACAGTCTGGGTTACGGGCAGTCGGAGTCCTGGCTTGGTACGTCGGGGCTGGGGTAGAGGTTGGGAAGCAGGAATCAGCAGTCCAGGGTCAGCAGTCCAGGGTTCAGGAAGCCAAGAGTCCATGAATCAAGAAACCAGGAGTCAGGAGGACAAGAGTCCAAGGGTCAGGAAACCAGGAGTCAGGAAGCTGAGGGTCCAAGAGTCAGGATTCCAGGAGTCGGGACGCCAAAGCACAGCTAGGTGGGTAGCATGTTGCCATGGCAAAGAGCCAGAGGGAAATGCTGGCCTTATATACTCCTCCTGGCCCTTGCCACCAGGTGCTACGAGTCTTCTGTCATGCCTCACCTGTGAGGCCGCACCTTGCCCTTCCAGGCCAAACTCAGGAAGGCCCTAGTCCTGCGAGGCCCTACCAGTCACAGGGCCCGGCTCCTGCACGCACTCCTGACAAGTTCCATGTTCTGAACCTCGCAAGCAGGGCAGGAGAGCAATTGCACTCTTCTGCTACTGTTCCCCCACAACTGGTATTCAGAAGCACACTCCCTCTCTGATCTGTGGCAAACAAAACATACAGCATTCCCACCCGGCCTTCCTCTTTCTGCCTTGGCTCTCCCCTTCCTTCTGATCATTACCAGCACTTGTGAATCAGCGAAGGAGAATTGGATCAAACGAAAGGGCTCATCCTTCTGGTCTGCTTTTCTGACATTACAGTGGTACCCCGGGTTACATACGCTTCGGGTTACATACGCTTCAGGTTACAGACTCAGCTAACCCAGAAATATTACCTCAGGTTAAGAACTTTGCTTTAGGATGAGAACAGAAATCGTGCTCCGGCGGTGCGGCAGCAGCAGCAACAACAGGAGGCCCCATTAGCTTAAGTGGTGCTTCAGGTTAAGAACAGTTTCAGGTTAAGAATGGACCTCCGGAACGAATTAAGTACTTAACCCGAGGTACCACTGTATCTGAGAGGACCCTAGAAGCAGTCCAGCAAAAGCAAATTTGCACAGGTGGCACCAGAGGCTGCTGAGACCCCCTGCTTTAAACCGGATGCTTCTTTGGCCACCCTCCAAGCTTCCTGGTGGCACTTTCACATAAATGCAGCTCTGTTTTGGTCCTTATATTCACTCCCACAGAAACCATTGCCACAGAGCAGGCAAATGAGATGAGAGTTTGGAGAGGGTGGGGAGTGAGGGCTTTATGGGGCTATATCCAGCTTGCTGACTAGGGGTTTACTACTCCAGTTTTTTAAAAGCAGCATTTCAATAGTGGTAGTTTTATTTTCAATCCATTTCCTAGTGATTCCCAACATAGAATTTACTTTTTCCTCACAGCACACATAATGTTTTACCACATCCTGAAGTTGTATTTTTGATGGCAAATACAGTTCAATGTAACTTGTTGCCATTTATTTATTTATTTTCAATTCACCAAGCCTGGAAAGAACCGTTTGTAGCTCTTCATCATTCCTTTTTGTCTTTACTACCCTGAACTATTTACAGAACTATTATCTGCAAATGTGGCTGTTTCACTGTTCACTCCTAACCTTAGAAACAAGTTAAAAAGCACCAGTCTTAATAGTGTCAGAGAAGTCAGAGAAGTTTCTTGCTTCTGATGTATTTAAAAATTTTTTTTTATGGTTGCCCTTAATGTTTTTAGTGACAATGTAATGTTTTAGCTAGATAATTTGAAGGGTTTGGTTTTTTTTCCAACACAGTGGAGAAAATATTCTAGATAGAGGTTTACAATGCTTTTCATAAGGTATGAAAAAGAAGCCAGCACTTCTTGAAGTGGGTGTGTACAAAGAGTTTTGATGCTGAGACATCAATAAAAATGTCATTAGCTCTAGGAGTAAGGCTTTGAGTAGATGCTAAAACCTGATGGATACCAATAACTGCTATCTGCCCTTGTTATCTTTCAACAAGAGAGAATGGTAGCCTCCAGATATACTAGCAGCCTTCTAAAAAGAAGGCTCACTAGTTATTTTCCAGCTCCTGCTGCGTGGTATTTGTTCTCCTTTTGCAGGCAGTGAAATCAAAAGAGCCACATTATAGGATTTCTCTGGACTACCTGTTTATTCAGCATTCATACTGATTCACTTGTGCACTGTCAATCATTCATTCATCTCACTAATGCCAGTGTATTTCCCTGTCACTTTCCTAACTGCAAAAAGTCTGCTTCTTTTAAAAAGTGGATTAATTGCGCTAGGGTGAGAAAGCCCTTTAATCGTACAGGCCTAAATTTCCAGTATGTGTTTTAATCCCTTCTGCAAAATATTGCCAGGTTAGACCTACAAATGGAATCAAAATTATAGCAGAATCTCATGATAGACCAATTTTTGGTTACATTGAGATGTTTATACAATCCATTTTGATGAAGGAGTACCACCATGAGGTGACATTTTCTGTTATTTTTTCCACAGTTACATATTCTCTATCTATCTGCCTAGTTTGGCCCTTAAGCAACAGGGGCATTGAAGTACCAGTGTTGGCTCAGAAATCCATCCCATTATTTTTTTTGATAGCCAGCATATCCTGAGCTAGTCCCTTTAGGTTATAAAAAGCAGTTTGTCATGAGTCAGTGAAATAGCAGAGTCAGTAGCCAGATTTCCTGAGGCAGTGATTTAGGGAAAAACTATGATTTTTCCCTCTGACTGTTGGCAAAGTTTATGAGGAAAAACCCACCTCCTGAATAGGAAAGATTTGGTTGTACCGAGTCACCAACCCCTCCTACACACACACACACACACACACACACACACACACACTCATAGACTCATTCACTCTTTTGAAAAGAAAGTAAACACCTTTGTGTTCCAGATTATTGAAATTGTCCTGCAGTGTATGTTCTGTAATTGAGCCCCATGTTCTATTTTTTTTTTGTCATGAATGTGGCCTGCCAGACCTCTTAGATTGGCCCTCAGGATTCTCCTCAGGCCCTAATCCCACCCCACACCTTGTGCTGGCTCTGCTCCATGTCATCTTCAAATGTTTTTTTCCTGACTGAGATGTGCCCTTGACCCATGATAATGTCTCTTGCTTCCCTGCCTCACTGGGGATATGCATTATGTGTTGTGTGTTGTGTTGTGTTGTGTTGTGTGTATATAGGTTGTGTTTTGTGTGTGTATATATATTTGTGTAGTTGGACTGCAGTCTCCTCTACAAAAGCAAGAGTCCCATCCATTGCTCTGCCCATTTTCCTTTCTGGCCCTACCCACTTTCTGTTGGCCTATGTCCACCACTGACATGTGGCCCTCAGAAGGCTTTCCTACAAGGAGATTTGATTCATGGGACGCATACCACTTGGTTCCTCAACACTTGGTTACACTTCAGTTCCACGACTTTTCAGCTGAATGTCAGAAATCACCTCACTGAAAACTGTGGGCATTTGCTGTGGCATTGGACCATGTGGAAGTTCTGTCTATGGCTATTGCTTCATGTTGGGTCATTCACACATGCCACTCATTCCTGGATTGGTACATTCATGAGTCTGGTATAGAAATATGACTAGTTGGATGAGATTTTGAAAATGGGCCCATAACTGGTTGGTTTTTTTAAAAGTGCTGTATAAAGATAAAAAGGGCATTGAAGAACATCTGAACTGAGTAGGGTTTGCATCTCTGGATCAATGAGTTTGCGGGATCTTCTTTTTTTTAATGCCTCATTTATATATTTTCTTTTCTTCCTTATACCGCTTAAGAAACACCAACACCACCCCTGGAAGTGGCTGAGTGATGGCCTGGCAGTCAAAAGCAACTGCTTCCAAATGCTGTAGTTAAAAGTCCCACAAAATGCAAATAAATTATGCCTCTTGACACATTGATTACTGTTTCCTGTTTAAAGCATGCTCTTCTTACCAAAGGCAGTGACTGTACTTTTCCTCTCAGTCTAACCTACCATACAGCTTGAACTAAGCATTATAGGAGACACCAGGCTGCCATTACTTTGCTTGCTGGTCTCTGCTTCTCATCAACTGACTGTTGGCTGGGTGTGTGTGGTGGGGACGGGGGTGGCAGAGTAAGGCACAGCCCAATGACATAATGTTAAAGAAAATACCTAAGGAAAGGCACAGAACAGCAGAAATTCGGTGACTCTGGCCCCATCTTTTTAAACTCTAAGATAAAGGTTGGGTTTTTTTTTAATCATCTGAAAGTATTTCTGCTACAAGGTGAGGAAAGACAATTAACACATTGCCTTACTTGATAAATTTGTTTTTGTTTCTTTATTGTTTCTACACTGACAGAGGTCCTGGGGTTCCCTATGGGGGGGTTCCCCCAGTCCTACCTGCAGATCTTGAACCAAAGGAGGCCAGGAAGGCATACATGATGCAATCTCTGTGAAGCTCTAGTTTGAGTCACACATCTTAACTTGTTGATTAGAGCCAATAGGGCAAATGCCTTGCATCTTTAATCCAAAAGCTGCTTTGATCTTTGCTGCAACTGGTTTACATTGGGCTGACTTCCCCTCCTTCCTCCCCATCCATTATCAAAATGCTGAAGGACCAAGAAATAAACAGACTGGAAAGAAGGGCTAAAGTCCATTTCTATTTTTAGCACGGACATGATTCATTATAAAAATAGGAAAAGAAAGAATCAATGAAAGCTAGGCTAGGAAGTCACAAAACTGTAGGTTAGCCACGACTGTGGGTGTAATACTCTCTCTTTCCCCCCCTTTCCAGGCGGGAGATGCATCTTCTCTTCCTCCCCCTGCTCCAGACTGTCTGCGGCCTGATGTTAGAATCCCTGAAGCTCAGAGCCAAAACTGCTCCAACTACCAGCCAGACCTGAACATCACCCACGGTTTCCTCTACCCTCCCAGTTAGTAGTTCTCTTTATATAGAAAAGATCATAATGTTGTAATCGGCTGGATGTGGCTGGGTGTTTAAAAACATATACACAGCACTGAAACAACCCACTGGGGATAAGCATGGCATTAAAAAGGGAGAGAGGGGGGGTATTTCAGTGGTGTTTCTTTTGTGAAAGAATAGCTTTGCTATATTATAGTCACTGCCTTCTGTAGTACCAGACCACAAGGCTCCTCAAGTCATAGTCAAATATTTTTCTTCAACAGGCTTAGATTTACGTTGAGTAAGAAGATATGTAAACGTTGCATGGAAAGGAATCTGTTAGAAACCAGGCTCACGGTGATTCATTTGCACATAACATGGAGACATGGCTTGTTTTAACCATGCTTTGTTCATTGTACAATGAGGCAAGCAAACAAGCCACAGATTGTTTCTCCAAAGCTTGGTTTGTTTTCCAGTTGCTCCTGCCTTGTGCCTCTGTAGCTTGGTGAGCGTCTGGGGTGAGGTGGCCAAGCAAGCCATTTTTAAGCAAGATGGTTGGTTTCTGTCATAACACCAGATAATAGTTAAATCAAGCCATGGTTCATAAGCCAACAACAAACCATGGGATCTCATTGTGCTTTGTTGCCAGAAAACCAATCATGGGAAAGGGCATGGTTGGCTGGCAGAAACCCTGAAGAGAAGAAATTCACTCTTTTGCTGCAGGGTCCACATGTATCTTTCTGTTACCACTATGTTTGATCCTATGTTTTCATGCAAGAGGGCAGAAAGGGTATTAAATAATAAAATTTAAGAGGTATTTTAATGAATAGATCCATCAGAATTGTAAACAAAATTGTGCTCAGTTTAAAATAATTTTGGTTTAGTTTTCATGACTTACAAACTATTAATCCCATTTCCCCCCCCACAGACTTCAATTCAACTGCAGATGAACAATATGATGCTTTACTTACCAGCAACATTGTTCCCATGTACAAAGAATTCAAAAGTAAGTGCTGATAATGGCCTACACTTTGATATTGCATTATTTACCTGAGAGTTTATGCTTACATTCTGGCCTCTTCTGGTCTGTGTGGTCATGGGACAGAGAAGCCATACTGATTCAGCATAACAGCTCCCCTTGTAGCTGATTCTATCTCACTGTACTTTCAATTGCAGGATTATGGGATTACTTGCATAATACACTGCTTCCAAAATATGCTACAGAGAGAAATGGGCTAAATGTGATCAGTGGGCCTATTTTTGATTATAATAGTGATGGACACTTTGATTCCCTTGATATCATTACACAGTAAGTAAAGAAAAAAGGTAACCAGTTTAAATGTTAGCATGTGGCACGAGTTTCATTTTTATTTATTCATTTAAATCACTTATACCCCACTCTTCTGTCAAGCATCACAGAATGGCTTACAAACAATAGCCAATCTGCCATCTGCTCAGAGTTTCCCAAACTTGGGTCTCCAGCTGTTTTTGGACTACAACTCCCATCATCTCTAGCTAGCAGGACCAGTGGTCAGGGATGATGGGAACTGTAGTCCATCATATATAGTCCATAAACAGCCAGAAACCCAAGTTTGGGAAACCCAGTGCTAGATTTTAAGCGAGTTACAGCAGGTGCTCAGGCACAAGTCAGCCAAGAAATCAAGTTACACTCTGTAGAATGACTGGCTGTATGTGAGCCAGCTGATACTTGAAAAGAATAGACAGGTGTTTTGGCAAGGCAGCTGCGGCAATGCCTCTCCAAAGGGGTATAGGAGAATGTGATGCTAATGTCCAATACAAAGATGAAGGTCTGCCAGGCTTGTATGCTGAGCACACTGTTTTATGGAAGTGAGTTGTGGGCACTGCCAGGAGCGACACCTCAATGCCTTCCACATGTGCTGCACCATGTGGAGGATTTGGGGCATCACATTCCCACCATGTTCACATTCTTGTCTCAAAATGTCTACACTGGCAGTGTATCTGAAGAAGTGTGCATGCACACGAAAGCTCATACCAAGAACTAACTTAGTTGGTCTTTAAGGTGCTACTGGAAGGAATGTTTTTATTTTGACTATGGCAGACCAACACGGCTACCTACCTGTAACTGGTACATTGGCTTAGTCATGTTCACAGAATGGAAGATGGCAGGAGATCCCTGAGGACGTGCTGTATGGGGAGCTGGCTTCAAGCACCAGGCCCATTGGCAGACCAGTTCTGCATTACAAAGATGTCTGCAAACATGACATGAAGGCTGGCAACATTCGCCTCACCATGTGAGAATCCCTTGCAGACGACTGCAGTGCCTGGAGACAGACAATCCATAGCAGGGAGCAGAGGAGGGATGTCTGCTGGAAGGAGCGCAGAGAGAAGAAACGCCATGGTGCATCTGCAGCAGCACAACTGGACGCCTTTAATCTGGCGCTGCTGCAACAAAACATGTCTCTCCTGTATTGGTATCTACAGCCACAGCAGGCACTGTAACTTTCCAGCAGTTTGACTTCACTCCCAAAGACACACGCCTCCATTGTCTCTCGAGACAAATGGATGCCAACGATCCAATGTGGGCCGGCTGATATCAGCATCTGGCTTGAATAGAATAGGATAAATTCCAGCCTCACTCCCTGGATCTTTCCTCTGAGAACAACAGCTGCATTGCTAACCACAATTTACCTACAAATCAGGGGTGCCAACTTGAATGAAATATTGTGGGGGCCCAGGTAAGCCCCACCCCACATATTTGATCACATGATGCAGTGCACACACTATTTGAATGGGAATGCCCATCAACTTAGTGGGGGCCCGGCCCCCTCAAATATTTTATTGTGGGGGCTGAAGCCCCCATGGCCCCTAGGAGTTAGCTCCTGTGCTGCAAATTAATAATAATAATAATAATAATAATAATAATAATAATAATAATAATAATATTTTATTATTTATACCCCACCCATCTATCTGGCCGGGCCTCCCCAGCCACTCTGGGCAGCTTCCAACAAAATATTAAAATACAGTAATGCATCAAACATTAAAAGCTTCCCTAAAGAGGGCTGCCTTCAGATGTCTTCTGGAGTATGGAGTTCTGCTGATCTGTTTGATATGCTCTCTAATGGACCCAGGATAATTATTGCCAGCTGCCAGTTTTGTAAAGAATATTTGCAAGTTCTGGACAATTTGGCTATGCAAATAGGTTTATGGTCCGGGTTTTACTGGATTTGCTGTTTTCTAGGCTAGACTTGATGCCACATTTTTCAAATATGGTTTGGACAGAGGGAAAGAATTTCTGCCACAATGTAGGTGGATGGATGAGATGACAGACTAGAGCTTCCTTCCAGTCAAAGGGCTTTAATATCCTGTCAGCCACACTGTGCTGTTTAAAAGCTTTTATAAACAGATCAAAATCTGTACAAAGTTAGTCATGGCAAGATAACCCTACCCACTTTTTGAAGAGAGAGCTCTTACAGGAATTACCCTATGCATTAAGGGACTGCATTTGCATGAGTATCTGTGACACTGCTTCAGTTTCAGCTAATGGAATCTTCTTTGTATGATTGATAAGAAAGCTAATTCCAGGGGCATCAGAATTTTACTCCCACAGTTCCTTTTCAATTATTGTTTCTTGTTAAATGTTAATACAGTTTCAACTAAAAAAAATAGAAAATCAGTGAAATGCAATGAAAAGGCAGAGGTTTATTCTTTCAGCCTTTTGACCCCACATACAACCATGCACATCAAAGGAATTTTCCAATCTAAAAAACTGCTAAAATTGTATGCCTTTGTTGGTTAAAATTTTGGACAGAATATCAATCCACATTGATTCACAATTTCAATCCCATACCCACTTGCCTCAAGTAAACCCAACTGAATTAAATGGGAGTTACTTCTGAGTAAATATGTACAGGATTGTGCTGTCAGTTACTGAAACTGAAAATTGCTGGTTAAGTATATGCAGTATCTGTTATGCAACAGACAGTGTAATCCTACCTAACGAGTGCTGATTTCCTTCTGCTTCCGGTTTTGGAGCTATTCTCCATAATATTTCCACAGGGTAGGGTAATTTCATTGAATGAAATGGTATGAATATAATTTTACAAAAAGTATAGATTTTGGTAAACAGCCTTTAATTGATCTCCTTTCACAGGCATGTAGGCAATTCACAGATCCCCATCCCAACCCATTACTTTGTTGTACTGACTAGCTGTGAGGACCAAACCAACACCCCTCTGAGTTGCTCAGGCTCACTGAATGTCCTGCCCTTCATCCTTCCTCATCGGCCCGACAACTCTGAGAGCTGTGGTGTAAGTATAACATCATTCACTTCACATGCCCCTGCTCTTCTTATTGGAGATGGGGCTTCTACAAATGTGGCCATCTGAGAAGTCTTTAGTGCCCAGTAAAAATCCAACACAAGGCCTAGAGATCATTTCAGTTGACTCTCAACGTACTGACAGTGATTGTGTTCAATATTAAATATTTTGGAAGAATTGCACATAAAGCACAAATTAGGTGACATATGCCCTCTGTTATTCAGACCACTTGTGACATAGTGGAGACTAAGGACTTATCTACACTTCCATTTTCCCACCGCTTTCCCCCAGGAAAAGCCGATCTTTAGTGCTGAATTGGTACAAAAAGCAATTGGGTTTTAAGTGGAATGTTATTTGTTCTAATTCATCACTAAAGAGCAGGTTTCCCAGGGGAAAATGGTGGGGGGAAAGTAAAACTGTTCAAACCCATGCCTAGAATGCGTGGCACAAGTGGAAGATCACTTGGACAAGTGGAAGTGTGGATGAGCCCTAACAGAACAATTCTAACCCCTGATCTTCATTGCCTGCATGAGTTAGGAATGCACCACATCTGGAGGGCTACAATTCCCCAATTCCTGTGTTAGTATATATGCATGAAAGTCAGAAATGCAGTTTTGAATAAGCAGGAATTAGATTTTTAAATGGTTCCCGAAGAAGAGTTGTGCCAGTTGTGAACAGATGTAATTTATCTGAAGTGCATTGCCATCTCTTGCTTGGTTTATCGTATTTCTTGACTGTGGGCATCTGGGACACGCTGTCCAATTCTGCTCTCCAGTGAAACTGACACAGCTGGCAAAAAAGCGTTATCAGTTATGCCTCCCCATCACAATGCCCTAGTGCTGGTTTCTAAAGTAATACTTTCCTTTTGAAAAAGCACCAAGGCGGCATTGGAGGAACGCCTCCACGCCCATCGTTCAGCCCGGACACTGAGATCCAGCGCCGAGGGCCTTCTGGCGGTTCCCTCATTGCGAGAAGTAAGGTTACAGGGAACCAGGCAGAGGGCCTTCTCGGTAGTGGTGCCTGCCCTGTGGAACGCCCTCCCACCAGATGTCAAAGCAATAAATAACTATTTTACTTTTAAAAGTCAACTGAAGGCAGCCCTCTTTAGGGAAGTTTTTTATGTCTAATGCTGTACTGTTTTTAACATTCAGTTGGAAGCCGCCCAGAGTGGCTGGGGAAACCCAGCCAGATGGGCGGGGTATAAATAAATAAATAAATAAATAAATAAATAAATAAATAAATAAATAAATAAATAATAAATATATTATTATTATTATTATTATTATTATTATTATTATTATTATTATTATTAGTAGAATTGGACAAGGCTTTTTTGCATCATTTAGTCTCAGGACAATGTAAGCCACATATAACTGGGCGTGCTTTGTAAGCGACTTCTCCTCCTCTAGCTGGAGTGGCTGTGGTGGCATTTAAAAGGAGAAAGGCATAACAGCTGGATGATGGTAATGCACAGTATCCAGAGGGGAGATATGCTGCTCAGTGGCTGTTCAAAGCATCTGAAAATGTGTATATGATTTCTGCTCCGAGGGTCAGCATTTGGCATACAGTGGTGCCTCGCAAGACGAAATTAATTCGTTCCGCAAGTTCTTTCTTCTTGCGAGTTTTTCGTCTTGCGAAGCACGGTTTCCCATAGGAATGCATTGAAAATCAATTAATGCGTTCCTAGGGAAACCGCTTGCCAGGCTGGCGGTGCGGAGAAGGGCTTTTCTCCGCACCGCAAGCCTTCAGGACAGGTACGGGAACAGAGGGGAAGGCGCGCAGCGCTTTCCCTCTGTTCCCGGGGCTTGCGTGGAAGGAGGGTTTTTCCTCCCCACCGCCAACATTCAGAACAGCATTCTGAATGTTGGCGGTGGGAAGGAAAACCCTCCTCCCACCCCAAGTCTTCAGGACAGCCATCCGATGCCGGGCTGCGGGAGGAGGCGTTCCCCTCCCCGCCCGGCATTGGAGCTTCGTTCCGATGTCCGGGGGCGGGAGGAGACGTTCCCCCCCCCCCGCCGGACATCGGAGCTTCGTTCCGATGTCCGGGGGCGGGAGGAGACGTTCCCCCCCCGCCGGACATCGGAGCTTCGTTCCGATGTCCGGCGGCGGGAGGAGACGTTCCCCCCCCGCCGGACATCGGAGCTTCGTTCCGATGTCCGGCGGCGGGAGGAGGTCCGAGGACAGTGGGGAAGACACGCTGCGCTTCCCCGCTGTCCCGGAGATTTCCCTATGGGCTGTCGTCTTGCGAAGCAAGCCCATAGGGAAATTCGTTTTGCGAAGCGCCTCCAAAACGGAAAACCCTTTCGTCTAGCGGGTTTTCCGTCTTGCGAGGCGTTCGTCTTGCGGGGTACCACTGTACTCTTAAGCATTAACTAGGTAGTGCCAATAGCTGAAGTAAAAAAAAGTAGTTTTTGCTTGTAGCATTTGCCTTCAGCCTACCCCTCCCTCTTCCCAAATATGGCATAAAGGACTTGCTGTGTTTGTTCATTCTGATAAGTCATAGCTCATTGTACTGTTGTAAGGAAACAGTTAAAAGATAGTGAACAAGTTCCAAGGGCAAAGGAAACATTCAGCAGATTGCCATGGCCTAGTTACCCCAGTCCACAGTGACAGAAATTTAATTAGGGAAAATAATAAAGTTGTAAGGCATTTGTATGCAGAAATTCCTTGCACTACTGCAACCTTGTTTTTTTGCCTGCTGATGCACAATTGAAGTTCTTGTGTTTGTTTGCTTTGTCAGGATGGGCAGCCAGAATCACTGTGGGTTGAAGAAAGAATTCAGACTCATACAGCTCGTGTCCGTGATGTGGAGCTTCTGACGGGTCTGGATTTCTACCCAGAGAGAAATCAACCTCTGCCCGAAATCCTACAACTGAAGACATTTTTGCCAATATTTACAACTCTTTTTTAATGAGTGTGTGTAATTTATTATGTCTTGTTAAAATGGTTCCTTCCTTGCCAGTTGGAAAACCCGGAACACAAACCAATGCATGTTTACTTGGAAGCAGGGATGCGAGGATATGACAATTTTATTTCTTATTTTTTCCAATCTTAAATTGGGTTGTCCACATTTTGCAACAATTTGCTATTTTTCTTTTTTTAAAAGCCTCATGAAAATTCACCACATTTTAGTTCAAACATTTTTATAAACAGTTTTGACTCATGTACACATTTTGCAAGCAATTTCCCCTAATAGAATGCATTTTTGTAAACATTGTTTGGTTGGAGAACTACAATGGAAAATTCAGATAAGGGTGAATTGGAACGGATAAGCTGTATTTCGATATTGTTTGACAGATTGGGCTTTAAATAAACAAACAAACATGCAATGTATACTGGATCAAATTTATCCTCAATCCTTTCTCAGAAGTCAGTCACTTGTGTATTCAGTGGGAATGAGTGTGTTTAAGATTTCAGCCTCAATTGCAGATCTTCAGGCGATTAGGATAGTAAATGACGACAGGAAAAATCTCTCCCAGCATTCCTGCAGCTCCATGTTCCATGTGTTTTCCTGGAATTTCTCCCTCCCTCCCTCTCTCTTTTGATGGTACAAGGACTTCAGACTACATGAAACTACTGAATTTGAACTTTTAACATATGAATAAAATATAAAGATTTTAAAGCATTTTGTATATAATAATAGAATGTGCCACTAAAATTATGAACAGGAACAAACTTGCAAAAGAAAGAAAGAGTTTCAGCTGCTGTCAAGAATATTGCTACATGTTATTGTGTTATCACGAGGGGCTGCACGCCTGTTCACTTCACTTGCCAACACCACCAAATTTGGGTATTTCCTAATCAGGACTCAGTCCCAACTCTTTAGTTGCAATATAGGGGCTAAAATGCCAGATATGCAACTGAATTCTTCAGTGTTCAGGTTCATATGCAGAGCTGTTGATTTTTGAGTAGGCATTCAACCCTTCAAAAAGTAGCTTCTTTGAATGCTGTGTTAACCTTGAAAGCTTAATTATTGTCAGGAGATGAACACAAATACATAAACATGAGTGCATACAGTGAACAGGCAGGGATTTTCCAATGCAGTACAGTCATACCTCGGGTTGAATGTGCTTCGGGATGAGCGGGTTCGAGTTGCGCTCTGCGGCAACCCGGAAGTAGCAGAGCACGTTACTTCCGGGTTTCGCCGCTCGCGAATGCGCAGACGCTCAAAATGATGTCACGCGCATGTGCAGAAGCGGCAAAAAGCGACGCGTGCGTGCGCAGACGTGCCTCGCTGGCTACGTTTGCTTCTAGATGCGAACGGGGCTCTGGAACGGATCCCGTTCGCATCTAGAGATACCACTGTACTGTGTATTGTAGAGGACTGTTTACTAATGGGAAAAGTTTTCTGTTGACTTCTGTGTCAGGGAGACCCAGCCCTTCAATCTCACTTGTATAAACACAAGCTTAGGTGTCTGTGCTTTGCTAATTTTCTGCCATCAATATTTACTCAATAAACCATTGTAGCTTGTGTAGAAGGCTTAGGCATGAGATGGACACCTATGCAAGAGACAGGATGAAGTTTAAACAAATATTGTTGGTTTATTAAGGTGGGTGCTAGGCTTATAAGGGGATACAGAGACCTACGTTCAGGTCTTAAAGTGGCTTGATGACACTAGTTTTTCGCTAGTTTTTACCTCCGGCCAAATTCCTTAAACCTCTAGCCCAGCCAAATACTTCCACAACCCAGTGCAACTACTGGGGATCCTCTGCCTTTGTAAAATTTCTCCTGGCCGCTTAGAGAGTTCAGCTAACTTTAGAACACAGCTTACTGGTAAGACATTGGTAAGACATTTAAAAAAGACAGGCTTTTAGACCAACTCAGTTACTTCCTCCCTGATCCAGACCCTGGCTAATAAATACTCAAATTGGCTGTGCCACTCTCCTCTCAGAACGCTAAACAGCTTTGTGCAATATCGTAACAGTACAAGGCTTTAGACAGCCTCTGTTGTAAGGGGCAGGCTAAAAGAGCCTGTTTACACCATTTGTTGCACAACTGCCTGGCAAGGCAGGCCAGTCACATCTCTCAAATGTTCCAGAAATCACTGCCACTATGCCCCTCTTAACCTCTACAGAGTAAAGTCTGGGAGGTCAAAGGAGCAGACACAGCAGACCCTATGCTGCTTAGTCAACCCCTCTCCGTTTACTCAGGGAGCTTTTCTCTATCAACCTGCATTTCCTAAGAACTTCAAGGCTTAGGTTTCCCCCAACCCTGTGAGCTGGCAGCAGTGCAGCAAGACACCACTTGTCAAATTATATAACATTTATTAGGAATAAAAAAGACAAGGGAGAGCACAAAGGGAACAGAGCAAAATCCTGAAAAATAAAAGGAACTCTTTAACTCAGACATACCTGTGCTCACCATATATTTGAAGCACTATGATTCTATTTCAAACAGTCATGGCTTCCCCCAAAGAATTCTGGGGGCCGTAGTTTGCTAAAGGTGCTGAGAGTTGTTTAGAGCAGTGTTTCCCAAACGTTTTTGGGCAACGGCACACCTGTGTACTAAAAAAAAATCTCGCGGCACACCACCATTAAAGCCCCGCCCCGTGACGTCAGCGCGCAGCGTCACGCCGGGAGGGACGCACAAAAGTGAACGTTTTTTCCCTCGGCAGCTCCTCTCAGCTGCGCTCAATCCGCCTCGGAGCGCAGGAGCGATGCCTCTCTCTGGCTCTCCCTCCGCGCAGGCTGAGGGAGGGAGGGAGGTGCGCGTGTGACCCGTCTCTGCTGGGAGACCAAACCCAGCGAGGCAGAGTCGCGCGGAGGCGCCCAGGCAGCGCTGCCGGCTGCGAGGAGGAGCGCCAGGCAGCAGCAGGAGGCGCGGCCTCTCCTCGCCGCCGCCGCCCCGCCTCTCGCCGCCCGACTCGCCCGCCTCCCTCCAGGCATCTCGCGGCACACCAGCCGGTGTCTCACGGCACACTCGTGTGCCGCGGAACACCGGTTGGGAAACACTGGTTTAGAGACCACTGTTCCCCTCCAGCAGCTGTAGTCCCCAATGTTCCCTGTGAAGAGGGATTGATTGTTAAACCTCTCTTGTATTAACCCCCCCAAAAAAAAATCTGGAAGAAAATGTGGACACCATCAGGTATCAGGAAAGGAAAATAGCTTAGTGGTAGAACGTGTGTGCTGCTGATCATGGCAAGGTTGCAGGTTCAATACCCGCAAGGGACAACCGCATATTCCTGCATTGCAGGAGGTTGGACTAGATGACCCTCAGGGTCCCTTCCAAGTCTATGATTCTATGTGCTTTGCATGCAGAAGATCCCACTTTCAATCACTGGCATCTACAGATAATACTGGGAGAAGCAAGCTGCCTGAAACCCCACAGAGCTGCTGCCAGTCATTCAGTGCCGGATTTACGTATACCATAAGTTAAACAAGCTATAGATTAGGGCCCCACAAAAAATTAAAGAAAAACAACAACACTGGATGTACATTTCCAAAATATAAGATAAAAAACAAATAAAATGAAACCTACATACAGCAACAGTGTTTTGTGTTGTGTAGGCTCCTATGATGTAAGTAATGGGCCTATAAATTACCATATAGCAGGGATGTCCAACAAGTTGATCATGATATACTGGATGATTGCGGAGTGTCCCTGGTCGATCTTGGTTGATCGTGGGACCCTGATAACCGCCCCCCTAAAAAAACAAAGTTTGGCTCACTCCCCCCCCCCAAAAGCTCAACAACTCTGGTCAATCCAATGGGTAGATCACTGCCAGTATTTTTTACAGTGGCAGTAGATCTCAGTCTCTTGGAAGTTGGATGTGCCTGCCATATAGCATATATTCAACACAAAAAACAGTGACAATTTGTTGCTGACAAAGGACAGCTGGACATATAAAGGGCCCCATTACCTTCAGTAGCTTAGGGGCTCAGCAAACCTAAATCCAGCCCTGCAGTCATTACAGAGATAATAGAGAACGAGATGAACCAGTGGTCTGACACAGCTTCCCATGCCTATACTGGGCTTTCCACTGTGTAAATAGTTAATAATAATAATTTTATTATTTATACCCCACCCATCTGGCTGGGTTTCCCCAGCCACTCTGGGTGGCTTACATCACATATAAAAAATAGCAAAATGTTAGACATCAAAATCTTCCTGATACAGGGTTGCCTTCAGATGTCTTCTAAAAGTCAGATAGTTGTTTATTTCCTTGACATCTGATGGGAGGGCATTCCACAGGGTGGGCGTCACTACCAAGAAGGCCCTTTGCCTGATTCCCTGTAACCTCACCTCTTGCAGTGAGGGAACTGCCAGAAGGTCCTTGGAGGAGGACCCGAGTGTCCGAGCTGAATGATGGAGGTGGAGACTGAGGCAGTTCAGGGCTTTAAAAGTCAGCACCAACACTTTGAATTGTGCTGCGAAATATTGAGTTTACTTCCAAGTGTCTGATTTTGTGACCCTACCAAAGTGCCAAGAAAAACTGGTTTTTTAAACAGGCCCCCCACTATGTTTTCATGTAATTAACTTCCTCATCTTCAGAGACCCCCTGTGGCTTGCATAAACAGGAACCCCTCTGTTTGCTATGTACTGCAGTGACTGCTGTGGCTGTTGGCAGGCATTGGTCTCTGATATCTTTTTTAAATGAAGTGACACTGGAGAAGTCTCAGAACTTGTTATATCCAATACCCCAGTTATTTTCTGTAAAACCACGCAGAGAAAATTAGCAGCAGGCACTATGGCTTTTGATAGAAGTGGTGTGTGCTGTAGCACTTGTGTTGCAATGGATGTCATAAATGTGATGATTGTCAGCATTTATAAGTGACTACTGACAATCCCAGATTGTGAAATGTCTATAAGTCAGGAAATGCAGGTGTGAGTGTTGGCAACATCTAAGTATCATTTTCAGCATTCTGATATTCAGTGGATTTGAGACACTAATAATTGTGCCCCAGGTGAGGTTCCCTAACATGTAAACTGGACTTTTCCTTTATTATTTGATTGACTCCTTATTTAATAATAATACTCTTTGATTAAATATGCATAATGGCAGTGAATGTTCCCCATCATTTTCTAGTCTACATTCCCATGTAAAGGTAACAATTGGTAGGCAACTTACTGCTTCAAAGGGTATCATCCCACCTGCTGGTCTCAAACACCCCACCCTTACAATATTGGGGAGCCCCTAATCAGCATTTCACTCCTTTGCTCTAGGCTGCAGTCCAACAGGTAAGGTAAGGTCATTGTGGTAAAAGCTAGGACAGGGCACTTTCAGAGAAGTGGCAGGTCAGATATGGAGAGCTGAGATGCATCTGCCAGTCTTGAGTCAGACCTCCTGCTGCTCTTTCCCCAGCATGCCCTGGGGCTGCCACACCTTCCCTGTCAGCACCTCCATATCGCATGGCTGAGAGAGCTGCAATGTTGCCTAAAGGAAGCTTACATTGATTTGTCATCTCTATTACAGTATATGGAACTAATCACAGGCAATCCAGAGGGACTGTTTATGAAAGCCATCTCTGCTCTAAATGAACAGACAGCGAGTGTTCTACATGAGCATTGGCTGAAAATAGGACTCTGAAATGTCAGTGTATGATCTGTCTAGTCTTTGATCTGTCTATAATCTACCATTGATCTGTCTAGTAAAATTGTAAAAGGAAGCCTGAATTTATGGGACTGTTCCTGTTGCTTGGCTGTGGTCTGCGAATCCCAGGAGCGCATTGTCACATTTGACCTTTGGTTTTGCTCTTCCTCTGGGATATAAGGAACTGCCGCAACTACATGAGGAATGTTAGCTGGTGGTATGGAAGTGTGATCCTCCCCTAAACTTCAGTTGGCAGATGGGTTTTCTTTGTGCTCATGATACAATTGGCTGCTAGTTGTAAGCAAATCCTATTGAACTCAGTGGCACTTTCTTCTGAATAAGTTGCAGAGGATTGGACTCACATCTTTTTTTCTGGACTGAGCAAAAGTTTAAATGTAATGCTTGCATGGCCATTGCTTTTGAGCATTTCATGGACACCAGCATCTATCTGTAGGCAATGCATAAAGCTTTTTCCAGGGTGAGATGACTTTCCTGGAATCACAAGAAGCCATTAATGAAATGCTCCCTAAGTCTGTGTTGCAACTTTAGAATTCAGAGGCGTTAACAGATTATTTGTGCACTGAGACTCAACTGTGTCAAAGTCACTGTGTCAAAAGTTATTTCACTAGTTTACGAGTACTTTCAGATGTAGGATTAATCTGCAAATTTGTAAATAGCTGCGAACAAATCATTCTGGTATCTGAAAACTGGCGACGGTTTTTAAATGGAATTTTCAAGAGAAAGGGTCAATCCAGATTAAATGAAGGGAAAATAGGGACTCACATTTGATTTCAACGACATCATGTGAAAGTTGTGGGAAAAAATGCATGCATTAATAGCTTTGATCCCATGATAAACATCTGTCTGGAAGCCCTCTGCTATACAGAGAAGATTTATTTATGGTTGTACCAAAGTCAAATTGAGGCAGAAACATCTGGGGAAAAAATTGCATGGCATTTCAATTGTGGTATGACCTCCAAATTATTTAGAATTCCTAGTATGACTTACTCATCAAAAGGCTTTCCTAGGCTCATATGGTGTGCTTGAAACTGATTCTGTTCACAGAAAATATTCAGTTAATGTTAGCTTCACCCCTAAATCTACTGCTGCCACTTCCAGAATATCACTATTTGAGGGGTGGGATTCACTTGCAACAAACCCACTTCCAAAAAGAATCAGAATTTTTCCAGTAACGAAAATGTTGGGGAAACAGCTGGGAAAGTGGGAGGATAACAATTGCTTGATACACTGTAATATAATCTACCTACCGAAAAATCAAAATGACTGTTTGGAATCATATAAGTTCCTGAATACTTTGTGCAAACAAATCCTGAAGTTCAATAAACAAGTCGTCTGGTAGCAAGCTGTGTCATAAATGAAGCGGATCTTCTACAACTGGCATTGGTTATGCAGAACTCAGAAGCAGCAGAACACGCACTCACCAGCACGGCAACTCTTAATGAATACTGAACATGCCACTCATATCCTCCCCAACTAAACGAGAACAAGATGATCAGAACAAGATGTCCTAACACCACAGAAACATCAATATGTCCCCTCGTACCGTTTCACAACTCTTCAAGAGAAAAAAAACCCCTGTAACCCACAAAATCCCAGTGATTCCAGATGTTATTTTCTCACTTCTGAGGAGTAAACTGGACATTGAATTTGTGGAACTTCTGGCTTTAGCTCTCTTCTAAAAGATTTTTGCTTTTCCCCACCTCAGTAGTAAATATCACCCAATGGCCTCGGAAGTCTTGAAACTGCAATTCACAAACCATTTAATCATACCTTCCAACATCTTCCAGATGAAAATAGATACCATTGTTTATATCAAGTGAGGTTTGAGAGGGTTGCCACCAAAATATCACCTTGCTGACATTTCGACTAAATTGGTTCCTCTCCCGTCTGGTGACAAATGTGAGGAAAACCTGAAGAGCAAAGACTAACAAAAAGGAAGGTCTCACAATCCTTGGAAAAGAGCTCATTACAGAAGGACAGTAGCAGACATCTTACACAAGAGTCTTCCCCTAGAGTCTGGAGGAGAGTGCAACCCACTGAAATTTATTTATTTGCAACTGGTACTGAACTTAATGGGACTTATTTATGAGTACGTATCTGCCATAACACTCTCACTCCCAGCCAAGGTCGTTCCCACGTCTGTAGATTGTTTTCAAATGGAAGTTTCCAATAACTTAGCTATTATAGTCCACTTTGCAACTGTTTCAACAGAATCCTCTAGGGGGAGAGATCTCCAAAACTTTTGCAACAAAATGTCTCTTTTAAAAAGTCCCCAATGTCTCCAAAAGGGTCTATTATAACAGTTCCCAGATATGTTTCCAAAACTTAACAGTCCAGTAATTAAGTATCTTTCACAAAGTCTTAACAAAGTGGCAGTTCTCTATTCGGCTTCCCTATCCAGGCAGTCCATTCCCAGGGCTTTGAAACAGCGGATAAAGTTTTTCCAATAGTTCCTTTTCATGCAGGTATCAAAAGTCCACCTTCCTCCCCCTCTGCTCCTGCATGCAAGAGGGGGATTTCAATTCTAATGTCAAGTTTACTTGTTTTCCTAATAGTCCTTCTCAGATTACAGCTTTGCCCTTTCTTTGCTTTGGACTTTCCGCAGTCCGGAAAGGCAGACTTCCTTATTTTATGCCTTTCCTGTTTCCGGCCAAATCGTCTTTAAATTGACTTTAAATTCCAATAGATCTTTAGATCCTACTCACAGGTAGTTCTTTTTGGTCCAAATTTCAGGAAGGAATCAGCGCTCTCCGAAAATGGCGACGCGGCTTCGCTCCACGGGCTTGGGTGATGACTCTCAGCACCGCGCCACTCACCCGCTGCCACTCCGGAGCCTTTAAAAAGGCCGAGTCTCCTTGCTCACAGGCTTCCGCGCCTGTGATTTTTGTGGGTCCCCGCTTCGCCATAACGGTCAGACCCGAACTCGCAGAGCAGACTCCCTCCGGAGCTCGGAGGGAAATCTGCCATTAATCGCTGGCGCCGACCGGACTAAATTGGTTCCTCTCCTGTCTGGTGACAAATGTGAGGAAAACCTGAAGAGCAAAGACTAACAAAAAGGAAGGTCTCACAATCCTTGGAAATAAGCTCATTATAGAAGGACAGTAGCAGACATCTTACACTGGATCCATTCCAGTCCGGCTTCCGCGCTGGTCATGGGACTGAGACGGCTCTGGTCGCCCTAACAGATGATCTTCGTAGACAGCTGGATCGAGGCGGGTCGGGGCTGCTGATTCTTCTAGACCTGTCAGCAGCCTTTGACATGGTCGATCACGAACTCCTCGACCACCGCCTTGCCGACGTGGGGATCCAGGGCACAGTCCTTCAATGGCTGCGCTCGTTTCTCTCTGGTCGGGGACAGAGGGTGGCACTTGGGGGGGGAACTGTCATCCCACCACTCCTTGGTGTGTGGAGTGCCTCAGGGTGCAATTCTCTCCCCGATGCTTTTTAACATCTTTATGCGCCCCCTCGCCCAGCTTGTCCGGAGTTTTGGGCTGGGCTGCCATCAGTATGCTGATGACACCCAACTCTATCTGTTGATGGATGGCCATCCTGACTCGGCCCCAGACACACTGATCAGATGCTTGGAAGCTGTGGCTGGATGGTTACGTGGGAGCCGGTTGAAGCTAAATCCTTCGAAGACAGAGGTCCTCTGGCTGGGACGGGACGATATGGGATTGAGGGGGCAACTCCCATCTCTTGCGGGGGTGCAATTAGTGCCAGCACCGTCCGTTAAGAGTTTGGGTGTAATCTTCGACACCTCCCTCTCCATGAAGGCGCAGATTGCAGCTATAACAAAGGCGGCATTTTCCCATCTCCGCCAAGCTAAGCAGTTGGCTCCTTATCTCTCTCGCCCTGACCTAGCCACTGTGATCCACGCGACGGTCACCTCCAGACTGGATTATTGTAACTCGCTCTACGTGGGGCTGCCCTTGAGACTGACCCAGAAACTCCAGCGGGTGCAGAATGCCGCAGCGAGACTCCTTACGGGGTCTTCGCTGCGGGATCACATTCATCCGGTGCTATACCAGCTGCACTGGCTCCCGGTGGAGTACAGGATCAGGTTTAAGGTGCTGGTTTTAACCTTTAAAGCCCTATACGGCCTAGGACCCTCGTATCTACGGGACCGCCTCTCCTGGTATGCCCCACAGAGGAACTTACGGTCCTCAAATAAAAACATTTTGAAGGTCCCAGGTCACAGAGAGGTTAGGCTGGCCTCAACTAGAGCCAGGGCTTTTTCGGCTGCGGCTCCAACCTGGTGGAACGCTCTGTCACAAGAGACAAGGGCCCTGCAGGACTTGACATCTTTCCGCAGGGCCTGCAAGACAGAGCTGTTCCACCAGGCCTTTGGTCAGGGCGCAGCCTGACTCCCTCCTTTGGCAATCTTTACAATACTTTAGTTTATGGTTGCCATCAATTTTGATTTTAATTAATTCTTATGATGTTTTTATAATGTTGCACTATTTTAGTGTTGTTAGCCGCCCTGAGCCGGGCTTCGGCTGGGGAGGGCGGGATATAAATAAAATTTTTTATTATTATTATTATTATTATTATTATTATTATTATTATTATTATTACACAAGAGTCTTCCCCTAGAGTCTGGAGGAGAGTGCAACCCACTGAAATTTATTTATTTGCAACTGGTACTGAACTTAATGGGACTTATTTATGAGTACGTAAGATTGCACTGCAAGGGCTGTTACCCTTTCTGGAAAGCTGTTTACCATCATTGCCTCCTTCCCCCTACTGATATCTCATATGATGCCTCTGAGAAGATCAATGGACCCATTTACTACTATGAAAAGGTTTTTGTAAGAATCTGAGCAAGTTAACAGAAATATTTTTAATATTTATTCACATACTGCATTAGTTGCCCATGACACCAAGGCTTAATTGGGAAGTCTAATGTAGTGCAAAACGCTAAATGGCTTGAATAAAAGTTGCTGAGCTCATTTTCCTAACAAGACTCATTTTCAGGAAGTTATGCTAGAATTAAAAATAGTTATGGCAATGTTTACCTTAGGAAAACACAGAGAAAGAAACGCAGTGAGAGCTGATGTAATCCAACACCCTGAGATGGAGCTTCAGCAGAGACCTCATCGCTGTCATAGATAGACCACTATTATTGCCTTTTGTGAATTACCGTATACACATTTCTTATTGCCCTCCCTAAAGATGTTTGACTGCTGCTGATGGTACAATCTTTCTGGCATCAGGCAAAAACTTTCTTATTTACCCGGACACTTTGAATTGCTGGTGTTTTAATGTGGTTCAAGCATTTCAGCTGTTTTATTACTGCATTATGATCGAATTGTTGTACACCACTGTGAAATCCAAATAGGCTGAAGTATACACATTATTCAAGTAAGTAAACACATAGGGTGATCTCCACTGAAGTCATACTCAGAGTAGGCTCATTGAAATCAATAGATTTAAGCCACTTAAATCCAACGATTTCAACGAGGCTGCTCTGGGTATGACTAACAGTGGCCATCACCCATAAGTATAGTAAATAATATAGATGAAACTAAGATGGTTAGTTTATTGATAACAAAAAATTCCAACAATTGGGATTTGGATTTAAGCACACACACAAAAACACACACACAGCCCTTTGTCGTATAATTTTACAAAAGCACCATCAGGTATACCACATTTGCATTATGGAAGCCACTATAGCACCATTCCAACCATGTCACTCTGGTGACCTGAGAAACCTCAGGCAACATGGGGTTGGTCTACAAATTACTGACCAGTTATCTTACTGAAAACCCATTGGTGTTAATAATTTTTGATGTGCTGTTTGGCAAGCATGATCCAAAAACTATTTAGGCTGACACACAAGAATGTCAACCATATCTCTACAGTGCAATCTTAGGCATGTATTTTCAGAAGAAAATCCAATGGTGTTTAATAGGGATTACTCCCAGGTAAGTATACATAGTATTGCAGTCCAGTCCCATTGACATAAGATCAGAGTTAATGTTCTGGAGAGTCAGTTGAACAGCAAAAGCCATCAGATAGTTAAAAACATTTTTGTTACTTATATCTTTTTAGACAGTCAAACATAAAAAATATACATTTTTAGAATGTTAAACATATCGTTTTATAATGTTAAACCAAACAGATAATTTCTGGTAATGTTTGCTCTCATACAAAGTGCTCTTTAACTTCCTAGAAAAGGTTCATAGAAATTTCATAAATGGAATTTGCATATGTATTGCTTGGCCTTTGTACCAGCTACTGTGGTTTTCATCCTTGCCCAGCAGTGTTCATTTCTGAACATAGCTAATATAATTTTAGCACAGCCAGTCAAATAGAACAACATCATAAAAAGAAAGAAGATACAGTTCAAAAGTTTAAAAGGGCTTGTGAAATGTCCAGTACCTAGAAAATGTTGAAAATTACATATGGGTGTGGGGGTTTTTGTTTCCTTTTTTGAGAGAAATGTAAATACGGCTTATGTTGCTTCTTTCCCTTTAAGCTTTAAGTAAGATGGATGTTAGTTCCATTATCCGGATGGGGGAAAATTATGAATGGAGGACTAAAAATGCATTTCAGAAGGCAACAAGCGTCAGTGCAAAGGTGACAGAACAAACCAGGAAGGTTGGAATACAGTTGCAAATCCACTTCCCAAATGGCTGTCAATAAGTTTACAAACCTGAGGAAAAAGTATTTCAAAACTGCAGTTTTAAACTTTCATACATGCACAACAGTGGTATAGAGACTCAAAATTGTTTTAAGTGGTATATGTGAAGTCTTTGCGCAAATGTTGTTGCTCATCTGCACGGGGCTTTGCTATTGCTATGTGGTGACTTTGACTATTTTGTTTAGTCCTGAGAAGTATGTAAAGACTTTTCCATGAGCTTCTGTAGGATTTTTTTTTGGGGGGTGGGAACAAATTCTCCAAGCAACCAAGCATGCATGCATGCATGCATGCATAAATAAATAAATAAATAAATAAATAAATAAACAAACAAACGGCATCAGATAAAAGGTCTAGTGACTAAGGGATGGCAGAGTGTTGGTAGACCTTAGCTGAAACCCTCTGTTCTTCCCCTAGCTTCTTTCACCTTCTCCAGCCTTTAATTAATTGCACCATGGCTATAAGCAGCTTCACAGCCATCTCCCCACTGCATTTCCCCACACACTGTTTGCAAATGTTCAAGGCAATGTAAATAAACAAATAAACAAGGGCCTGCGCTGTTAAAAAAAGTAGAGCCCTGCTGGATTTGACTGAATGTCCATCAAGACTGGCATCCTGTCCTCATAGTGGCCCATAGGAAGCCCCAGAGCAGGACCTCAGTGCAACAGTGATCTATTCACTTGTGATTCCAAGCAACTAGTATGCAGAGGCATTCTGCCTTTGTCTAGTGGAGAGTAGTCACTGATAACCTTATCCTCCCTGAATTTGTCTAATCTTTTAAAGCAAGCTCCCACCTTGTGGGAGCAAATTCCAGAGGTTGTATATGAAGAAGTGCTTTCTTTTTGTTGCTCTTGAATCTTCCAACATTCAGCTCCACTAAGGCGCCTCTATCATGCCCCCTCCCCTACTTGTCTTTTAACTCAATTAGGGACCCCTGACAATTAAGTCCAGTCACGAACGACTATGGGGTTGTGGCGCTCATCTCGCTTTACAGGCCGAGGAAGCCGGTGTTTGCCTCGCTTTACAGGCTAAGGGAGCCAGTGTTTGTCTGCAGACAGCTTTCCGGGTCATGTGGCCAGCATGACTAAGCTGCTTCTGGCTAAACCAGAGCAGCACACAGAAACGCCGTTTACCTTCCCAGCGGATCAGTACCTACAGTGGTACCTTGGGTTACATATGCTTCAGGTTACATATGCTTCAGGTTACAGACTCCGCTAACCCAGAAATAGTGCTTCAGGTTAAGAACTTTGCTTCAGGATGAGAACAGAAATCGTGCTCCGGCGGTGCGGCGGCAGTGGGAGGCCCCATTAGCTAAAGTGGTGCTTCAGGTTAAGAACAGTTTCAGGTTAAGTACGGACCTCCAGAACGAATTAAGTACTTAACCTGACGCACCACTGTATTTATCTACTTGCACTGTGTGCTTTCTTTTTTTTTTAAAAAAAATAATTTTTATTACGTTTTTTTCCAAATTACAGATAGAAAAGAAAAAACATAGACAGTAGAAAGAAAGAAAAAACAGAAAATCTCAACCGTTTCAACAACTTATTTCAGATTTCTATCGGACTTCCCCACATCTCCCACATAATGCATTCTTAACAATAAAGTTATCAGCAAATTATAACCTTGTTTCATGTGTTTCTTTTTACTTTCAATTGCAGTTTAAGTTTAAATCTCTTGTTTTCCATTTACTCTTAAAATATAACATATTGTCATTTTTACCCATTTAAACCTTGATTCTTTCATAAAAATTATCCAATTTCTTATATAAACCACTTTTGTTGCTGGGGCTGACATTCCAAATCATACGGCGTCTTAAGATTCATATAACTTATAATACTTTTGCAAATAGTCCTTAAATTTTTTCCAATCCTCCTCCATTGCTTCTTCTCCCAAATCTCGGATCCTTGCAGTCATCTCGGCTAGTTCCATGTAGTTCATCAGTTGCGTCTGCCAGTCCTCCAGTGTGGGCAAATCTTGAGTCTTCCAATGCTTGGCGATAAGAATCCTTGCTGCAGTAGTAGCATACATGAAAAAAGTTCTATCCTTCTTTGACACCTTCTGGCCGACAATGCCCAGGAGGAATGCCTCCGGTTTCTTAGGGAAGGTGTATTTAAACACCTTTTTTAACTCGTTATATATCATTTCCCAGAAGGCCTTCACTCTTGGGCAGGTCCACCAGAGGTGAAAGAATGTCCCTTCAGCCTCCTTACATTTCCAGCATTTATTATCGGACAGATGGTAAATCTTAGCAAGCTTGACTGGGGTCATGTACCACCTGTATACCATTTTCATAATGTTTTCTTTCAAGGCATTACATGCCGTAAACTTCATACCGGTGGTCCATAACCTTTCCCAGTCCTCAGACATGATGTTATAACCAATGTCCTGAGCCCATTTTATCATGGCTGATTTAACTGTCTCATCCTGAGTGTTCCATTTAAGCAGCAAGTTATACATTCTCGATAATAGCTTGGTCTTTGGTTCTAACAATTCTGTCTCAAGTTTCGATTTTTCCACCTGGAATCCTGTTTTTTTATCTAACTTAAAAACCTCATTAATTTGGGCATAATGAAACCAATCTTGCACTTTACCCTTTAACCTTTCAAAGCTCTGCAACCTCCAGTTATCTCCAATGTTTTCTATTATTTCCCAATATTTCGGCCAACCGGCCTCCATATTGGGTTTTTTCCGAGCCTTGGCTTCTATTGGTGATACCCACCTCGGAGTTTTGCTTTCTAATAAGTCTTTGTATTTTTTCCAGACCATAAATATTGCTTTCCTGACAATATGGTTTTTAAACATTCCATATGTTTTTGCCTTGTCATACCACAAATACGCATGCCAACCTAACGAGTTATTAAAGCCTTCCAGATCCAGGACATCAGTGTTTTCCAACAAAATCCAATCTTTCATCCAGCAGAAGGCTGCAGCTTCGTAATATAACCTTAAGTCCGGCAGGGCAAATCCCCCTCTCTCCTTTGCATCAGTTAGTATTTTAAACTTTATTCGGGGCTTTTTGCCCTGCCAGACAAATTTAGAGATATCCTTCTGCCACTTTCCAAAACATTCCACTCTGTCCACAATCTGCAAGGCCTGAAACAAAAACAACATCTTTGGCAAAACGTTCATTTTTATAGCTGCACTGTGTGCTTTCGAACTGCTAGGTTAGCAGGAGCTGAGACCGAACAATGGGAGCTCACCCTGTCGCTGGGATTCGAACTGCCGACCTTTCGATCGGCAAGACCAAGAGGCTCAGTGGTTTAGATCACAGCACCACCCATGTCCCTTTTAACTCAGTTACAAAGTGTCAAATGTTGCAAACCTTTCCTCATAGGGGAGCTGTTTCAGCCCCTTGAGCATTTTGGTTGTCCTTTTCTGAACCTTTTCCAACTCTGCAATGTCCTTTCTGAGGTGAGGCAAACAGAACTGTGCACAGTGTTCTTAAGTGTGGTCTCACCATAGACTTGTATAATGATGTCATTATATTGGCAGTTTTATTGAGTGTATGCAAAGAAAGAAAAAAGGAAACAAAACTCTCTCTCTCTCTATATATATATTACAGGTGTGTGTTCTGTGTGCATTTACAAAAGGAGCAGCCAGCTCTTATGTACACAGCATGTTTCCTCTGCAGTAATGTCTTAGTTCAGTGGGGATCACTTCCAAGTAACTATGCATCAAACTGTAGCAGAAACTTCAAGGAAGGTAAGTTTGCATTTGCAAGACTGTTTCTTATTGGATGTGGGAGACAAAGATGAACATCAGATAGCCCTCGGGTTTTATTTTTAGAGATGGTATGCAATAAAGAACTATTTCCCATAGTTCCCAAACCGTGGTTCCCAAAATGTGATCCACGGACCACCAGTAGCCTGCAAGCCTCATTCTGGTGGCCCATGGCATATCTTGCATTAAATATTCATCTTGATTTTATTTGAATCTTTATTGCTTCTTTTATTGTATATTATTTATTGTATTGCATGTTATTGAACTACCATTTGAATTATGTGAAATGCAAACTGTAATACAATAACATACAACAGTGGGGAGAAAAATAATAATCATATAACACCTAGCACAGCACATGGCACTTGCTACAACAGGCAGAAAAACCATTAAGTGTTCACCAGCCAATTCCCAAGTGGTCCATGGGGGACAAAAAAGTCACTTCCATCTTTGGATGATGCCTTTCCATCTTTTATCCGTTTTCTGTTCCCTTTTCGCCTGGAGAGGTGAGTGTGATTTCTGGAAGAACCTGTGCAAATAGGAAGGCTGGAAGTCTTCCCCTCGCCCAGCCACCCACTTTCCCTTCCTCTCCGCAGAGGAAAACAACCCCGGTCACCTTCCTGCGCCGCCTGCTTCTGGAGCCACACATTGCCACCTTCTCAGCTTCCTAACAGATATATAATAAAGCCTTTGTGGTGATGATGATGCCCATCCTCTAGAAAGCTCCTTCAGGGGGAAGCAGCACAGGCTCCTCTTCATCTCCCGGGAAGGGTGCGCGTCAGAGGAAGGTTCCTGCGAACACGAATGGGGGAAGAAAAAGCCACCAGGCTCCCCAGAGAGTGCGCGCGGCCAGAGGGTGGGGGCGGGGGGAGGCGAGGCAGGAACCCGAGGAACCCGGAGCGCCGAGTTCTTCCCTCGCCCACCTCGCGCGGCCTGAGGGAAGCCCGCCAAAGCCAGGCAGGGGGCGGAGCCACGGCCCTTTTATTAGCCGAGGGCGCAGGAGGCGCCGGGCGAGAGAATGGAGAACGCCGGCCTGAGGAACAGCCAAGCCAAGGTGGCTCCTCCGCCGCTGGAGAAGGGCTTCGGCAGCGACGGGCCCGAGAAGAAGAACTCCGCTGCGGTGCCCATGCTGGCGGCTATGGAGGTGGCGGACGAGCCGGAGAAAGCGGCGGCGCTCAGGGCGAAGGTCAAGGAGCCCAACCCCTACAAAGTCCTCTCCCTGGTAAGGAGACTCGCCGCCCCCCTCCGCGCTCCGGAGCCAGGCGCCTCGAGAGACCCGGGGACGGAGCGTGCGCAAAACCCGTCTCCCGGCCGGCAAAGTAGCCTACCTCGCAGGGCTGTCGTGAGGCTCCAAGGGGACGCTTCTCTTCCACGCAGTCACCAGCTCGCTGGGCGAAGGCAAGCTTTCCAAAGTGATGGTTGGTGACCTTCGTCTTTTTGCAGAGGGAGAAGCAAATATTTGCTTGGGCCACTCTGTGAATCTGGCTAAGGGACCCAAACGATGTGGCTGGCATCCTAAAGTGACGCAGGCTTTGCTAAAGCACCTAGGCAGCAGCACAGCTTCACCAAGTGGGATGCCTTTAATTTAGGAGGAACAGCAAACATGCTGCCTGACCTTTGGCAAGTCATCTCCTCCCAATACAGGGGAAAATACTATGTGTGTGAGAGAGAGAAGGTTTGAAATTGGCCACCTACAATTTTCACTGCAATGATTCAGTGCCGTAACATGTGAAACGACAAGTGAATAAGAACCAGGTGCCCCGAGCATGTGCAGAATTAAATTTCCTCGACATTGGTTACTCACACTCCACACCTGCATGTGTTGCATCAGACAGTAGAGGATGTTAGGAGCACGCCAGATATGCTTTAACCACAGCATCTTCCTTTTTGAAAGTATTCACTAGTAGGGAGCCAGCTGATTTAAACACACTAATATTGGGGCATTGAAAAACTTTGGTGTGTGGTGAAATGGTGGTTCGCCATACACTGGACTTAACAGCTGACATTGCCAACAATTCAAGAGTCTAGTATGGTATTTGCACTCTTTAAACTTTCCTTGGCACTTGACTTTAGAGTAGTAGTTGCAAGTTGGATTGCCCCACCTTTCTAATGCAAGCTCATCTGGGATAATGAGGATGGCAATCTGCATTACTGACTATCACAGTGAAGTAGTGAGAGTTATTCCAGATTAATTACTGCACATTACACAGGAGTGGCCTTCTGCATGTGTAAACTGCAGCATAATTTATTTCAAAGGAATGGTTTGAAGGTGAACTGAGTTAAGATTATATTATAACCTGTTCTTGGGATGAAGTGGGAAAATAATATAAACAAACAAACAAAGACAGTGAGTGTCATATTAAGATGCAGCTGTGCTGCTACCCTGCCCTGCATGATTATGCCTTATGTCCACTCCCATTGCTGACCCATCTTTCTTAATCTGTCAGTTACATAGTGTGATGCCGGTGGTGAACTGAGCATTTTTCTTCATCATATTTTGATGGAAAATCTGATAAAACAGAATCGCTTTTTGAGAACTTCGCTTTACATGGAACTCTGGAGGAAAGTGTGCTAATATATCCCTCTACACATTTACTCCTTTTCTGAGATACTTAGCTGGGGTCAGGGCTGCCCCAGAGGAGAACATCTGATGCAGCAGTGTTCTGCTCTTAAGAGTGAGTCACACTTCTGGACCCAGGATTTGAGTGTGGAATCTTAAATCTCTTTAGTGGATTACAGTCCCTTTGACTTGTAGCAGAGATATCTTTGATATTTGTTTGAAAAGTCCTAGCCCTGGTTTTGTCTCATTGTTTAGTATGCTAAAGTGATGGAGTGCAGGCAGAACTGCATGGGTTTGTGTGTGTGTGATTAGATATGTCTAATCTTTTGGAATTTATCTATCTGGCTCTTAAGAAGGTTGTTTGGAATGGAATCCTGCTAGGTATCTAGCTGAGAGCTGTCTGAAGAAATGTTTGTTGCAACTCAAATAGCTTGCATCAGGGCTTTTTCTCAGCTGGAACTCACCAGAACTCAGTTCTGACACCTCTCAGTTGGGCGGTTTTGCCACTGGGAGAAGCAAAGTTACAGGAAACTAGGCAGAGAAGAAGAAGAAGGAGTTTGGATTTGATATCCCGCCTTTCACTCCCCTTCAGGAGTCTCAAAGCGGCTAACATTCTCCTTTCCCTTCCTCCCCCACAACAAACACTCTGTGAGGTGAGTGGGGCTGAGAGACTTCAGAGAAGTGTGACTGGCCCAAGGTCACCCAGCAGCTGCATGTGGAGGAGCGGAGACACGAATCCAATTCCCCAGATTATGAGACTGCTGCTCTTAACCACTATACCACACTGGCTCTCTATGGTATCATGTGTGCAGCAGGTGTGAGGAGAATTGTTCCTCAAGCCTTTACAATTTTTAAAAATAGAAGTACATATCAATTTAAAAAGGATTGTCTTTCCCTCTCTAGGTCAAACGTTCCCAATCTGTTCTGTAACATAATGAGCAATTAAGATGCTTGGCTATATGACTAAAATATGAAGGCTCACCTGCTGTCAGGTTCTAAACTGATTAATTGGGTTGTGCACAGTAGGCCATAAAACCTTTGAGGTATGGACTATGACCTTTGTAAAGTTAGTCATATAGTATATTGAATATGTTGCTGTTCTACAGTATAGTAGAGAAGAAAGAAGGATAGGAATGGATAACATGAAAAAAAACAGATCTGAGTAATGACTAGATTTTATATTTTCAAAGTAATGGAAGATCTCCCATTTTTTTCTATTTCATAAAGGCCACAATATTACTCTTATTCTTATTTTATCAGTCCCTTTTCTCCAAAGAATTAAACTCAAAGTAACTTACTGTATAGTCTGCTCCAGTTTACTCTCCATTCAGTCTCCTCTATCTTTTAGACTATTAAAACTACAAACTTTTTTCTTTTAACATCATGCCATTTTTCTCTTTCTCTCCAACGCTTTGTTTAATGGCCAGCCTGGTGAAGAGTTCTGAAGAAGTGAAAAGCTTCCTTACTATTTTGCGACATTTGGTTGGTCCTAAGAAATGTATTGCTCTACTCTGGATTTGTCTATGAACCAACATGACTATATGGGCCTTTTCTAGGAGGAGGATGCATGGACCAATGCTGTATCTTTGAAGCAGTAACAGTGTGTTCCTAAGCATGTCTACTCAGAAGCAAGTCCTATTGAATTCAGCAGGGCTTACTCCAGGGCAGTGGGGGGTTAAGATTGCATTTTAAATAATCTTGTTAAAAATATCAAGTTGTTAAGCACTGTTGCATATGGCCTTTCCAACAAGAATACAGTATGGTGAGAATATACAATGTAGACGGGAAGCTGAGGAGCAGAGAGAGAGAGAATGGAGTATGATGAATGTGTTTGTAGGACAGTGGAAGGTAGTGTGTTTGGTGCATTGATATGAAATGTTCTGTGTTTTGGAAGCTACTGCTGGGTATTTGGGATACCAAAGGTTGTTTCAGGACTGCTTCTGATATAACATTTTATGCTTAAAAGTAGATGTCTTGAACCGTTGAAGATTTGAATATTCCCACATGGAGACATTGCATAGTGATTAGTCATCAATGAACTGCATCTGTGAACAGAGTATGACTAGAATGGAGGATTAGGAGCCGTTATATTTTGATTATTTATTTAATTATACATTATTTGATTGACTTGTTCATTAATTTCACTGCTTATAATTTTTGAATATTAAGTGGTATATAAATACCTGAAACAACAACAACAACAACTTATTTCATCAGTTTCTAAGCCACTCTTAATTATGATCCCAGAGTGGTTTGCAGTAATTTAAATGTTAATTATGGAATACAATATCGCAGAACTAATTAAAATATCAAACAACAATAAATAACAGCAGACAGCAGATGACATCAGTTGTAGCTGACATTGTTACATCAAGTTCCCCCAAAGGACTGGGTGAGGAAGTGTGTTACTAAAAGCCAGGGTGCCTTTAGACTTGTTATTTTTGGATGGGATTCAATCACATACTAACAAACTCAGGTTGCACAATTACAGTTGATTTGGAGGTCTTGTGCAAGAAACCAGCTTCCCCCAAAAGCTTGTACTTTTTGTGATAAGCAAAGTGATGAGAAAATACACTTGCTATGATGCCATGCCGTCTAATCTTGCAACAACAGACACGAATGCTTAGTAAACATTCTCTAATCTCCCTGCAAACATATCAGGGCAAGTGCTCAAAAGCAAGTAATCTGGTAGCGCCTCCAAACTGTTGCAGTGCCACATGCATGTCCAATGAGAGGGAATTCCACAAATGAGGAAAAGGCGCTATTTTGTTTTAGTGCACAACGGGCTACAACCTATGGTGGAACAATGAGAAGAAACAAGCTCTTAGGCCCAAGGCAGGGTGATATACAATTTCAACATATGATGCTCATGGGAGCATAGAATCTTGGACTGGAAGAAGCCCATAGCATTCTGATTTCTTCCCCCCACTGCAATTTTTATTATTTTCTTTAAACAACCAATGTTACCACACAAAGTTGTTCCAGTTACAAGCTTTTACAAGGCAGAGTATAGTATGGAAGGAAAGAAAGTATGCACCAAAGGTATTAATGAACACGGTTTGTTCTTGTCCTTGTAAAGAGTCACCTTGTCAAAGGGACCTTGTGCCTTGTGCTTCACCCCTGATCCAGTACGGGCCCCCACATGACTTCTCCACATAGAAGATTGAGAGTCTGGGGGATACACAGAGCGCTGACTCTTATTTCTGCAGAAGAGGTGCAGATACCAAACCTATCCCTTTTTTGGCATGCCCCTTATAACCCTCCTGCAAGAGAGTCCTGATGTTATTTATCCAGGTTTTCATTAGCGGCTCCTAAGCCTTGAGAGGGCCACCAGAGTTTTCTATAGATATATCAATGTTCTGTAAAGCATTGAGGCCAATCGACTATCTTTCAGGTTTGATCTGGTGCACAGGGATTCAAAAAGTGTAAGGGAGTGAGTGGACTCTTATCTCCTCTACAAGCCACGTAAGCCACGAATAAGCATGCCTGACTCAGCAGAAACCATGTAATTGGTATCTCCTCCAGCCATGCCTGTTGTCTTTGTCCATGGAGTTTTCTTGGCAGAGATACTGGAGTGGCTTGCAGGTTCCTGCTCCAGGTGGATCACATTTGGTCAAACTCTCCACTATGACTTGTCCATCTTGGGTGGTCCTGCACGGCATAGCTCATAGCTTCTCTGAGTTATTCAAGCCCCTTCACCACGGCAAGACAGTGAAGTGTAAGCTGGATTTCAAAGGGGCAGAGGAACCAGAGACCAAATTGCAAACATGCGCTGGATTATGGAGAAAGCTAGACAGTTCCAGAAAGACATCTACTTCTGCTTCATTGACTATGCAAAAGTCTTTGACTGTGTTAACCACAGCAAACTATGGCAAGTTCTTAAAGAAATGGGAGTGCCTGATCACCTCATCTGTCTCCTGAGAAATCTCTAGGTGGGATAAGAAGCTACAGTTAGAACTGGATATGGAACAACTGATTGGTTCAAAATTGGAAAAGGAGTACGACAAGGCTGTATATTGTCTCCCTGCTTATTTAACTTATATGCAGAATTCATCATGCAAAAGGCTGGGCTGGATGAATCCCAAATCGGAATTAAGATTGCCGGAAGAAATGTCAACAACCTCAGATATGCAGATAACACAACCTTGATGGCAGAGAGTGAGGAGCAGTTTAAGAACCTTTTAATGAGGGTGAAAGAGGAGAGCGCAAAATATGGTATGAAGCTCAACGTCAAAAAACCGAAGATCATGGCCACTGGGCCCATCACCTCCTGGCAAATACAAGGGGAAGAAATGGAGGCAGTGAGAGATTTTACTTTCTTGGGCTCCATGATGACTGCAGATGGTGACAGCAGTCACGAAATTAAAAGATGCCTGCTTCTTGGGAGAAAAGCAATGACAAACCTAGACAGCATCTTAAAAAGCAGAGACATCACCTTGCCAACAAAGGTCCGTATAGTTAAAGCTATGGTTTTCCCAGTAGTGATGTATGGAAGTGAGAGCTGGACCATAAAGAAGGCTGATCACCGAAGAACTGATGCTTTTGAATTATGGTGCTGGAGGAGACTCTTGAGAGTCCCATGGACTGCAAGAAGATCAAACGCATCCATTCTTAAGGAGATCAGCCCTGAGTGCTCACTGGAAGGACAGATCATGAAGCTGAGGCTCCAGTACTTTGGTCACCTCATGAGAAGAGAAGACTCCCTGGAAAAGACCCTGATGCTGAGAAAGATGGAGGGCACAAGGAGAAGGGGACGACAGAGGACGAGATGGTTGGACAGTGTTCTCGAAGCTACCAGAATGAGTCTGACCAAACTGCGGGAGGCAATGGAAGACAGGAGTGCCTGGCGTGCTCTGGTTCATGGGGTCATGAAGAGTCGGACATGACTAAACAACACCAGCCATGCAGTGAGGGCCTCCTTCATGATGGTTTGACCCCTGCCTATCAAGTCTGAAATTCTGTAGATTCTCCCAGGACTCCCAGGACTGGAATTGCTGATATTTATCCAAGTTTGCTGATTTTTGTATTAATAACTCTTCCCCCCTCCAAACTGACCCCTGTCCGGTTGTGTGCTTTGAACTTTTGATGGCAATCACTTCTACCCATATGAAGGAATGGTGCTGTTTGCATCTATACAAGTATGTGAGCCAGGATTAAAATCATTTTGCTGTACTAATTTCATACCAAAGTTAGTCTAACAGAAAAAGGGCAGGATATCTAAGAGCTAACAGATCTAGTTCAATTGGGGGGGGGGCAGGGAGAGCACTGTCTGTCTGTGTTTTCGAAATAAAACTTCTAAGTGAATGCTGTTTGATATGAACATGAGCAATTAATCACAATTTACAAGTCCAGTATTATATAACATGGGCCATTTAGTAGTGTGATTCCTTGGAAAACTACACCGTTCCTAGCAGGATGCATAATTGTCGAGTTTTTAACAGAAAGAGGCAACTCTGAGTCATATGCCCATTAAATCATATGTGCTTTGGCATACACATCAAAGAGCAGGTGGTTCCTTGCCAGTGAATAAATATTTTTTGGCAATGTACAGTTGTAACTTTATACCTCAACTTCCTAATGAACTTTTTGGCTCTTCTGGACTGTGCACCTACATTTGCAGGCTTTTGTCCCTGCTTGCCTGTATCTCCATGGCTTCAGTGCTATTCACATTTACTTAGGAATAAGCCTCACTAAACATGGTGGGACTTACTTTTGAGTGAGCATGCAGAGTATTGCCCTGTTGCCATGAGAGAAAAAGCCCATGATGAACCCCACTTAACCATTCCAATAGCTTGGTCCTCTGTTTCTTGATTTCAACTCACTAATAATCTGATAAGCCTCCTGAACAGAGATGGGAAACTTGTGGTCCTCTAGCTTTTGCTGGACTTGACATTGGCTGTGCATGTAGAGGAGGTCCTAGGTTCCATCACTGATATCTCCAGGCAGGGTTAGCAGAGATGCCTGCCTGAAATCCTGATCAGCTGCTCCCAGCCAGTGTAGTTTGTACTAAGCAAGATGTACCAATGGCCTGATTTGCTATAAGGCATCTTCCTTATTGTGTATTTCTATTTTAGAAATTGACAGCAAAACAACAACTCACCAGTTTTGTATGTAAGAAGTGCTGCCTGTCATATTGTTTTGTTGTAAAATCAGAGTGGTGAAAGGGGAAGCACTGAAGCAGTAGGAACAACAACCTAACCATGCTTGCTTTTATTTAGTCAGATACACTAATCTTTTTCAGAGGAAAGTTGTGATAGATTCAATATTGTGCTAGAACAATTCAAAGAAAATAATCTAGACGAGTTATCTTAAATAAGAATGAATTTGTCTTACCTTTCGTGTTTCTCTCCTGTTGAACTTGGCCATATAAACAATCCTTTTGCACTTTCTGTACTTAGGTATGTCAGCTATTAGTTAAGTGCTTGCTCCTGCATGAAAATGAGCCATAATTTCCTAATATACACTTGAATGCTTATTCACAATGACTGGCAATGATTCATTCAAAATTATCTTGTTCTTTTCAGTAGAAATCACACCGCACATACCAATAGTTTTGGAGAACATCCACTTTAGTTGCTAATAAGGCTAGCCCTTCGGCATATTGCTTTGTGAAGTTTAGGAATAATAATAAATTTACCTCTGTTAAAAGTAAACCCTGAGCTGCTAAAGGTCAAAGCAAGCTGAAAGGCATTTGCAAACACAATGGTTTCATATAGGAGAAACTGACTAAGCACTGCCACTGGCTGACTTCAAGCAATGTATGTTCTACAACCACACAATAAATAAACAGGCAACCAGAAGGATAGGTGTGGTGGTGGGATGACTGTTTCCAAGTTCTGAGGGGTGATTGACCATGACATCCATATGTGGCTGCCAAATAAGTACATCATGATTCAAAGCATGGCAAGACTAGTCCTTTGGAAAATCCAAGCTAATCTGGGTTTGGTCTCAGCCATGTGAAGTGTTCTTTATCATGCAGTTACTACCACTGAATTTTATGTATATATATATAACACATGCATTCCACATGCCATGCTTCTGCAGTCATATGTTTGTCTTGGGGCAGGACAGGTTTAGTATATAAGATCCCTATAACTTACATTGCACTTTTGCACACTGATTTGCTGGCAATTGGCATGGCTGACCGGTGGCAAAGTATAAGGCTGTGCTCTTGGATAGTTCACTCCACACAGGAAGGAAACACACAAGGTAGAGGGCACCTCCTGCATATGTGTCTAAGGAAGTGTTGGTTATTCCTGCATTTTCAATTTACCCTAACACAGCACACCATGCAAGTACCAAAGGCTTAAGTTATTCAATACACTCCATGCACTCCGGAGCATTTGATTAACGAAATCATTATTTCTGGATCTTTGCAAAGTATACAGACCTTCTTTTGTAACTATGCATTTCTCCAAGGTGACAGATTACAGGAAACAATCTGTTACTCAGATTGTTACTCAGAAGGGTGGTGATAATGGCTGCTTTGCAAGAAATATCCTGAAGGGTTGCATAATTTGTGTGAAATTGTCAACAATTTCAGAGGTACTAAACAAAATATGTTTAAGAAATAATGATATTCAACTGGGTTGGCTTCTTTTAAATCTTGTTGTTTAGTCGTTTAGTTGTGACCGACTCTTTGTGACCCCATGCACCAGAGCACGCCAGGCACTCCTGTCTTCCACTGCCTTCCACAGTTTGGTCAACTACTGCAATTGGTCTTACAATTGCAATTGGTCACCCCTTGCTTTTTCCTGTAAGTCCAATTGAAGTCATTAACAGTTGTCAACAAGCTTACCACACCTATCAGCCAATCAGCTTACGACACGTATCAGCCATTCCCACCACCCTTCTGAGTAATACCCCTCCCCACCCTCTCACTATTTCAGAGTATCTGAAGAAGTGTGCATGCACACAAAAGCTCATACCAATAACAAACTTAGTTGGTCTCTAAGGTGCTACTGGAAGGAATTTTTTTATTCTGTTCTGAGGTGTGTGTGTGTGTTTTTTAAAGATGTTAGGACCACCTTACTAACATTACAAAAGATGTAATGACCACCACCACAAATGTTTTGCCTGCCTTGACACACACTTGGACCCTCAAACCATTTGGACTGCATAATTTCTTCCAACAATGCTTATTTGCAGAACAGCAAACATGGGCAAATCAGGACCAAAATCATGTTGCTTTCATAGTCTAATTGGTTTTCATCTGGAAGATCTTCCAAACTATTATGCCCTAGTGTTCATTGTCTAGCATGAGAAAATGTTTCCCCACTTATCTGACCACCTGCTGCCATTGCCTATAATGTTTGCAAGGTGATGCTTTCTGTTTTCCTCCCACACAGAGGAAGCAGTAAGGAGACAAAAGCTCATGGCTTGAATACAATTGTTTGTTCCAATATAAACAAGCACAAAAATACCTCTCAGAATAAACCAGAACATTTTCTTCTTTTCTCTGTAACCCCAAAGCCAACTCTAAATTTTTCTTCCAAAGTTCCATATATCATTGTGACTCTCCTGCTCAAGAATGAAATCGGAAGCTGCAATTAATGGAAAGGTCAAATTACACTTTTTGAAAACCAATTAATTGCTCCCCCTCCCAAATCATTGCTTTGCATTTTCCACCAGCTGCAGTCAAACGTTTTTACACATGTTCAGAGTAAGATTTGGTATCTTTCTTCAACTTTTCTTTCTAACTCCAAAGCAATTTGGATTAGTGCATTTGAATGGAGCTCAGCTGTTTGAAGAATAGCTGAGAGAGGCTGCTTAACTTTTCCCAGGTTTAGGGAGAGGGTAGTAAAACTGTGACAAATGAGGGATAGGATATTTGTTAAATTGAACAAAATATAATTAGAGGCAGTGAGATATTTTACTTTCTTGGGCTCCATGATCACTGCAGATGGTGACAGCAGCCACAAAATTAAAAGACGCCTGCTTCTGGGGAGAAAAGCAATGACAAACCTAGACAGCATCTTAAAAAGTAGAGACATAACCTTGCCGACAAAGGTCTGTATAGTAAAAGCTATGGTTTTCCCAGTAGTGATGTATGGAAGTAAGAGCTGGACCATAAAGAAGGCTGATCGCCGAAGAATTTATGCTTTTGAATTATGGTGCTGGAGGAGGCTCTTGAGAGTCCCATGGACTGCAAGAAAAACAAACCTATCCATTCTTAAGGAAATCAGCCCTGAGTGCTCACTGGAAGGACAGATTGTGAAGCTGAGGCTCCAATACTTTTGTCATGAGAAGAGAAGACTCCCTGGAAAAGACCCTGATGCTGGGAAAGAGTGAGGGCACAAGGAGAATGGGACGACAGAGGACGAGATGGTTGGACAGTGTTCTCGAAGCTACCAACATGAGTTTGACCAAACTGCGGGAGGCAGTGGAAGACAGAAGTGCCTGGCGTGCTCTGGTCCATGGGGTCACGAAGAGTTGGACACGACTAAACGACTAAACAACAACAACATAATTAGAAGGGAAGGAAATTCATCAAAGACTAAGAAGTGTTCATAGTTTGTGGCCATTCCTTCACTATAGTATCTTCAAGTGGTACTTGGACTAGGACCATGTTGTTCTTTGGAGATGTATGGAAGCAAAGTGAAACGTGATTGAGCTTCATCTTATTCTTTGAAAGTTGGCATCCACAACCTAATTTTGCTTGTGGTGAGTGCTGGGTCAATGTAAAAGTGCCACCCTACTGAAAGTGGTTGTTGGTATATTGGTATGGGAAACATTATTGATAATTTACAATTGTAACCCCTAATAGGACTACTGTATCACATCAGATACTCGTACTGTTTATTTACTAAAAATTAATTGTACTGTGTATCCAATAAATTGAATGGTTATGGATCATTTTCATAAATGTTTATCTTCCAGTTTGATTTGTTCTGTCGAAATCACTGGGATGTTCTTGCTAATCATATGGCTCAACATTTCCAAGTTCTAGGTACTATGCACTTGTTGTAAACACATGAATATTTTTGTAATGTTCTGAGGTTTGTGGTGCTGTGAACCTGCCTGTGTGTGGCTTGCATGAGAACCCAAAATGACATGAATCAGTGCAGCTCATAAGTAACATTATCATTTCTGTAAGACTTCCTCACCACAGGAAGGGATTCATCCTCTCTCTACCAACCATGATGATATTATGAGGACTACTCATTTAGATGAGTTATATCCACTTGTAATATGAAACTATTCAGCTGTGGCATTTAGAGAGGTGGCATGGTGGTATTTAGGCATTGTCCGGTTTTTAGTAAACCGTCTGAGGTTTGAGGTTTTTACTCTTGCTACCAGTAGCTGAATTCTAAATGTACCAATTTTGCTTTCTTGTTTTTCAGAAAGATAATCTGAAAACCGTTCTATGCTCTTATCCCTTTAGAAAGAAGCCTCTATTTATAATAAAAACAAATAAATTATTATTTCTCTTAGAACATTTACCACCTTTGGCACCATCCATCAATGTTCTGCTCTTGTGACATTTCCCTGCATTTAAGTGGAACTTTCACTGGAGCAGCTCTGCTGGACCATGCTCAGAAATGTGCAGTTTTCCTATTCTGATGTAATTAGAACTTTTCTGTGATGCTGGGAAAAACCCCAAGATGTGACTTAACTTTCATCCTTTGCCTGCACCACAACAGATACCAGATGGCACCCAGGAGAGAAAAAGAGCATAATAACCCTCTTCTATTTGTGTGAAGTGACAACATTAAAACTTTAGCACAGCTGGAGAAGTTGTGTGCATGCAAGGCTCCTCTTGGTGTCCACAATCTTAGTGTTTGTGAAGAGAAGGCAGCTGTAATTGTTCTATGGTTGCTACATTGTGGCTTAGGTATGCCAGATAATTCTGATGTAAAGAGAAGCAGAAATTTTCATTGTTCACTTATTTTGCCCTATGTCAGGAACAGAAACCAATCCAGCACTGGTCCCCACCCATCACCCCTAGCCTGCAAATGAAACTTAATCAATGACTTTTTCTGCATTTAAACTGCATTTGCTTTCAAGAAAATGAATGAACAGTGAGATGAATAACAGACTGTTTGGTAGAAATTGAAGTGCAGGAGAACAGAAACAACACTGATTGTGATGAAGACAAGTCAGAACGAGGATTAAAAGGATTGAATGGGAATAGTTCTCTTCTTACATCCCTGAACCTGTGGTACTTACGATTATGGCACCTGCTTTGCTTCCACACCCATTCCCAATTCCAGCCATTTATGCATTAGATGTGGGGAAGAGCATATAACAACATAACTAAGCTGTCCTAGATGCTATGGTGGGACAAATTAAATGCCTGGCTGTCATGTTCCATGACATGTTCCATGTAACATGCAGTTCTAGCTGAACATCTAGAATAGGTTGGTTTCTTGTATCACTGCCCTAATGCTGCTTTAACTTCACAGTGTAGTATAATTTTGGGGGATGTTGATTGATTGCTGTTTACCCTCTTGGTTGATTAAGAACTTCCAAAGAACATATTTAATGTGTGTCCTGTGTGTTGTTCTGCATAGTGTACAGTAAACATGTGTTGTACACATGATGACAACATGTCAGAGCTGTGATCGTATAGACTGGGCAGAATTGTGCAACTTCTGTCAGCTGCAATTTGAATTCACTCTGAAAATCTTCATCATCAATCATTCATTTGTAGTTAATTAAATCCGCTCTTGGAACCATTGTGTTGGAGTCACCAGGGCCAGCTTCATTTCAAGTAAAAGTAATTAAAAGCACTACTTCTGTTTGCATGAGTGAAGATAAGCAATGTCAATTGGTGTAATAAGTATATATAAATTGACTGCTATTATCTCTTCTGTTCTAGGTATTATGTGTCATTGTGCTAACAACAATCCTGGGATGTATATTTGGGCTGAAACCTAGCTGTACAAGAGATGGTAAGTAATGAAGAATGCTAATATTAGTAGCTGAGTGTCAGGGGTTTAGGAGCAGAGGCAAGGGCAAGGGAGGAAACAGAGAGCGAAGGGGAGGAGGCAGAAGAAAAGATGAGTGATGACGACGACCCGAGATCTCCGAGTCTTTCCAGTGAATCAGAGGATTCACAGAAAGGAGCACCAGTGGCCAGGGCAAGGGGGGAGTTTAGGGGGGCACCCCAGGAAGATAGAGCCAGAGGGGACTCAGAGGAGAGCAGTTGGAAATCGGGACCAGCGTCACCGCTAGGGAGCAGGGAGGAGGAAGGGAGCCAGGGGGCAAGCGCTGGCAGCTCACCACAGGAGGGAGGGCATGAGTCAGGAGTGGCCACACCTCCATCGGGGAGCGAAGAAACGGTTAAGCGGAAAGTGGAAGGTTGGGCGCGCGCGCCAAGTTCAAATGCAGAGGAAGGCGGCGCAGTAAGCAGCCCGGAAAGGGAGCCAGGTCCTAAAGCCCGGCGCAAGGAGGCAGGAGGGTCCGGGTCAGCGTCAGAAGAATCCCGGAAGGAAGAAACCCCGGGGGGCAGAGGGACCCAGAGGAGAACAGTCAGGCGGAAAAGGTGGAGCAGGGCTAGGATATTAAGTTGGTGCACAAGGGGCGGAGAATCAGACGGAGCTTCGCCGATCTAGCTACTAGACGTAGAGTTGCACGCAGCAGCTTGAAAATGGAAACTGTAACTCAATAAAGACTTTTACTTAATGATCGCTGGCTAGCGTGATCCTCTGTGAGCTAGGATCTTCGAGCAGCTCTGACAGTAAGCTCCGTCTCATTCAAGTGTGGGCATCTACAGCCTCGAGGAGGGGAGAGAAGCAGGTGCCTACCAGCGAGCTCACGAACGGCAGCCGACATGACGGCTGAGCAGCAGATAGAGGAACTCAGAAAAGCAGTGTCACAACTGAATGCAGAGGCTCTCGCATCCCGGAAGAGAGAGGAGGAGGCAGCTGCCGCCTGCAGGGATCTCCAAGTCAGGTTAGACGTGCTTACAAAGCAGACACCCAGACAGGAGGGAATTGGGTTGGCGAGACGTACAGGCGGTCTGGTCTCTCACTTCGATGGGAACCTGCAACAGTATCCCAACTTTAGAGCAGATGTACTGTGCGCACTGCAACTGCTGAATAAAGACTTTAGAGATGAGCAAGAGAAGGTGGGATTCATCATGTCCCATTTGCATGGGGATGCTAAAGCATGGCTGCGCAATCTATGGAGAGATAAGGATCCGGCGCTCCAAGATGCGGATGCCTTTATTAAAGCGATGGATGGGTGTTTTTTATCAAGCATTGACGTGGATCTTGCCCGGAAGGAGGTGCATGGACTAAGGCAAGGGAGGGCCAGCGTAAGGCAATATCATGCCCGCTTTTTCGCTTTGGTCAGTGCCCTGGAATGGGACAGAGATTCGGCCCCTGTGAGAGACCTCTTTTGGGAGGGGCTGCACAGCTCGATTAAAGATGAGATCGCGAGGGGGGAGCGACCCCGGACCACCCAGGAGGTCGTTCAGAGGGCACTGGCAGTGGGGGTGCGGCTGGAAGAACGTCCGTGGAGCAGGGACGAAGGGCGTGGAGGGCGCGAACCAGCCAGGGGCCCCTCCTTCCTTCCCAGAGACGCAGCGCGGGTGCAATCCACGCCTCCACCAGGAGGAGGAGCGGAACCTATGGAGGTGGGAGGTGCAAGGGCTCAGTCAGCAACCAGAGCCCTAGCACCGGCAGCAGTGAAAGCGAAGCCTCCTAGAGGGAACAGGAAGTGTTACGTCTGTGAGGAGCCAGGGCACATGGCGAAAGAGTGTCCCCAGAGGCCCCACAAGCTCACTGCAGCCTCAGCAATGGTGACTGCAGCGACGCAGCAAGGTGGACCACAGCAGGGAAACGACGCAGTCTGGCTGGAGGAAGAGGCACTGGGGCCCAGCCAGACGTGTTAGTGACGCAGTCCCCAGAGATTTTGCGGCCCGTGAACCCCCTCCCGCCCAAACCAGTAGTGAGGCTCACCGCATCTCTCCAGCTGCCCAATGGCATCACCATGGACGTGCCAATCACCGTGGACTCGGGCAGCAACGCGGACTTTATAGGGCAGGACTTTGTCGACAAACACGCTATACAGTTGCTGCCGGCCACACTGCCCCTGCAGGTTGTCACGGTGGATGGCAGGGAGCTGCTAGGGGGGCAAGTGGTGAAGCAGACGCCACCGATGGTGATGCGACTTGGGAATCACAGAGAAGTCATCAGCTTCAATGTCACTCAGCTATCGGATACGCCCATTGTATTGGGAATGAGTTGGCTGGACAAGCACAGCCCAACGCTGGCTTGGTACCAGAGGCAGCTGATCTTCGGCTCTTCCTTTTGTGCTGAACACTGCATCGTGCCCCGGCAGGAAGGAGAGGAAGAGGAGTCACAGCTGCTGCTAGGCACGCTGCAAGCGATTCCCCACAAGTACGCAGAATTTTTGGAAGTTTTCTGCGAAAAGGAGGCGGACAGACTACCCCCTCACAGACCATATGACTGCAAAATTGACCTGCTGCCGGGGGCGGCGCTGCCTAAAGGGAAACTGTATTCCATGTCAGAGGACGAACTGCAAGAACTCAAGGAGTTCATAGATCATAATTTGGAGCGCGGTTTCATCCGAGAGTCCAAGGCAGCGGGGGGCAGTCCTGTATTCTTTGTTAAAAAGCGAGACACGCCCCAAAAAAGACTGGTCGTGGACTATCGCATTTTGAACAGTGGGACCAAGCCATCGGACTTCCCCATGCCCCGAATCGACGACCTCCTAGCGAAGGTGCGGAAGGGAAAAGTGTTCACCAAGTTGGACCTGCGAGGGGCGTACAACCTCATTCGCATGCGGGAAGGAGATGAGTGGAAGACGGCCATGTTCACGCCACTGGGGACCTACGAATATAGAGTTATGCCTTTTGGATTGCAAAATGGCTCCCACGTTTTTCAAGCTTTCATGCATCACGTGTTGGCGGGACTTCTCTACAAGACGTGCGTCTGTTTCTTAGATGACATCCTGATCTTTTCGGAATCGCAGCAGGAGCATGACGGGCACGTCAAGGAAGTGCTGAGCAGGCTAAAGCAACATAGGCTCTACGCCAAGCTGGAGAAATGCCAATTTGACGTGACGGAGGTGGACTTTCTGGGCTACAAGCTGTCTGACAAGGGGCTCGCCATGGACAGCGCCAAGGTTCGAGCGGTGTTGGATTGGAAGAGTCCACGCAACCGGAAGGAGGTCCAACGGTTTGTCGGCTTCGCGAACTTCTATCGCAAGTTTATCAAAGGCTTCGCTATGCAGACAGCGGCCATCACAGACACGCTTAGCTCCAAGAAAAAGAAGTTCGTTTGGACAGAGCAGGCGGAGCAGTCCTTTCAGGCGCTCAAGCGTCTCTTCGCGTCGGAAGAGCAGCTGCTTCATGTCAACCCCAGCAGGCCGATGAGGGTGGAGACAGACGCCTCGGACAGAGCCGTGGGGGTGGTCCTGCTGCAGAGGGACCAGCAGGGGGTGTGGCGACCGGGAGCGTTTTACTCCAGGAAGCTCAGCAAGTCCGAGCAGAACTACACCATCTGGGACAGGGAGTTGCTGGCCATTCATGCAGCGTTCAAAGCGTGGAGGCACTTCCTGATCGGCGCCAAGCACACGGTGCAGGTTTGCACGGACCACAAGAATCTGGAGCACTGGCGCACGGCACAGTTCCTAAACCAGAGGCAGATACGTTGGGCTGAGTTCTTTGCGAACTTCGACTTCCGCATAGAGTATGTCCCGGGGGACACTAACATCATGGCGGACGCCCTCTCCCGTAAGCCACAGTATCTGGAGGACGCAACGCCAGCGGCCGCCATGCACATCTTCGCACCAACAGTGTGGGCGTGCGCCGCGGCCACCGTGGACCTGGAGGCGGTGCGACGAGCGTTGCAGGATGACTCCTTCGCGCAAACAAAGATGGCGGAGGTGCAAAGGGGCAAGGCTGCGGCCGACGGTTTCCAGCTACGAGATGGATTGCTCATCCGTAAAGGGGCCATCTACGTGCCGGGAGACGACCTTCGCGCCAAGGTGCTGCAGCAGCTGCACGACGCGCCCACGGCCGGGCACTTTGGCAAGGAGAAGACGGTGGAATTAGTAGCCAGGGATTTCTGGTGGCCTGGAATGAGAGGGGAGGTCGCAGACTATGTGGCGAGGTGCGACACCTGCCAGAGGGCCAAGCCAGTGCACAGACCGCCGGCCGGACTGTTGGAACCGCTGCAAACTCCGGTCGAACCTTGGGAGAGGGTGGCTCTGGACTTTGTCACAGATCTGCCCAGCTCGAGAGGCAAGACGGCAGTGCTGGTGGTGGTGGACCTGTTTTCCAAGATGGCACATTTCATTCCGTGTGCGAAGGTGGCCACGGCGGAGCAAACCGCCAAACTGTTCATAGACCACGTGTTCAAGGTTCACGGTCTGCCACGGTCTATTCTGTCCGACCGGGGGCGGCAGTTCATCTCGAATTTCTGGCAGAAGCTGATGGGCTTCCTGAACGTCAAGATCAACCTGGCGTCGGCGAGACACCCGCAGACCAACGGGCAAGCGGAGCGGGTCAATGCCATCATGCAGCAGTACCTGAGATGTTATGCAAATCAACAGCCTGCGACGTGGGTGGATTACCTGCCGCTTGCCGAGTTCGCCTACAACAACACGAAGCACGTGTCCACGGGGGTCACGCCGTTCTTCGCCAACAATGGGAGGCACCCCAGAACCTTCCCGGGACTGGAAAGAATGGGGGAGGGGGAGCCGCAGACAGCAGATGCGTTCGCGTCGGAGCTGCAGGAAGTCCACGATCAGCTGAGGCGCCACCTGGAGCTGGCCAAACACGCATACAAGGTACAAGCGGACAAGCACAGGAGGGTTGGCGAAGAGCTCCACGTGGGAGACTGGGTCTGGTTAGCAGCCCACGCAGTGCTGGCCAGGTCGTTGGCCAAGAAGAAACTAGGGCATAAACAACTGGGGCCCTACCAAGTCGAAGAGCAGGTCAACCCGGTAGCTTTCAGACTGGCACTTCCGGAGGGTTCCAGAATGCATCCGGTGTTCCACAGATCGGTGCTCACTCCCTCCAAGGCACCGCACAGGTTCCAAGAACCCGGAACGGCGCCGAGTCCGGTCAGAGACAGAACAGGGCACGCGGGAGTGGCACAGAAGGAGCGCATCAACGAAGTCACGGAGATTTTGGACTCCAGATGGGGGGAGGAGGGGGTAGAATACTTTCTCGCCAAGGAGGGCACCCCGGCCAGTGCGAACAGCTGGGTGCCGGGCTACGCTTTGGACGAACCTCTACTCAAAGACGAGTTTCACGCCCTCTTCCCACATAGACCAATGCCAGCAGACTTTTTCGACGACTGGCTTTTCACGCCCACGCTTTCGGCCAGCACTTTCCGGGGGTTCGACTCGGACGAGGACCCGACACAAGACATACGTTCCCCGGAGGGGTCACCCTCGGGATCTGCATCAGAACCCTCGTATTGGTGGGACGATCGACCAGAGGAGCAGTTCCGCAGAAAGTGGCTGGAATGCCCAGGACGAGCAACGCCGCCAGGAGGAAGTGAGGGAGAGACGGACATGGACGTTTTCGGGGACGACCCTGGTTTCGAGCACGGCGGCACAGAGATGGAAGCGGAGGTGACCGTCGTCGACGGGAGCAGGGAGGAAGACCCGGGAGCCTTCAGATGGAGGCCCGCCACGGGAAGCGAACGATATCCGACATTCGTCCCTTTGCAACAGCAGCACCCAGTTCCAGCACCGGAAGGAGGGGAGGGGGGAATGGGGGGCTTCGAGGGGGGGATGGATGTCAGGGGTTTAGGAGCAGAGGCAAGGGCAAGGGAGGAAACAGAGAGCGAAGGGGAGGAGGCAGAAGAAAAGATGAGTGATGACGACGACCCGAGATCTCCGAGTCTTTCCAGTGAATCAGAGGATTCACAGAAAGGAGCACCAGTGGCCAGGGCAAGGGGGGAGTTTAGGGGGGCACCCCAGGAAGATAGAGCCAGAGGGGACTCAGAGGAGAGCAGTTGGAAATCGGGACCAGCGTCACCGCTAGGGAGCAGGGAGGAGGAAGGGAGCCAGGGGGCAAGCGCTGGCAGCTCACCACAGGAGGGAGGGCATGAGTCAGGAGTGGCCACACCTCCATCGGGGAGCGAAGAAACGGTTAAGCGGAAAGTGGAAGGTTGGGCGCGCGCGCCAAGTTCAAATGCAGAGGAAGGCGGCGCAGTAAGCAGCCCGGAAAGGGAGCCAGGTCCTAAAGCCCGGCGCAAGGAGGCAGGAGGGTCCGGGTCAGCGTCAGAAGAATCCCGGAAGGAAGAAACCCCGGGGGGCAGAGGGACCCAGAGGAGAACAGTCAGGCGGAAAAGGTGGAGCAGGGCTAGGATATTAAGTTGGTGCACAAGGGGCGGAGAATCAGACGGAGCTTCGCCGATCTAGCTACTAGACGTAGAGTTGCACGCAGCAGCTTGAAAATGGAAACTGTAACTCAATAAAGACTTTTACTTAATGATCGCTGGCTAGCGTGATCCTCTGTGAGCTAGGATCTTCGAGCAGCTCTGACACTGAGTTTCTTTAGATATAAAAGGTTCACCTTGCCTTCATTAGGTACACAGCATCCATTATTGGTTCTGCCCATTTTCCCATTTATGAATTTGTCATTAAATTTCTGTAACAATCTTGTCATACTACAAATTATGAATGCAAATGATAAAGTTTTTATTAGGCCTGTCACCCAGTTAAGGAAATCTTAGTTAATTAAATGAGGGATTCAATCAGATAGGTGCACTTGTGGGAATGAGTACAATGAGTCCTGCTAGAGCAATGAGGTTTTCCCCCCTTGCTCTGTGCCCCCAAATTGGCTCAGGGGGTTGGAAGAACCTCCAGGACCACACAGAGGTAGGGGAGGAGAGCCTATTCCATCGGGCAAGCAGAAATGCTTGCATTTATGGAACAGTCATAATTGCATGACATTAAATTCCACTCAAAGGCAAGTGAAAGTCAGACTGCCATCCTATAAAGTCCCTTTCCACAGAGCCCATGTACAGTGACTAATCCATTGTGTTTATATCTGTGGTTCTCATGTTGGTTATGTTTCATGCAAAGGCTTCCACATTGTTTTGCCAATGGTACACTTAACATACTGCAGAAAAGGCAGACATACCAAACTTGCATTGTATGATAAATGAGCCATTTGAGGAATTGCATGGGTAGAAATATTTATGTGTGTCATATGAAGGAGACATTGAAGGAGCAGATTTAACAATTTTCCTACTTCCAGGCCAGTGCAGAGCCCAGGGACATCATTTGAGTTCTGCTTTCAGTTGTGGGTAGGGCTAAGGTTAGCATGAAATGGATTACTTTTATCATTATCGCTGGTGGAAATGGCATATTCTGTTACTTCTGCACAGATCCATTGAGCTAAGTTTTCTGATGAGGAAGAAAAACTAATGGGGCTAATCGAAATAGCAGTATTGGTGCACAGTCTCTATTGATTGCAGTGGAAGCCTGTTGGCTCATGTCTGCCCCTCATATATTTCTTCGCAGATTGCTCGCCATCCATGCACAATTCCCACAGTACTTTTCGTTAGACTAAGAATTAGTGAAGGGGATCTATTTTTTCATGCAAATTTACTCCTGGGTCCATGATGAAATGTTAATTAATGTAGTATCAATGTTCAATTGCTAACATCAAGTAAATATGAACCATTTCAGTCAAAACCTGCAAAGGCCGTTGCTATGAGAGAACATTTGGAAGTTGCCGCTGCGACAAAGAATGTGTTAAACTTGGAAACTGCTGTTTAGATTTCCAAGAAGCCTGTATAGAACCGGGTAAGCATCACTTTTTTGTATAAAATTTGTTCCCGTTCTTGAAGCAGCTTAGCATGTGGGTGAGCTGGGAGACATGAACCAGCTGCTGTCCTGTTACAGCTGCTGTCCCATTGCCATTTCAAACCATCATAGTCTGATCAAAACACTCTGCATTTTTCCTAAACAAAATGCTGCTTCTAAGACTGCAGCAGTTATTGATGCTGTTCCATGAAAGTGCTTAGACATTTTAGAAAATGACAGAGTCTTCTGCAGGCAAAACAACTCAATTACTGCATACAAGGACCAGGTCAGATGTCCCTGTATATTGCTGGTCCCTCAGACTATCTAAAGATTAGTGGGAGAGGGAATGAACTGGAAGGTAGGAGCAGTGGCATAGCGTGGGTTGTCAGCACCCGGGGCAAGTAATTTGCGCCCCCTAACCTGTGGATTTGCGCCCCCTAACCCTAACCCCCAGATGTTGCGCCCGGTGTGGCCGGCCCCCCCTGCACCCCCCACGCTACGCCACTGGGTAGGAGTGGTAGATGGGGAAGAAAGGTGTGCTGAGTTCTCTCTCCTACCTATTACTTTCCCCCTTAAGTCCTCTCCTCTGAGGTATTTCTCACCACCTGTGGTTCCCATATATGTTTTTGAAATGGCTGGGGCATTTTTGAAATGGCTGAACAGGTTTCAGGCAAGCATCTGGCTTCTGCTTTCTCCCTTCAAATCATGCCTCACCACTGCCAGCTCATCTGATGTTTCCAGAAATTGTGTGAAAGTCGGTGAGGATTCATGAAAACTAATCCAAATTTAATTATTATTATTATTTTTTACTGATAATTCAGACTGATGCAAGATCAGCAAGGTGTAGTGGTTTTGTTCTCAGCATGAATAGGAAGTTGTATCCTGACTTGAAAGGGAGCTAAACCATAAAGGCAGTTTAACACTTTTTTTCTGTCATGTTTCAGGAATTTAGAATTGTATGGATATCAGGCCTGGCATAGGAAACGCCAAAGCCACAATGATTCTCCTGTTCCAGAGCTCCTCTTTGTTTCTTTCTTTGTTTTTTTTTTGAAGCATCACTCTGCTAATCCAGGAATTACAGTGATGCAATGTCAGGGGCACTGTGGAGAACTAAAATAGCAGCCCCTGGCACTCCTCTGCAGGAGTCAGCTGCACCATTCTGGGACTCTTTGTTTTTCTCCTTCTTGGTGCTCCATTGAGTGCTGGGAACAAGTAAAAGAAGTAAGGCTCCGGGGAGCCCAGAGTAGTGCAAAGAGTGGTGCTTCTCTGTTGACTGCTTCCACTGTAGCTGCCTGCCTGCTCAAAGTAACATGAGTTGTTGTACTGCACAGTTGCTTCCTGCTGATAGTTCTGCCATCCCCATCTTCCCCAGAGGAATGCAGGCAGTGGCTCTTCTAAGCTGCAAGGTGGATAGGCAAAGAGGAAGCATCTTCTGGGCAAGGAGTGGAGAAGATGATGAGTGGGGAGGAGCTGCTGTCTGTGCTACTGTGAGCTGCCTGTGCTGGCAATGGAAGAAAAGCATGGTTGCCTTGTACTACTCTGGGTTCTGCAGCCCCATATTGTTTTCTTTCTTTCCTGATAGTCAGTGGAGGGCTGGAAGTCAAATGAAAACAAATTAGACAGGCTGCAGGATTCAGAATACCATAGAAGGTGGCACTCTTCTTTTGGTGTTGGTTGCCCACCAATGGTAGCAGAGGTGGTGACTTCTACTACTTTGTACCCAGGCCCCCATCTGCTAGTTAAGGCTGCTAGGGATTGGGGGGGGGGGTCATAGACATGGAGATTTCCATAGGGGGCACCTTGCCAACAACCCCCAAACCTGGAGTTAGACATATGGAGAAGATATTAAAATGACTAGCTTTTATAAAGGCGACATCTACAAAAGTGCCAGTAAAGAAATGATGCCTCCTTTGATTTGTACCCATATAATTGCATTCAGATATCCTTCTACGCAATACCCAGTTCAGCCATAATTAACTAAAAGTGGGGTGGGTTCCATGCATTTGCAGCTCATATATGGAACTGTACCAAATTTCGGTGTGGGGAGAAGAACCGGCCAGAGTACCTCTGCTCCTGTTCAGAAGACTGTGTGAAAAATAACAACTGCTGTGTCAATTATTACTCAGTGTGTGAAGGTAAAATATTATGTTTGTTTTATCGCTGACTGGTTAAAAGCTGTGAAAGGAGGAAGTATTGGACTGGGTTATTTGCTCTACTTGGTCAAAGTACTGATAGCTGCTTTGATTTGAAAAATCTAAGGAAACCTATCCTTGGCTGAGATCCAAAGAGCTACTGTTGCCATACTTGCAGTTGTCAAGCACGTAGACACTTTATGGGGGGAAACAACAACAACTCTTATGTCAGGTAGCCTGTGCTTGAAAAACAATAAGTAAGTGTGGCAGATTATGCCCAATATTCAGGAGATTCAGGCAGGCTCCATCTGGAGTCTATTCTGGTTCTTCCTGATCTAGGGCTGCCACAGACTCCACAACAGCATTCTGGCAATCTTAGGAATTGCCCAAAGGATTTGGGCACATTCTGTTGGGTTTTGTCTTCTCTCCTTCAAAAATGGGTTTGCTATTTGGCATTGGAGGCTGCCACTCAAGAATCACAATCTCACCAATTAAGTGTAGCTGAAGAATCCTTTTAATCTTGACTCCCTCCTCCCCACCAGGACCAGACTAGATGTAATGGGGCCAACCAAATAATTTTGTCACTCACAGGTCTCCGCCATTCACATATAGAACAGGGACTTTTGATGAAGCATTTGATTTTCGCCTCAAATGGGGAGCATGGGTGGCGGCAGATGAACTTTCCATCATCCCTACCCTTCTGTCATGTGTTTCATTGTTTCAGCCACTTTTCATGGTCTGACTCACCAGCAGTAGCTGCATTGGGCTAAGAGAAAAATAGCTTGAGCAGCAGAGTTTGAAGGTGCAGCAGTCCCAAGACTGCTCTTATAGCTGCAAATAATAATAATAATAATAATAATAATAATAATAATATGCCAGGTATGTTGGAATAAGCACTTTGAAGATTACAGTTTATTATCTCAGGGGAGGGGGGTTAAAAAGAAATGCTGTCAATATTCAAAATGACCTTTTCTTAATTGCTGCTATTATAAGTATTTAGGGTTGAGATACAAGATGTAGCTTAGGTGCACACTCCCACACGATTATTATTTTTGCTATAAAACTTTTTTTAAAAAAAGAACTGCGGATCCCATTATATATCTTAAATTGCTTTAAACTCCTTTGGGGGGGCACTTTTTATGGGGTATGGGGACAGCTTCAGTAGCAGATGGGACACCACCACTTCTCCTGACCTCCAGTTGAGCACATCTCTGCTACTTACTAGGAGATAGAGTGGAAGATAGTGGTGAGGTCAGTGCAGTACAAACATACCTGCAGAACCAATCTGACATTCCTGCTGGTGCATTTATGCCATGCCAAGCTCCCTGTTGCTTGGCCCTTTCTGTCAACCTCCAGATAAGCAGCAGCAATGTGATGGACCAGAGGGTAGCTGAGTTGGGGGAGGGCAACATACCATCTGCAACTGGCAGCTTCTTCAAGAAACAGAAGACCCAATCCCTCAGTTCTTTGGCTCCCAACCTATATCTTAGAATGAATTCCTAGAAGTTGTACTCCTACTTCTTTTTTTTAAAAGAATGCATTAAATGACCATGTTGATGGGTTTCAATGTCAGGAAATGCATTGCTTTTAACTTCCCATACTTGCATATCAACTCAGTTTTCCCCTTTCACGTAATAGAATGCTACTAACAATTGAATAATATACTGATATCCTTCTTTTTGAAAATAAGGAAGGACAAGCTGGCTTGAAGAAAAATGTGAGGACTTAAATGAACCCCAGTGCCCAGAAGGGTAAGAATCTGTATATCTTTTGCATCTTTCTAAAAAAGAGAGGGTGTTGTGGCACTGTAAATCTTTCTGTAGCAGTTGTGCAGCAACATCTGAAGGTGTCACATTCTTTCATCCCTGCCATCCTTCCTGACATAAGTTTCTCTCTTCATATATATTAGCCTTGGCATTGGCTCCCTGTTCATTTCCTGGTCCAGATTCATGTTCACTGAGGCTGATGGGAGTTGGACATCTGAACAGCCATTAATGAACTGCCACCTATGCTTTAAACCATTCTTCCAGACTGATCCTTTCCCAGTTTTCCAAAGGTTTTTAATGAGATTATAAGGATTGAGCTGTTCATCATAAGGCTTGGCCCAGACTGGTTGTATTCAGACTTTTGGTGCTCCAACTAGAATTAGTCATTGCTCCCACAAGCATCAACACAAATGTTAGTGGGAGAGACCCAGCTAAAGTTAAGCACATTAATCCCATGGATTCCAGTTGGAATTCTAGTGGGGCAAGTCTCACTTTGTTCAAGGGGACTTATGCCCAAGTAAGTGCATATAGGATTGTTGCCTGAATATATATAACTTGGACTGGATCTTACCTACTGAGAATCAAAAGAGCAGCCGAGAAGGAAACAGTATCACATTTGGAGGTGTTTTGCCCTTCTAGGCATATGATGTGGGCCAGTTTAAATGCTATAGCCAGTTAAAATAAATATTCAATGAATTCCCATCCCACTCTTCATCCCAAATGAGCCCAGGGTGGCAAACATAAAAAGTCATAACAATACAATTTAAAGCAAAACAAAATAAATTTAAAACAATTTAAAGACCAAATGAAATATTTCAAAACATTTTTTAAAATATCTAAAAATATTTAAAAATATTTAGAATATCTAAGAACATTTAAAAGCAATCACATATCCTCACAGCTGCTAATTTTCAAAGTTGCCAAGGCTAGTGTTTTTCAGCCATCAAATGTATTTCCTGGAGTGCATCTCCTATTTACAAGTCTGGTGGCAGGTGCATGCATGTTCCCAGTGACAGCAGCTAACCCAAGTCCACTCAGTGTTGGAAAAATCATTGTCATCTTGTGGAGCAAGGTAGTGCAATTTGATAAGACTTGACTGGAGTTTTGCTTTGCCTCTTTTTCTGGAATGGAGAATCCTGGTGTTTTGTCTGGATGCATTCTCAATGTTTGTGAACATTGTAAACAAGGCAAAGCTATCAATCTTCTTGGACATAACAGTCACTTATATGAGGCAAACTGATTGACATATGACCAAAGGGAAACAGTTTGGATGAGTAGCGTACTATATTTAACCTGAGGTTTTTCTTGCCAATGCCAAACCAGAAGACAATTTGCAAAAAGAAACAAGTTACTTCCCAACCTGTTATTTTAAATTGGCTAGACATTTCATTCATTTAAAAAATTGGCACTAAGCATTGATTTGAAGCTCTTATGCTGCCTGAGGAATATAACTAAAAAAGATTTTATATATATATAGAGAGAGAGTAAACTAACACTTAGCCATTTTCCTCAGAAGTCCTACTAATTTCAGTGGCACATTAAAAGAACCTTGCTGATCAGAACAAAGGACCATCTTGTCCAGCCTCCTTTTCTCCCAGTGGCCAACCAGGTGTCTTTGGGTTGTCCATAAGCAGGACATACACCCAGTCCTCCCTCCCCATTTGTGATTCCCAGCAGCTAGTATTCAAGACACTCCACTTCTGGCACCATAGACATCATGGCTAGTAGCCATTGATGAATCTTACTTCCCACCAAATGTGCTTCAGAGAGCAGCCTTACCATGATAAAATCTGCTGCTATTTAAATGTTTCATTGACTATAAAATAAACTCTAGTATGGAACAAAGAGCATGTGTGTGGAGGTGCTATCCAACTTGCAAAAGAGAAAAGGAATGATGGCTAAAAACTAAACAGAAGACAATCAGCTGCCTGCTGAAAAGTAAATGCACAACATTCTTATAGAAATATGAGAATTCTGGGTACTTAACCCCAATCCCAAGGATATTCTCTCAGCCTTTGTTTGTGTTTTGTGCCCATTTTTTTGAGATGACAGCTTTAGAACAGATTTGGTGAAGCTCAGATGATACATCCGCTCATAAGAAAAGTACAGAACTCCTTTCACACTTTCTTCAGAAAACGTTGGTACATTTCATCACTACATTTGACTTAGAGAGGTGGGTCATCAAGCCAAATCCACTGCTAGCAGCAGAAAACCTGCCTGAAGCATCTCTATCTTATTAAATGCTCCTCTCCAATAGAGGGAACTTTGGTATAGAGTGAATACCTAGGTAAACTTAAAAGATCACCCAACTATTTTAGCTAAATGTGTCAAGTCCATCAAAACTAATGCAATCTCTTATTTTTGCATCCTGTTCTTACAGATACCCAGTGATCGAGATTCTTTTAATTAATTTGCTTAACCAGTGCCCAACCAGTTCCGCAGGTTTCCCAGACATTTTTCCTAAATCTTTCAGGCTCCAGTCTGAGCTCATTACAGCATCTCTTATATAAACATCAAGTGATTACCATTTTCTTTAATGACAACCCTTTAGGAATGCCATTCCCCATCACCACTCCTCGCTGTCCCTCCATAAATGTGATTGTATTGTAATATTAAGGTTTTACAGGGACTGATTTCTGTATGAATGTATTTTTTTTACTAGTTAGTACTTGCAATATTTATTACTTATAATGATAACCCTAGTTTAAATTATATGCTTTTACATATTATTTCCACTGCATTATATGATATTTGGATATATTTATTAAATTATAATTAACAATATGTTATTGTTCTATATTTATTTGACTTCTGTGCCTTGTGGGTACCATTCTTTCTAAAATGTGGAAACTAACTTTATGAAGCAAATAAATGGAAAGGACTCATTGTAGTTACCAAGGAGATAAATGAACTTTCCAGCATATTTATTGCACTAGAGTTGCCTTTGGCTAGGCTCCCGGCAACATTTTTTGTAGCATATGTCATTATGCTCCTTGCTACGTATTCAGCGCTCTTTTGTCTAGATAAGGGGTCAGCAAACTTTTTCAGTAGGGGCCCCGGTCCACTATCCCTCAGACCTTGGGGGGGGGGGGCTGGACTATATTTTGAAAAACAAAACAAAAATGAATTCCTATGTTCCACAAATAACCCAGAAATGCATTTTAAATAAAAGGACACAATCTACTCATGTAAAAACATGCTGATTCCTGGACTTAGGCTGGATTTAGAAGGCAATTGGGCTGGATCCGGCCCCCAAGCCTTAGTTTACCTACCCGTGGTCTAGATGTTCAGTCTTTTCACACAATGCAAAAGGGTTTGGAAGTATAGCTTGAATTTATCTAAATGTGTGGCTTTTAAAAATCAGAATTGGTGAGATTGGTGCCTGTTAACCCTATTCAGGTGTCAAACAAATTGTGGAGCAGGTGACTGAGGGCTGCTGGCTCCTGCCCTCACGTTTGTGTCTCTGCTGGCCTTTCAAAGGATCCTGGATCACAGGGAAGCATACACATATAGAGTGGCTCCCCTCTTCAGACTTTCCCTTCAATCTGTAGACAGCAGTGACTTGATGGCATGTGTGGGGTCATTGGGTGTGGTCCCACTCTCTTCTTTATGAGCACATGGGGGAGAGCACCCAAAGGGGCGTAAAGAGTACTTGGAGAAAGAGTGAACAGCTAATAAATTCTTGCCTTTAACTGTCTCATTTCTAATTGCTCAGGTTTTCAAAACCTCCACTGTTGTTGTTTTCCTTGGATGGATTCAGAGCTGAGTATTTGCACACATGGGGTAGACTTCTTCCTGTTATTAACAAATTACGTGAGTAGCTTCTCTGTCTGAGCCACAGCATGTTGATCTATTAAGAATGTAATAATAAATCTAAACAGTACTTTCCCCTTGAACATGTTGTCTGCCCTCATGAGCTTCTCACACTTCCCGTAAACTCATTTTGACCCAAATGAAGGTGGCAGTTTTATAGCGGCTGATGAGTCAAAAGACAAGAGAGACTTTGATGAAGCCAAGCCTGGGTTCTATGAAGGGCAGGCATGATTAGACAACCGTTACTGTGGCTGGACAGCGATCATTTTGAAAGTGACCACAGTTCAAAACATGGAAAAATTTGGCGAGACAAGACTCTTGGACTCTTAAGGAGTTAGTATTGGGGATGAGGGCAGAAGAATGTTAAAAATAGAATATAGTCAGCAAGAATTTCAGTTGACTTGATTTTTTTAAAAAAACAACAACAAAGCAGCAACTCACACAACATATGCCCAACACATGGTTTATTTATTTGAATTTCAAACTGGGAGAGTTGGGGGGGGAGAGACAAGACAACCCCTGCTTTTCCCTATAGCCCCCTGTACCTCCTGTAAATCTGCTCCAGAAGGTGGCTGGGAATCTCCAGAATACAAAGGAGGTAGCAAGAGGGGAAGACGAATTGGTGGAAACCACTGCCATCCCTGACCTCCAGCGGGTCATATTCTGCCATATTGAAGTGAACCAAACAAGCTTGTTTTAAAGCTGTTATAGGTAAAGCCTATGATTTTAGTCCAGAAAGTCCTGTATGTAAACAGAAGGCAGTTTTGCTCACCTAAATTCTTCCTGTTGACTTCTCTTCCTGTTCCCCTCTATCTGTCCACCCTGCTTTAGTGCCTGTGTCCTATCTCATCAGGAGCAGTGGGTTTTTTTGTTTTGCGGTGTGTGTGTTATAGAGAGTTGCAGTGGGGAGATGGAAAGCCCCATTGTGCGTGAAAGCTCCATCACATCATTATACTTGTGCTTGCATATCTCTAGATCAAATCCATTATGCATACTGGTGTGGAGCACTGCAAGAGCAAAGTCTATGCTGTGGTATGCAGCATACTGAGAAAACAATGGAGCATTGATTGACTATATAAAAATTCAGGGGGCAGAATTAGCCTGTAACTTAGCAACATAGTAATTCCGTGGCAGTTCTTTGTTTAAATGTTTAGATATCTAAAAAGTTGTAAAGAGAGTGAGAGACAAGTGCTTAGTGGACATGTTTTGGCAACAGCACAGTATTTCTAATTTTACAATAATGTAAGCATTTATGTTGAATTAGCTTGCTAATCAGAACAGGGAACAGGTACAAACACATGCACACAAACCAGTTTCTAGAACAACTTTCTTTTGCTATGTTTATTAGCTACAGCTGTCACATAAACACAGGCTAAGTTCATTTGGAAGGTGACATGACGTAGCATTGGTCTAAAAACTCTAAAGCAAAAGTAGTCAGTGTGGTGCCCTCCAGACTCCTGTCATCCCTAACCATGGACTATGCTGCCTAAGGCTGATGGGAGTTGGGAGTCCAATAACACCGTGTTGGCCACCCTGTTCTGAACCTTTGAGCCTGTAGCTTCCTATCATCCTGAGACAGAGGGGATGTTGGATACTTTAATTTTGAGATGATTACCAAATATTTTCCGTGAGTTGAATTAAAGAAGCAAAATGTTTGCATCTCTAGTTTCTGAAAATCTCATTTATTTGAATATACAGTAAGGAATGACCTTGTGGATTTGCCTAGGAGGGTCAGCTGGACTTCTTTCAGGTCTTACCTAGTGCTTCCTCATCCTGCTTAATAGTAGTGGGTGGTAGGGTAGCAGTGCTTACCTGAAGGGAGAATGGGAGGTACAAGGCTGTGGTGAGGCCAGCACAGTGCAAACACGCCAGCAGGAGCTGGTGGCATTGATTCCTCTGCTGGAAGGTCAGGCAAGTGCCATCACTCTGCTCTGCTCCACTACTGCTTCTTAACCTGATAAGCCCATAGTGTGAAAAGAGGATGAGGAGTGAAGGAATAAGGTCATGGGGCCTAATAAAAGCCCAGAAGGACTCCTGTCAAGGTATCTTTCATTTGACCACCATTACCCATTTCAGAGTGGTAATGAATGGCATGTTACTTTAAGAATTGAGATGAGAAGGGCATTCTTTAGATTTGTTTATGGAAGTATAAGTTCTGGAGATTATTTGTTTTCTTTTTAAGTTAGCACTAGAAACCAAAGACTGTCTCTGTAGATTTCTAAAGATTTAGTTTATTGATCCAGCAATGTAGGGTGGTCATAAACTGAAAACCACAAGAGGCAGGACTCTAAAGTGGAAAACTGTTAGCATCAAAAGTTCCTATGTTTACTCTCTTTATGTTTATGAGAGTCAGTTGACGCATTCATATTGCTATGTGGTAGCGATTTGCTATACAGCAACAAATTGCTATACGGTTGTGGTTGTCTGGGAGGAACTCCCCATGGCTCCCCAGACAGTTTATGTGAATATAGTTGCCACTCGCTGTCACTGCAAGTCAGTTGTGCTCCAACCAGCTACCAATCTGTAAATGCAGCTGGGAAAATGACCTTTGGTGCAATTGACAATTTTGTCATATTCTTATACCACTTTGTAAAGTATTTGTATGAAAAAATATATTATCTGTCAATGTGGCATTGTTAGACAATTCTAATTTTATTTTGCTTCCTACAAAAGGAAAATGTGGAACATACGCTCATGGCATGAGACCAGTGTATCCATCAAAAACATTTCCCAATCATTACAGCATTGTCACGGTAAGAGCATCTTGGGATTCCTACACACCACACACACCCACACACCCGCCCACACACCCTAGGAGGAAGAAAGTGGATTTCATTCTATACTATTTCATTTTCAGTTCATTAGTAAGAGAGTACGCAAAATTGTACAATATTGCAGTCAGCACGTTTTAAGAGAATTTTGGCTCTCAAGTTCCATTGCTTGTTAATAGTGTAAGGATTCTTGTGGGAAACAGAAGGATAACTGCAGAAAATGCATAATGCAAATGTGTACCTGTGAAATGCCTAGATGCTAATACCAAAGAGGCAACACCAGTTCAGAGAGGTGGGCAGGGGCGGAGGAGGAAGTAATTAGATGCTTGCCTAAGGCAGAGCTTTCATGTTGCTTTGTGCATGATAGCTGACACAGACTAAAAGGGGTAGTTAATGAATCTCGTTATCCTTTTGCTGGTAACTAGCCATTCTCACAGTCTCAGGAAGTGCTTGGCAACTGCTTCCCTCAAATTCAGATTCCTCAGTCAATGCCATTTCTTAAGTAACACATTAGATCAGTGTCCTGAAAAAAGCAAATTAAGCCTTGTTATCTTTTTATCACCTGGATACTAGCAATTACCCCTAAGTAAGACTATAAATCCCAAGCCTGAACATCTGTATGTTGAGAGCCGTGGTAGCGGGGAATTGGAGTCTTAACAACATCTTGGAATCACCATTTTGACTACCCTTTAGAGACTCATAACCATTTAGGGTGCCTTGTGACTGTCAGTACTTTGTGGAAGAGATTCAGTCACATACCAGAGCTTTATATTTGCACAATTAAAGTGGATTAAAGTACTCTGTAATTCTAGTGCAATGAATCCACTTAAAATCAACCACAGATTTTGTGGTTTGGAAAGTGATGGGGTGAATAAACAATTAACAGGAAGGTGTGTTAACCCCCTCCCAACCAAATTAGGAGGAATGCCAGATGAATGTTCATTTCCATATAACTGCCCATAAATAAAGCAGCTCAAATGCTCAATCGGGACTGGACAAAGCTAATCACCACCTAAGCTTCATGCAAGCAAATCGGGATGAACACTCCAATAAAGAGGTTTGCTGGAGGAGCCCTTAGACAAAATCTGGTGAAGCACTTACATTTCTAACATTATACATGTGTGTAATGTGATATCTTTTGGCTAGTTTTTAAAAAGTATATTTTAACCTTTTGTTTGCCAAAAACTCAGTGACTTAAAAATATGAAAGCAGTCCATCCCTTTTCATATCTTTTCCCCACCCCTTGAGTCCATGATGCTAATTGAAATACCATTCCCATCCCAGCCTTTCTTTACCCTCTTTCTTGTTCTGTCTCTCTTGCCTTTCAAATTAACACTGCCTCTTTGTTAATCTTCCCACACTCGTTAAGAGGTGTGTCCTACTAATTTGTTGTTCTGTGTGAATGGAGAGTATGCCCTACAATCACCCCAAACTCTGGTGGGGCTGTACATTATAGGGGGAGATTGGTAAAGATAAGCAATATGTCAAGTTGGTTGGACCTGCAAGTGTTATTGCTCAAATACAGTGCCTTGTCCCCAGATGGTTGGAAGCAGAAGCAATGTTGATACACATGCAATGAATCAATCTTATTTTTCAGGGCTTATACCCAGAATCCCATGGTCTAGTGGATAATAAAATGTACGACCCAAAGAGAAATGCTATCTTCACTCTCAGAAACGTAGAGAAGTTTAATCCACAGTGGTACCAAGGACAGCCAGTAAGTGCTAATTATATTATATTTTACTTATTTCATATCCTGCCCTTCCTGCCAAAACTTATATGCCAATATAATATATAGTTTATCCTAACAACCCATGAAAGAATTGAAAATTTAAGTATCTTTTGCTTTTATTTATCTTTTTTTAAAAAAGGAACCTATTCTAACTGAATATGTATTTATACTATTGCTATATTTATATAGCGTCATCAGTGTGCATGGCACTTTTCAGAGCACAAGAGGACAGGTCCCTGCCCCCAAGGAGCTTACAGTCTGAAATTCAGGGCAAGAGAAACAGACAAAAGAGATGGGGGGAGGGAACTGAAGTCAGGATTGAACTATCCAGTTATTTCAATCACACATGTTTGTATTAATTACATTTAATCTTTGGAACTGTGGTTGAAGGTGGGTTTGAAGGAAATTAAGGAAGGTGCCTTGTGAAGCAGTTCCAGACGGACAGCAAAGCAGCAAGGGCAGAATCATTTCAGGGAACAGGTGATGGAATGGATAACTGACTGTCAAAAGGAAAGGATGTGTCAGTAAAGGTATAAGAGACCAAGGCCATGGAGGGTTTGAAGGTAAAGACCAGAAGTTCATTGATTCCTTATTGGTGCAGCTGTTTCAGTTTCACATGCTTAAGCTTAGTTAGTGGCTGTGTACACAGTCCTGTTTATTCTGCGGTCAGTCCATTCCCACTGCTGCTTTGGCAAGTGGTGTAGAAAGGACGTTAGCTGCAATCCATTAGGTCCATTAATTTCAGTGTGTCTACTCTGAGTCAAACTTAGTTGAATACCACCCCATCTCTATCCTGTTCTTTATTATAACAGACAGCCTTTTTTTATATAGTTCCCCGACACCCACACATCAATTGATCTGATTTGAGAGAAAGAACAACTTAGCTGTGTTTTAAGCTGGAAATGTGTGGATGGCCGTAGGCTCCATTAGAGAAGAGCATAGGAACTAGACAGTTGAGCCAACAGCTTCATTGAAAAGGTTGGTCTTTGGGGAATGATTTAGAGGATGTAAGGGAGGCGGCATCACACAGGCATTCCAGGAGGCAGTTTTAAGTATACAGGACAGCAAGGGAGAAACAGTGCAGAGGGCTTTGAGGGAGCAGGAGACCTTTGAACATCTGAACTCACTGCAAGTAAAAGTAGACAACACTGAGCCACATGGGTCACTGACCTGACCTGACCTGGTAAAACGTATCTCTCCATGTTACTATAAATAGCGTTAAAATAAAGTTCATGAAATTCATCATTAGAAAGACTTAATGAATAGCAATTGTCTATCCTTTCATACAGATCTGGTTGACAGCTATGTATCAAGGACTAAAATCTGCCACATTCTTCTGGCCTGGTTCAGATGTCGCCGTTAATGGAAGTTTTCCAGACATCTATAAAGTATACAATGGGTGAGTCTCTAAGTGGACGAACAACAAATACAAAAAACCTAGAATTTTAAAAAAGATTTGAAACAGCACATCTTGTTTATTCTACCAATATCACAATAGGAAGAACATATTCCTCAATTCATCAAATAGTCATTTGTTTTTCTTTTGCTTTAACAAGGCAGGCTCATCCAATCCCTCCTTGATTTATGTCTCATCCATGTCTATCTTCCACAGAAATGGCCTTTCACTTGGCTTCTACCCATCTTTTTCTTTAGAACTGCAACTCAGCCATCTTCACTTCCTCTCTTCATCATCCCTACCAATGAATCCCAGACCAAATGAATTAATACAAAGCAAATACAAAGGGACGCAGGTGGCACTGTCTTCTAAACCACAGAGCCTAGGGCTTGCCGATCAGAAGGTCGGCGGTTCGAGCTCCCGTTGTTCGCTCCCAGCTCCTGCCAACCTAGCAGTTTGAAAGCACGTCAAAGTGCAAGTAGATAAATAGGTACCACTCCGGTGGGAAGGTAAACGGCGTTTCCGTGCACTGCTCTGGTTCACCAGAAGCAGCTTAGTCATGCTGGCCACATGACCTGGAAGCTGTCTGCGGTCAAACGCCAGCTCCCTCAGCCTATAGAGCGAGAAGAGCACCACAACCCCAGAGTGGTCTGCGACTGGACCTAACAGTCAGGGGTACCTTTACCTTTACCTTTAAATACTAATAAATAAAGCAGGTACTTCAGTGCAGATACACAAACATAAAAAAATGGTCTGAGGACAACAGAATCCACCTGTACAGATTTAATGGGTAATACCTGGTCACCGTGTTTTGGAGCTGAAGTCTTTTTGTTTTGTTTTGTTTTATTATTTAGGTCAGTGCCATATGGAGAAAGAGTAATGACTTTTCTTAAATGGCTACAGTTACCAGAAGAGGAAAGGTAAGCATGACATTTCAAAGCTATACTTGTGCTTAGGACTGTTAGAAAGCCAGGACAATGATTAACTTGAATGCTATTTGCCTTGGATCCAGACTGGGCTCTTTCACAAACAGAACAATATTTGACCCTGCGGAGACTCCTGCTGGCAGAAGTGGGAAGGAAGAAATTTTTGCTGCTTCCCTTTTTTCTCCACCATCCTTCTTGCCACCTCCCTCACTGTTTTGGAGGGTTCCCCTGGTCCTCTGGAGTGGATTTCCAAGGCCAAGGGGAAGCACAGCAGAAGGAGAAATGATGGAATCCACTCCTTCATCTACCAGCAGAAGCATCCCTTGGGCAGAATTCTGCTTGTAGGATCTTGGGTACATCCATCACTGCCTAATTCTGTGCATTTTAGCAAGACCACCAAGTTACGCCTGTTTCCATCTCCCTGTAAGATATGTATTCAGTTTATAACTCCAGATGTGTAGCTGTGGTAGCAATATACAGTGTGGCGGTACATTAAAGTGTAACACATTAGTTGTGGCATGAGCTTCCATAGTAAGACTGTACTGATGCAGCATCTGAAGAAGGGACATGTGAAAAAATAGGGTCTTGCAGCAAAGTACATTTGTTACAGCATGATCAGCACTTAATCCCCATTAATTTTCAATGGCAGATACTTGAGTACACATTTCACTTTCCCACTGAAATCTGTAGGATTCATGTGTGCTTGACTTTGCATGGATTGTGGTCTTAGGCTGCCGCCATATGTACATCTGCTTGAACCACATTGAACCACAGGTTTTGTTGCTTTTGCTTCAGTGAACAACAAACAGTTTCCAGAGCCATAGTTATTTTAAGCTGTTGCAGAAAAAGCGATGAAAGGTCTTGTGGCACCATAAAGCCCTACATATTTATTGCAGCACAGGCTTTCATGGAGAAAAAAGCTTTTATGCCTATGTATATATATGCCACATCATCATTTGTGTAGCACTTTCAAGGGTTCCAAAGTACTTCTCACGCATTTTGAAGGGTTTTCAAGTACTTTTCATGCATTATCTAGTTACAATCTTAACCCGCTTAAGTGGCAGAGTAATCTAACCACCATTTGCACTGGGCTGGGGTTGGATTACATGTCCCTCTGCCCAGCCCTGTGTGCCACCTGTGTGCAGAGTTCCCCATTCTGCCTGCCAAATACAAGAGCAGCAGGAAGTGCTTCTAGTGAGTTTCCTGGCAATGGCAACCAGCAGAGAACTCTAGGGAGGGGCTGAGCCAGCTGAGGGTTTGTTTTGCTTCCAAGCCAGCCCTTTTGCCATCGTGTGATGGCATTGCCACAGAGCCAGGGCTGATCAATGTACCATCTCCCAACTGCTGGAGCAATTTCTCTTCCCCCTTTCACCTTCCATACTTAGCAAGTGAATGTGGTGGAGCCCCCACTGCTCCATTAAACCTGCCAGACAGTAGCAGGATTAGGATTGCATTCTCAGTCCTTGTTATTCTTCCTATCTCTCATCTGGGGAGGCATGACTAAGGGTGAGGGAGAATGGCTTGCCTAAGGCCACCTAATGAGTTTATGGCAGAGGCGAGATTCAAACTGGAGATTTCTTGATTCATAACTCATTCTGTTCTCTTAGCTGGTGTGGCACACCTGTTCTCTAATATATGTAAGCTAGGATATTCAGCTATTCTGTAATGGTGTTGCAAGACCCTTGTTCTTGGTGCACACTTATTTCTCATAAATAATATTGAATTTAAATATTTCCACGCTTCTCTCTGAATTTATATGTAAAATATTAAAATGTTGGTGCTGTTTGATATAGACCACACCTTTACACTCTGTATTTAGAAGAACCAGATTCCTCAGGCCACAGATATGGACCAGTTAGCAGTGAAGTAAGTAACTTCATATAATTTTACTTTTGGTTTTAATGTTAAGTTCTGTAATTGCTCAGGGGTGTGATTTTTTTAAAAAAGAGATTTGTTGGAAGCTTATATGTACAGCAGCATTTTAGTAACAGCACTTCCCAGTTCACACCTAATGCTCAGCTAAACCATGGCACAGTGTGAATTTCTCTGGTCCTTCTGCTGCTGTGCTACCCCAGACTAAGCCTGCAATCTGCACCTCTCTTACCTGGGAGTAAGCCCCAGTGAATTCAACGAAACGTGCTTCTGAGAAGACATGGTTAGGATTGTGCTGTAAACCATGGTTTGGCTTAGCATTATGCATTAACCGGGCCATGGTGTAGTACATGTAACTGACAACCTCTTAATTTAAGCCATTAAATATAAAAAACAAGACACATCTTTCTTCTAACTATATTTGTGATGCTTTCCAAAATACCAGTCTAGATTTCCATTTGTTTCTGTGTATGTATGTCAGGCTGCAGGCCTAGAGAGAAAAGTTTTTTCTATGTGAGTAACTTGTTGAAATATTGAAAATATTAATCGCCGTTAACATTTATTTACATGTTAAGTTATCATTGGTTTTGCCTCTCCTCTCCCCCCCCCCCCGCAGGTCATTCTTGCATTACAGAGAGTAGACAGCATAGTTGGGCTACTGATGGATGGACTTAAGCAGATGAACCTCCACAATTGCATTAACATTATTCTGCTTTCTGATCATGGTAAGCTTATTTAAATTATGCAGGTCTTGTTTGAACACTTCTTTTAAAAACAAACAAATAATACGTATATTTTTCAATATTCTGGTGTTTTATTGGTTATATTTTGTTTTACTGTAATTTTGTGTTGAGCTACCTAGAGAACCGTGGTTACAGTGCAGCCTATAAATTTTATGTGTGAATGAATACATATTTTCTCTAACTTGATTTGGTTCACACTCTTCATTATTTGTAATATCTCATATCAGTATCTCAGAAAGGTCCAGAATAAATGGAAGTAAATCCAGTTTAAGTCACAGTGACTTACTTCCATGTTTAGGATTGAGGTGGAGAAACAAAAACATAGGCAACAATTTGCAACATTTATGGTACAATCGAAACAACCTGCTGGGGTGGGGAGATTGGATCCAGCAGCTCTTGGGTTGTCCCAACTGTATAAATTCTCCACCCTGGCTCAGATGAGCAGCATAAATTATGTGAGCATAACCCGCCAACCCCCACACTGCCAAAAAAAAAAAGGGGATGATCCAGGGGAGTGGCTGGAGCAGGAGGGAGAAATAGCAGTGTGACCCTGATCCCAAACCTCCTTCAGCTCTTTCATTAGATTTAGTGACCCGACAGAAGTTACACCATTTCCTGTAGTTTGGATTGCTCTGTTATTGAAATGTCAAAGTCTATTTATACTACTAAGGTTGCAATCCTATACACACTTATCTGGGGGTAAGTTCCACTGAACTGGATGAGGCTTGCTTCTGAGTAGACATGTACAGGATTGTGCCATTCATTTGTTGTTCATGTCTTTCTAGTAATTTTGCTTGGTGAGCTATGTTGTCTCAGTGAGCTATTCTGAAAAAGAGTCTTTCTTTCTTTCTTTGAAGGAATGGAGGCAGCAAGCTGCAGCAAATCAGCATACCTCAATACATACTTGGATAGTGTTCAAGACTTGTTTGTAGTACCTGGACCTGCAGCTCGCTTGAGACCCCAAAAAGTTCCAGATGAGTATTACTCTTGTATGTAACTACTAGACTAATTTATACTACTTATTTGTGTGTGTTGCAACTTTCAAAGTACAGCAAAATAAATATTGGAACGAGACTGTACTACAAGAGGTCCATAACAAAATAACCATGTCAAGCTTCTCTCCTGCTTCAGTCCTGGGAATGGTTGACCTTTGTTTGACCAAAGAGCAGGTTAAAATGTAAACTGAACAAATAAATGAATTATTGTGTTCATTACCTGCATCTGAAACAACTTATAAGCACCAGATCACAAGATGCACCTAGTTTTTGGAGGAGGAAAACAAGAAAAAAAAATTCTGAATCCCAGAAGCCAGAACAGCAAGAGGGATCACTGTGCAGTGAAAGCAGCAATCCCTCTTGCTGTCCTGGCTTCGGGGATAGCTGTGCAGCCTGCATTCGCTCCATAAGATGCACACACATTTCCCCTTACTTTTTAGGAGGGAAAAAGTGAGTCTTATAGAGCAAAAAATATGGTATATACACAGAAGTAAGTCCTATTGAATTCAGTGGGGCTTATTCCCAGGTCAATGAGGTAAAGATTGCAGCAAAAATTATAGAACAATGCATCATTGCACTGGAGCTTTTCTCTGTGTCAACTCTTCAGTGATTTAATCACTTGAAAGGCATAACTTAAGTGTTTTGGAACACTTAAGCTGGTTGGATATGGGGAGGTAAAAAAAGAACTCTAGTTTTTGCAGGCATATTCTTCAGTGTTATATACAAATGCAACCACTGACTATCTTGAGGCACAACCCCAGTATCCTATCAATATAATACAATACAATAAGATGCCACATGCAATCATACTTTGGTAGAGCACGTGACTCTTAATCTCAGGGTCATGAGTTTGAGCCCCACATTGAGCAAAATGCTTGGCAGGGGGTTGGACTCGATGGCCCTTGTGGTCTCTTCCAACTCTATGATTCTATGATTCTATGAAAAGATTCCTGCATTGCAGGGAGTTGGAGTAGATGGCACTTGTGGCCTTTTCGAAATCTACAATTCCATGATGCATTTTTAGCCCACAGTCTCTTAACTTTCTTTCGCAGAAGTGAATAAATGCAATTGATTTATTTTGGGGGGAAATACAGAGCTGGCACATTTTAAAGCAATTGAACTGTTTCATACCAAGGGCATGATATTTCAAAGAACACAAAACTCAAGTAGGTTCCAGAAAGATGACAGTTGCTGCTTGTTTTTATTTATTTAGACACTTCTCTATGTTTAACTAATGTACTGAGCACTCAGAGAAATCTCACATTACTCAAGTAAGTTGTGTGTTAAATGAACAATTGGAGAGCTTTTCAGCCAAGTCTGCCTGATGCCAGCATGGGACTGGCCACATTGGTTTTTGACACCCTTGTGCTATGCTGTATGGTAAAGAATTGCTTTTGGTGTGGATAAGGCTATGGCAAAAAAGAGAGAGCCATGAATGCTTGCTAAGGAATAGGAAGTATTGTGCAGTTTTTAGATCACCATGACTTATTAGGACATCCTTTATTTTCATTTTTCTTTTGACCTTTAGGTAACTAATTATTTCATCTAACTCTTCCAGTTGATTACGAAGGCATTGTAAGAAACCTTACAGTAAGTATAGTCATTACTCTCTCTCCAGTTGTAAAATTATAGCTACGTTCTTTATTGGGCTTACCCTTGTGGGTATGACACCAGATCACATGGAAGTGGCTCCCATGATGGGGTGAGAGAGAGAGAGAAGGGGACCTGAAAGTTTTCTATAGAAGAATTTGAATAGGTTTACTGTTTGAATTATTCAAGTGTTTCCATTTGGGAACACTTAAAATTTGCAAGCATAACGGGGTTAAATATGTGTTTTTAATTTCAACATTTTCAGTGCTTGGTTCCAAATCAACCTTTCAAGGCATACCTGAAGCAACTGCTCCCCAAGCGATTTCATTATGCCAAGAATGAGCGGATTGAGCCAGTGCATTTTTATATGGACCAGCAATGGCAGCTTGCTCGGTAAGTGGCCACTCTTTCGTCCCTGGCTATGAAAATTTAATTTTTTTACAGGGCCCATGAACTCTACTTGTGCATGGAAGCATTCTTTCATTCCAGCACCGTAACGCAAATCGTATGTTTCTGAGTTTTGTTGCTTATTTCTATTAAGTGGGATCAAATTATATATTTGTAACCTTTCTTGAGTTTTCCCTTCTGCTAGTTTGTTGGATTTTGAGGCTGAGCTTTGCTGGTTAGAAGAATTTTAAGGAGCAGGACAAGGAGTTAGTCCTGGATATGGAAAGGGAAAAGAAGCTAATGAAGAGATTTGAGAAGCATCCATGGCTGTAGCTAGGATTTAGGGGGGGCGGGGCAGCGGCAAAACCTCAGTTAAGTATTTTTGTTTATTTACTTGATGGGAGGACGGCCTCCCCTCCGCCGCCCTTGGCTATGACAATGGAAACAGCATTACATAGTCTCAGCAAATGGTGCTCTGAATAGTAGAAAGAGGAACAAATTGTGAAAAAGGAAGGTTTGAGGGTCAGTGGTTGCGCTAGTCAAGCTTTTTCTGTAATGCCGGTTGGCAGGTATTGCCAGTTATCTATTCATGTCTGTGTTTTGCAGGATGCCCTCTGAGCTCAAGTATTGCACTGGTGGATTCCATGGGTCAGACAATGCATTTGCAAATATGCAGGTAAATAGGGTCTCTCCCCTCTGTGCGCTTCCAAGGCTTTTAATGATCTTGGGGTAGCTTTGATGCTGGGATCTCTATCATGCTCCCACTATGTTTCTCACTCATGCCTGACCACTGACCCTCCTTGCCATCTAGACTTGTGTCCTGCCTACTTAGGCTTATTCCAGTTACCTGTAATATGGGGCTGGGAGGCCCCTGTGAGCTCATCTATATATCTTTAAAAGATCCCCCATTGTATTGCTTTCATGGGACTGTTCCAAATTCAGGTTGTAGGTGAAGAATTTTATATCTTGCCAGCCAGCATTTTAAATTATCTCACTTTTGATATTTGGATCAAGAACCCATATGTTTATGAAATGCCAGAGATATGGCATTTATCTTACTTTAAATTGCAGATTCTGTCCTGTTCCGAGTGTGATGGAGTGGGATGATACTGGGTAACCCAACATTTATTCTTCTGTACATCTGCAGAGTATGTAGTCCAAATGCATGGCACAGGTATCATCCTTGTATCAGCTCTTGTCTGCTAGATTTTTCTGGTGACTGGAGCAGTCTTACAGCTAGATCTTGGTTTTATTAAATGTGCAACTTGCATGAGAATTCAAAAGAATGGTCTTTGCAGGGGACAAGTAGTAGTTTAAGATCTTTACTGTAGGAACATCTGTTGTTACCGAGAAGCATGGCATGCTAATGTTCTTTATCGCAAACAGCAGTGGCTGCACAAATAACAGCTGTTTAAAAAAAACTACCACAAGAGATAAGAAACTCACTCGCCTTGAAAGTAGCAGTCTGTTATTTGCTTTTGTTTGTCTTGAGGGATGCAGCTGTAGTCTGAATAAAGGTGGATTATAACATTTATATCATGACTTCAATAACATTTGCAAGGAAATACATATCGTATTTGTTCAAAGAAAGTAAAAAAGAACCTCAACTGGAACATTTGCAACAATGTAAGCCTCCTGACAGATAATGTTAGATCAAACTTGGTTTTTTGTTTTGTTTTTAAAGCTGGGTTTCCTGTATGCCGTTAAAAAGGGCTATCTCAGTCTTACATGTTTAGATAAATTTAAGGGCTACATAGACACAGGGGCATAATTAGTCACTGTTTACTTCTGCTGGAGACAGTTCTGAAAAATATATGTGAATCAACTATATATTTCTCATACACACAGTCTAAAGTAGAGAAGTCTGTTGAAAGGTTGTTCCGATTTCCCCTGAAATAACTTTAACGGAGAATCATTTAAGATGAGCTTAGACTGCATTTGTATTCAGATCAATTTAGCAATTATTAGTTAAACACTAACAGTGCAACCTTATGGAAGTAGTAGAAATAGAATTAATCATGCCTATTCTCAGATAAATGAGAAAAGGACTACATCCTAAATGGATGTTCCAAATGAGTGTGTGTTACACACACACACAGAGAGAGAGATGTTCATTTCATACATATAAAACATAATTTCTGTTTTATTCTAGGCTCTGTTTATTGGGTTTGGACCTGGATTCAAGATTCAAAATGAAGTTGATCCCTTTGAAAACATTGAGATCTACAATTTAATGTGTGGTATGGTAAAGTGGCTGCTTCCCCCCCCCACCTCACAAAGCTTTTGGAAAAATAGTTTTTGATTGGACTGGACTTTTACATGCACATTATGGATACATTTCTTATAGTGGGAAACTGCTGGACTCTGCTGTCTCCTGCCCACGTCAATTTTCAATCTAACAACAACAACCCTACATTTTTTTTAGCCCCTTCTTGTCCTCTTCCTATTCACTCTCTTTCTATACGTGTATCATCTTCTCAGGATTCCCATATCTTAATATTTCCCCTTTCTTGGAGCTCTCTCTACCCATTGCAAACTGCCCCACACTTAAATAAGTGTTTAATGGGTTTCATGGGTTATTGGACATAGACAAGAAGCCAAATAAGCCTTCAGCTTCACCATAAAGACATGTTTTGTTGTCTTACATTTTGAAACTTTGCAAGTGATGAAATGCAGTCTCAACATACAGATTCATGGGAGATGTATATTAAAGCTCTCTTGCACGGCCCTTGATGACCTGATTATCCAGATTAATAGCTTGTTTCCCCTTAGCATCAAGAGCGCTCTCATTTTCTCAGTGTGCATTTATTGAAATGGTTGTCCCTGTGCACAGACTTCTTTTTGGGAGAAAACTGTTTGTAAATACTATTCACACTGGTGAAATCCCTGTCAGTTTGAGGCTGCATTGGACTGCTCTTTATTAGGGAATGAATTTTAGCCTATCGTGTATTAGCAGCAGCATCACAGCCTGCAAAGGGCCCAAGCTTTTGCTTCACCTCTAGAACCTCTGTCAACAGTGAAGCTATTGCCCTGTGAAGGAAATGAGAGAGAAATTCTTGCAGTTGTAGACTATCCCTGTAGGCTTGAATCAGGGTTGGGGTTGGTCAGTGTGCAAGTGTGCCTTATAGAAGGCGGAAGATCCCAAGCTGTCTTCTATACATATGACAGGCAGTGTTTCTTGGGTAGTGAGCAGACTATAATATACTGTATTTAAAGATTTGCTTGTTCCCATATGAGTCTGCCTACTCACTGATATCTTTAGAGGAAGCACAACTTCACATCTCAATAACGTCTGAGGTCCTTCTCAGTGATAGTACCCAGGCTCTGGAATTCTGTCTCCCAGGAGACCCACCTGGGGCATGTGATTACTTTATTTTACTGTCTTATATTTTTAAGCTTCCAGTGGGCCTTTCAGTTGACCACCAGCATAGATAGAATTTTAAAATGTCAGAAATTCTAAAGACATGGCATTTTCATGATCATAGTTGCAAGTGGACTGCAGTGCAGAAGTGCACCTTTGAACATCTTTGCCATTGTTTTCTGAACAACTGTAGATCTACTCGGCTTGACACCGGCTCCCAACAATGGAACCCATGGAAGCCTCAACCACCTTTTAAAGAAGGCCAGTTATATGCCGAGACATGCCAAGGAAGAAAGCCTTCCTTCAACATGCCCTCCCACACAACAGAGAACCTCTGCAGATAACCGTGGCTGCCCATGTGATTTTTCAGTAAGTATTCATGAGACCAAAAAAATATATGCAGCAATTGATGGCACTCTTGGCTAAACCCATGGAATCCTGCATAAGCTGTGTCAACATCACTTGGCATTCAGTGATGTCAATGAGGGATTTCTATGGTTTGTAATATTTTTTTTTTTAAAGAAACCCTTTAAATATCTATATTTCTAACCCAGTCTTTATAACAATGTGATACCAGGGACGGTTATCAACCAATACAAACATAACCCAAAAATAAAAGGAGCAGATAAAATCACAGCAAGGGCAGCAATAACAAGAATAATCAATATCTGGCCAGATGGTCACCTCTGTAAAGGCTGGATGGAATAGGTGGTTTTCGGTTGACATTGGAAGCTTATCAGTGTTGGTGCCAGTCATAGTTCAAGGGAAAGAGCAAACCAGGATGGCAGTAAGAGTGAGAGGACTGTCCCTCAATGCTGCATAACAGATGTCACTGGGTTGAGGAACAGCTAGGAGAACCTCAGCTGTCGATCTTAGCATGTTGTTTTAGAACTTTATAAGTCATTACTAGTGCCTTGAATTTTGCTCTCACAAGATCAGTGCAATAGGATTCCAAGGACCTGAACCAGTCAGCTGACTAGCTGCCACATTTTGCACTCGCTGTAGCTTCTGAACCATCTTCAAAACAAGCCCCACATATAGCTTATTACAGTAATCCAATCCCAAGGTTGTCAGTGCATGAGTCATAGAGGCTAGACTGTCCCTTTTCAGGAATGGCCATAGCTGGCAAACCAGTCAGAGCTGGAAAAACAGCTTTCTACTGAGACCACACCTAACAACAATGCTGGAACAAGGAGAATTCTCAGACCATGAGCCTCTTCCTTCAAAGGGAAATCTCTCCACCAAGCCCAGCCCCCCCCCAGATGATGATGTGAATTCAGTTGTTCCTGTCTTGGTCATCAGATTGGTCCTTTGATGAGTGGGTTGGAGACCTAACCCTGCTCCATAGCTGATCTGCGCAGATCAGCTGAGGGGGAAGGAGGGCTATGCGTCTGTGATAATGTTTGGTGGTCACACCCATTGCTGGTATGTGACCCTTGCAGGGTAGGCCAATGGTAAATTTAGCCCTCAACCATTGACTATTTTAGCTGGGTCCGATAGGAGCTGGAGTTCAACAGCAGCTGGAGGGCCCATAGGTTCTCTGTCCCTGAAGTGGGAGAAAGCTTTGTCACTATATCCCCTCATGGGGCCCCTGTGATTGAGAGGAACAAAGATGGAACATAAAAAACAGGACATTTTTGTGTGAAATGTTTTGCTTGGTATGATGGTACACAAAATGACGACCTCACCTTTTGCTTTCTCTTGCCACAGATTCAACAACAGATAACTTTCAATACTTCAGAAAGTAAGCGTTGTAACTACTTAGAGAAAAGTATAAATTAAGCAGAAAATCTTTCCAGGAGAAGCAAGCTGAATTGTGTTTTTCTTCCTCTAGTAAAGAAGATTGAAAAATACAGTTTGCCATTTGGGAGGCCCAGAGTGCTCCAAAAGAAGCAGGTCTATTGCCTTCTTCACAGCTACCATTATGTAAATGGCTTTAGCCACAAGATCAAGATGCCTTTGTGGAGTGCCTATATGGTTAACAAGCATGTAAGTACGTTAGTAATTAAGGACACAGTTTATATTTAAAAGGGGGAAAAGAAGTTATCAGGAGGTGCAAGACTAGTGAGCCTAAACAATACTAAGACAAATACTGATACTAAGAGCTAAACCAAATGGTTCTTAGACAGCACAGTGTACTCCCACAGAGTATTGTGGGAGATTGCAGAACAGGCCCATGTTACAATTCAGCTAATTTACTTCATTTGATATTTAGCTGACTTTCACTGGTTTTCAACGGGTGGGTCAGGACCCACAAGTGGGTTGCAGCAAGATCACCACCACCATGAAAACATATGGTAAAAGATAAAGAATTGGGTCACCAAATGCATTCTTGCATTAAAAGTGGGTGCTTCAGCCTGAAAAGGCCGAGAGTACCAGGGCTAGATATTGAATTGATTAGAATTCCAAGTTGAAGATTTTGAAGTTCATACATCCAAGATCTCCCACAGCAGCCTGAAGTCCTCCACTTTCACAGTCTTCTGTTGGACAAAGGCCAGGTGGACCACAACACATCCATGTGCTTCTCACATTTGCATGTTACATGTTGTCTCACCCTAGCTATGACCAGCTTGGTCTGAAAAATGTCTGATGCTCCAAAAGGATATTTCCACCAAATAGGTCTACATAGACCTATTCCTGGTGGTGTGGCAAAACTGGAAGAGGTTTGGAATTATAAAATTTTACTATTAGAGAGTTCTTCACAAGTCATATGTTCAGCCAGCCAAACTGAGACTGGAATAATTATTGGCCAGAAAAAAAGCTTCACAGGCTAAACCATTTCATAGATGACAGTCAGAGTAAGGGAGGCAATTGTGAATCTGTATCTGACAATTTATTTAATGTGTGGTATGCATACTCAGCAACTAATACCCAATTTTGTTAAATAGGACAATTGGACTGGATCTTCAGAAGCCACCCCAAGCTGTTTCAATGTCGACAGTCGCATTCCTTCGAACTGCAGCCAGATGTGTTCATTTTACAAAAGTCACCCCCAGCTAAACTATGGATTTCTTTTCCCACCAAGTAATTCTGTTTTCTTTCTCATTTCTAAGCAGAGCAACTTATTAGCGTGCAAAGCAAGAGTTGCAGTTTCTGCTTTTATATATAAGATGTAAGGCACCAACTGATTTATGTGCATTGAATTGACATGCAACAGCGCATGTGCACATTGCTGCAACCCAGAAGTGGGCAAAAAGGGGGGGAATGGGGCATAAGCCTTTTTTGAGACATTTCATTCAAATTTTGTAATTAATAGTTTATACATTTTTAATTTTCAGATCTGATAAAGGATGAAAGATACAGTAAAATTGAAGCATTCTTATCAAGCAATATTGTACCAATGTACCATGCTTTCCATGGTAAGGGTTAATTTGTGTCTTCTCTTTTTATTTTTAAAACCACCACCTGCCACCCAAACCCCTGAAACTCACTAATAAGTAAAGATGTTTGGAGGCAAGTGTGTACTCCCTCAGTTGAAGAATGGTATGAGGAGGCAGCAGGGCTGGCTAGCAGAGGCAGGTGAGGGGTTTGGAGGGCAGCTGCTTGCATCTCCCTGTGCCGCCGCCCCAGTTTGCCTAAAAAATATACAAATCAAGGGAAATTCCCCAGGCCACAGAGGTTATGTGTTATGAGGCCTTCAACATCCCAAAGATGTCATATTTGCCAGCCATCAGGGGATGGTGATATGTTCATGCCATACAAAACTAGTTTGACAAATAAGAAAAACGAAGGCAGCCTATGATCTTAGTAAGGGAAATGCCAAAAGATGCCCTCTTATCCTGCATGTGTGATTGATAGGAAAGGCGCTTGTATTTCCTTGTTCAACTGCTCCCATTGTGTTTTCAGTGATATGGAACTACTTTAATGCAGTCTTACTGCCAGCCTATGCTGCAGCCAGAAATGGTGTCCATGTCATTGCTGGCCCTGTGTTTGATTACGACTACAATGGCTTGTATGATACACCTGAGGAAGTGAAAAGGTAAACATATGTCAGTTGTAGCTATTTTATTACAATTTTATGGCACAAGCTACCATAGAAAAGTTCTTACTATAGTTAATTTCTGGGATGAAACATCAGATAAAATGCATTTTGTTATCTATCTATCTATCATCTATCTATCTATCTATCTATCATCTATCTATCTATCTATCTATCTATCTATCTATCATCTATCTATCTATCTATCTATCTATCTATCTATCTATCTATCTATCATCTATCTATCTATCTATCTATCTATCTATCTATCTATCTATCTATCATCTATCTATCTATCTATCATCTATCTCTATCTATCTATTATCTATCTCCCATTTTTTGTATTCTCAGCAATACTGATGGGCCAACAATTCTGTTTCACTTTCACATGAGTTCACCTATGAGTTCACCTAGAAGTTCATTGTGTTCCATTTCTGCAGTCACCTGTGATTTTATTTCTTTGGAAAGTTAGCCAACAATCTATATTTAAATGCTATTTTAAAACACATTTCTTTCAAAATATGTATTTCTATGGCCCCCCAAATTTGTATTTAAACATATTCTGATACAGTTTCTGAGTTTCTGAGAATTGTATGAAGTATGAATGTTGGTGGATAAAGTAAGTTCTGATCCTCACATTAGTTTGGGAGCAAAATAAAAAAAATCCTTCCAGTAGCACCTTAGAGACCAACTAAGTTTGTAATTGGTATGAGCTTCCGTGTGCATGCACGTGACGTCATTTTGAGCGTCTGCGCATGCGCGAGAGGCAAAGCCCAGAAGTACTGTGCTCTGTTACTTCCGGGTCACTGCGGAGCGTAACCTGAAGCACATTTTACCTGAGGTATAACTGTATGTGCATTTATAAATAATAATTTATATTACTTTATATTATTAATAATACCAAACACATGTCCACTTTAATGTAGTGGGCAAAGTTAGCCTAGCCCCTTCCTAAGCTTGAACACTCCCCCTTCTCTGTCTCCACAATTTTTTTGGAAGATTTCATTACCACTTTCCCTTAACTGTGTCTTGTTTTGTCTGAATCAGGGAACATGATTTACCGTATTTTTCGCACCATAGGACGCACTTTTTCCCTCCTAAAAAGCAAGGGAAAATGTGTGTGCGTCCTATGGAGCGAATGCAGGGGGGAGGCAGGCGGGAAAAGCCCTCAAGAGCCGCACACAAGCTTCGTGCGCTCCTGCGGGCTTTTCTCTAGGAGGGAGAAGGGAGTGACTGGCTGCAGCAGTCCCTTCTCCCTCCTGGGGGAAAAGCCCCCAAGAGCGGCACCCTCTTTAAAGGCTGCGCGGCTCCTGCGGGCTTTTCTCCGAGGTGGGGGAATTCCCCCACCTCCCAGAAAAGCCAGGAGAAGTCGCACAGCCCCTTTAAAGAGCGCACGGCTTCTGCGGGAGGTGGGGGAAGCTGCAGCAGATTCCCTCCTCCCGGGCTCCCTTTGAAGCGGCAATGTGGGAGGGGAGCAGCTTACACTCGTGTAAGCAGCTCTTCTCCCACTTTCCTGCTTCAAAGCAACCACGGAGGAGGGAAGGAAGGGGACCATGGATCCTCTTCGCTGCTGGAGGCTTCAGCGGATTCCCTCCTCCGTGATTGCTTTGAAGCGGCAATGTGGGAGGGGAGCAGCTTACACTCGTGTAAGCAGCTCCTCTCCCACTTTCCTTCTTCAAAGCAACCACGGAGGAGGGAAAGAGGGGACCCATGGATCCTCTTCGCTGCTCGAGGCTGCAGCAGATTCCCTCCTCCCGGGCTCCCTTTGAAGCAGCAAAGTGGGAGGGGAGCAGCTTACACTCGTGTAAGCAGCTCCTCTCCCACTTTCGGATTCCTCCTCCGTAATTGCTTTGAAGCAGGAAAGTGGGAGGGGGGCAGTTTACACTCGTGTAAGCAGCTCCTCTCCCACTTTCCTGCTTCAAAACAACCACGGAGGAAGGAAAGAGGGGACCCATGGATCCTCTTCGCTGCTCGAGGCTGCAGCAGATTCCCTCCTCCCGGGCTCCCTTTGAAGCAGCAAAGTGGGAGGGGAGCAGCTTACACTCGTGTAAGCAGCTCCTCTCCCACTTTCCTCCTTCAAGGCAACCACGGAGGAGGGAAGGAAGGGGACCATGGATCCTCCCCTGCTGGAGGCTTCAGCGGATTCCCTCCTCCGTGATTGCTTTGAAGCAGCAAAGTGGGAGGGGAGCAGCTTACACTCGTGTAAGCAGCTCCTCTCCCACTTTCCTCCTTCAAAGCAACCACGGAGGAGGGAAGGAAGGGGACCATGGATCCTCCCCTGCTGGAGGCTTCAGCGGATTCCCTCCTCCGTGATTGCTTTGAAGCAGCAAAGTGGGAGGGGAGCAGCTTACACTCGTGTAAGCAGCTCCTCTCCCACTTTCCTCCTTCAAAGCAACCACGGAGGAGGGAAGGAAGGGGACCATGGATCCTCCCCTGCTGGAGGCTTCAGCGGATTCCCTCCTCCGTGATTGCTTTGAAGCAGCAAAGTGGGAGGGGAGCAGCTTACACTCGTGTAAGCAGCTCCTCTCCCACTTTCCTGCTTCAAAGCAACTACGGAGGAGAGAAGGAAGGGGACCATGGATCCACCGCTGCTCACGGCTGCAGCGGATTCCTCCTCCTTGATTGCTGGGAGTTTCTCTGGGCAGGAATTCCCTCAGCTTAAGTGGGGTGGGGGAAGTGTGGCAGGTAGGGGGGTACAAATTGGGAGTGGGCATTGTGTGAAGTGGCTGTGGATCTCCTGCCGCAGAACTGTAGGACTGTATAGAGTTGGGAGGGCCACCCAAGGGTCATCTAGCCCAGCCCCCTCACAATGTAGGAATCACAGCTAAAGAACGCCAGGCAGATGGTCCCCCAACCGCTGCTTAAAAGCCTCCAGTGGTGGAGACCCCAAACACCTTCCGAGGTCATAGAATTGCAGGGTTGGAAGGGAACCCCAGGAGTCATCTAGTCCAGCCCCGGTGGACAGCGGGCGCAATCCATCCCATTGCGCAAGACTAAAGATGCTGTGCAAGGCTAAAGAAGAAGCCAAGGCAGTGAGCGGGATGGATCGCGCTTGCTGCCTTGTCTTCTTTAGCTGCACTGGAGAGGTTTAGCTCCTGGCTGGAGAGGTTGCGCGGCCATGGATCCCGTGCGCTGTCTTGGCTTCTTTGCTCTTTGGGGCTGGGGGGGGGTAACCCGGGCTTCCCCCGCAGCCCCGAGAAGCTCTGGGAGAAGTGGACAGGCTGCATGCAGCCTGTCCGTTGCTCTTTGGGGCTGGGGGGGGATAATATTTTTTTCCTTGATTTCCGCCTCTAAAAACTAGGTGCGTCCTGTGGTCCGGTGCGTCCAATAGAGCGAAAAATACGGTAATGCTGACTGAAGTTTGTTTCAAAGTAAGCCTACACTAACCATAGGATCCCTGGTTCTGACTAATTAGCAACCACAGTTAAGGGGAAATGGAAGCAGCTACTTCTGGACTGCAGCTCAGCTTTGTGGGAGAGGAACAGAGAAGGAGAGGAGCCCAGTCATTCATGTAGTGCTGAATGAAGATTTAGCATTCAGTCCAAATACAGCCTGCGAATCTGCTACACAGATACCTACTATCATTTCGACAAATTCAATTCCTTCCTTCATCTGAGTAATTTTTCTTTCTTTCAAAGCTTTCCTTAGGAAAACAATTCTCGTTTTCCAGCTAACTAGACTCATGGTTCCAAAGAGTTCTTTTGACTTATCATGAACTCTGCTTGAAGTAACTCATTAACAGCATCATTAACTGGTAAGCTTCAGTAGGTTTTCTTTAAAATGAGGAAGTAAAGCTTTAAAAAAAGGAAACCTACTTCCAAAGAAACACATTTCATGCCTTTGACATCAAGGGACTTGATCCATCAGCAAATTCTCCTATATGATTCATTTCAAAAATGTTTTCTCACAGCAGAACTTTCTGGTAGGTTGCATTTAGCAGGATCAAACCATTTTAATGCTATAGTTTAGGCTTAAATGTTTTGTCGATTCCACTGTCCATTCTATCGTGGTGTGACAAAACTTTAAAAGCTTACAAGGACAAAGTCTAAGATACTGATTTTTTAAATTTTTATTCCAGGCTCACAAGTAATCCAGAAGTCCTCATTCCAACTCACTACTTTATTATCTTGACAAGTTGTAAAAATATTTCCCAGACTCCTTGGCAATGCGAAGGGTCTCTTGACGTTGCATCTTATGTTATACCTCACAAAGAAGACAACAGTGAAAGCTGCGCAGTGAGTAATCCTAATTCCCCCCCCCCCTAAATAAGACAGGCACACTCTGTGGCAATCTTTTACACAACCTTTTCTCTCTGCTCCAACAGAACGGCAAGCCTGAGTCTTCCTGGGTGGAAGAGAGAATTAAGTTCCATACAACCCGAGTCAGAGATGTGGAACTTCTTACGGGACTAAGTTTCTACCATGACAGAAAACAGCCTGTACCCGACATATTACAGCTAAAAACATATTTGCCAAGCTTGGACAAGGCCTAATGTGAGTTTCTATACAGAAAGAGAGAGAAAGAAAGAAGCTATATTGCACAAAGTAAACGTTTTAATCGTGCTGGAAGATACTTTTTTTTGAAGATGCTTGAGCAAAATGGGAGCTGGAAAGACTCTCTGCCACATTTGTATCTCAGGGACATTTTATGGACCAACTATAGCAAAAGAGAACAGCTTCTCCCAGCCTGTTATCCACATGAATGAGGTGGAAAGTTTTGTATATTATTAAAGTCATTCTGCCAGCCATACGTAAATGGAGGCACATGCAACGTCAACAGCTCTTTTCAATTCCATTTAAGTGTTCTGGAATTACTTTATTTTTGTTTATAGTGGATTATTTGTGTTAATAGTGGATTCACTAAAAGTGAAACAACTGGCATGTATATTTTTTAAAAAAGAAGAAATAATATAAATACTAAATAAAGATACAGCCATGTTCCGGAGTTGTTTTGCAGAATGTACTGTATGTCAAATACTTATAGAAAGAAGAGGCTTCTGATAGCTTTGTAATAGGCCTGTAATATTTGCTGAAAAGAAAAGAAAAAAATCACTAGCATATTTGTACTGCCCACTCCCTTTTCTGGAAATTGAAAAAATACTGATTTTAAGATAATAGTCCTTTTGAGCAACACATATTTGCTGGTTAGATTTGCTGGTACTGCTTTAAAAAAAAAATAGGGAGAGATTATCATTTGTCATAAAGATTCCCTTTCCCCTTTGAGATGCAGGAGAATAATTTAACTCAAACAGAAGAAAAGTAAATCCATATATACCATTCAGTGTTAAATGCTGTTTTACACCTAGAAGATGATTCCAATTCCATTTGCCAAAAACCCTGATGCTGGCTGATCCCAACAACTCCAACATAGAATCCGCTTTGGGCATGGGATAGGCATCAGGAGTGGTGATCTTATTAATGCTTCTGAAGTCTGTACAAAATCTAATAGGCCCACCTGCTTTGGAATGGAAACTACTCGAGAGGACCACATGCTTAGAGATTCCTTGATCGCACCTAACTCTAACATCGCCTTTATTTACTTTCTTATCTTCCTTATCTTCTCCAGCACATGTTAAAGATTTCAGCATATTCACTCAGGACTTTCAAAATTCCCTTTTAACTTGTTCAGGAATTCACTGTTACAAGAGAATGCTGGACTAGATGGGCTTCCTGATCCAGCTTCCGATGTACTTAAGTTGCCTTCTGTGAAGGTGATCCCAGTCACACCCAGTGCTAAGTATTATCCACCACACAGAAATATGCACGCCTGGTGAAACAGCGCCACCAGGTGTTCTGGACACAACATTTCATGAGCGTTTGAACACAACAAAACACAAACAAGTTCTGAAGCATTATTTTTTCCAAGACTTTATAGAATAAAATGTGGGCTTCGTTTTTTTATGGCGACTGTTTGCCACATTAAAATATTTATTTTGCTAATCAAAGTGACATACCATCGCAAAATGAAGCCCACATTTTATTCTATAAAGTGTCTTTAAAAAGAAAAATATCTTTGCTTGTCTGCTTCAGTTGGCAGATAAGATATACAGCATTTGCCAACCTAGTGCCTTCTAGATGTTTTGGACTACAATTTCCCTCTCCCCCAGCCAGCATTTATTTTACAAATAAATACAAATATTTATTTTACAAAATTTGTATGTCACCTAATTGTAAATAAACTGCCTAAGTGGTTTACCATTAATTTAACCAGTAATGCTAATATATTTCTCCTCCTTCTTCTTTTTCTTCTGTGATCACTCATAGCCAAGTAAGATTTGTCTTCCATTAACACAGTTTTAAAAGTTAGTCCGTAAGTGACTGTGGAGGCCAATTCTGGATCCACACGTCCTTCCACAGTAGAGACATAGGTTTCTGGGTGGGAGTTGATCATGGTAGGGGCTTGCCAAATGTACCTTCCTCTCAGCACATTTCTCCCTTTCGTCCTGAGTTCAAGCTTCTTCAAAGTCCATGACACCTTTGTTAAAGGCTGTTCTCCAATTGGAGCCCTCGCAGGCCATTGTTTCCCAGTTGTCGGTGTTTATGCTACATTCTTTTAGACTTGCCTTGAGAGACCCTTTGAACCGCTTTTGTTGACCACCAGCATTAAGCTTACCATTTTTAAGTTCGGAAGAGAGTAGTTGCTTTGGAAGCTAATAGAATTATGCTGCCACCAACATACATAGTTGTTGTAAATGGTAGTTGTGCTTCTTTTGCATACACTTAAGCTCTAATTCAGGCATGGGGAAACTTCAGGCAGAAGTTGGCCCTTGAATACATTGTTCCCAAGCCATGGCCACCTGCCCCACACTTGGCACTATATGATGTCAGTTGTAGGATGGACAACACCAAGGCAGCGAAGGAGTAACCTGGAGGCCTCAAGTGTTCTCTCAACTGTGAGCTGCACTGGGATTGGCTCCACTCAGGAGCTCCAGAATCCTGCCGTAAGTGCCAAATGCGAGTCCACATAGTGCCAAATGCGAGTCCACATATTTCACCTCAGCTCTAGTCGTGAGCAATGCATCTGAGATTGTCTCCTGTCACCACCATTTTGTCTCCTTTGTAGGCTAGCTTCTATTTAAGTCATTCTTGCAAATGCTTGCTTTGAAATAAAATTGTGTAAACAAAGGAACGTTTTTTTCCTTTGCTGAGCAGCTTGAATTTAATTAGTGTCTAATTGAACTGCCACCAACTATGCTTTTTGCAGTTCATTGCTATGTAACGGACGGTGCCTTTTCATTTTTCATCTTCTATATACCCATTTGTATATATCAACCAACTGAGGATCATGCTGTGCATCTGGTGAAGTGGACTCTAGTTCACAAAAGCTTGTGCCATAATTAAATGTGTTTGTCTTTTAAGATTCGGCAAGATTCTTTGTTGTTCTAGTCAGCAGACTGAGACAAATGGATGGGTTGGGAAGTGTTACATTGTTATAACTGTTCTCTATAATCTGGGCAGAGGCAAAGGTCGGGCTAAGTTTCAGTATTATCAGTGATTTTTAGGTGTGAATTTAAAAGCCACAACCAATTGTAAAGGCTGCCACTAGGGATGGAGGAGAAATGCAGTTCAGTAAATTTATCAAATTTGCACTTTTCAAAAGAGAACAGAAACACAGTCATCCTTCTCTCTTACCCGAATTTCACAATGCAGTTCCTCAACCACTGTTTACAAAAATGCATATGCTAGGGGAAAGTATGCCTAAAAATGAAGATGTTGGTGAAAATAACATACAGTAACTCATGATATCAGGGAAAATTGCATGCAAAAATGTGTGTGTTAATCAAAACTGCATATAAAAATATGTTTATTGGGAGAAAAATCTCTTGAAAATGTAATTTTCATGAGAACTGGACTTAAGGGGAAAATGAGAAAGAGGATGGAAACTGACGGATCCTTTCGTCTTTAGCTGCTACACATATTTATTCCACCCAAATTGTGGAAAATACACAAAAGATGTACATTTATTTACATCTTTAATTAGCTACGTTTCTCTGCTCCTCTGAAAAGGGTGAGTCTTTGTAAATGGAGCACTTTTTTAAAAAGCCCAACAGTAGCAACCTGTACTTGACAAGAAAAAGCACAATTACCTATTTCCCCATTGGTGGGCCAAATTATATAGGGCACTAAATACTTTGAATGCTTCCAGACTGAGGGCCTTTGGTGCTTCCTAATCAGTCCATGTGCTGCATATGCAAGTACATTGGAAAATCTGCACTATTGGGCTCCCTCCACATGTCCTCCAGCACGTTCCGGCCACACAAAGAGCATGATTCTCTTCCCATTTTCTCACAGGCCCTCGTTGTTGTTGTTGTTTAGCCATTTAGTCGTGTCCAACTCTCCGTGACCCTATGGACTAGAGCACGCCAGGCACTCCTGTCTTCTACTGCCTTCCACAGTTTGGTCTTTAATGGTTGCTTACATCTATCTGGAGTTGTTCTCTTCCCTCAGTATGAGACAGAAGTTTATGCAGAGTGAACAGCTTCCTTTTCCCCACTTCAAAAGTTCTCCCGGCCTGAGGCTGTTCTGTGGCTCTACCACAGGAGGGCAATATGCTCAACTATTCAACATTTTCTATGACGAGCAGCACCAACAAGAATAAATACGCATATGCAGGCGGTTTTGGCATTAAGAATGGTGCAGTTGAGGGAAGTATGTAAACTGGAACATGGACCTCCTTACTCTTTCCTGGGACTTCTCAGGCAATCATTCCAAAATATTCTTTCTCAGTGGGACTTTGAATGTTGCTGTGTGGAGTGCTCCTTTTCAGAGTGCCAGCATGTCTTTTATCATTCCATCCTCCGCCCCCCATTTTCTACCCTCCCCTCCAAAAGTCAGTCAACATTCTGTCACCAGTGAACATGCTCAGTTCTTACAGACTCAGAGCTCCTGGCTTTATTTATTCCAAAACGTTTCATTAATATGCCATACTGCCTCCAAGGAACTTAGAGCAGCAATTCAGCAATGCTGGAAAATCAGCCTGAGTGCTTCATGAGTCTGTGTTTCCCACTTTCAAGTCCTATACTCCAGCCAAGGAGTGGGGAACCTGTGCCCTTCCAAATATTGGTCCCCAACTCTCATTAACCATGAAGCAGCATGGCCAATGGTCCACAATAACAGGAGTTGTAGTGCAGCAATATCTGCAGGGCCACAAGTTAGTCCGGTCCCTGATGTAGGCACTGGGGTTCAGTGGCTCTGAATAGAGGCTGTTATTCTTTTTAACCCATTATTTTCTGTTTGAGGTTACAGGGAAAGGAAAATAGGTGGTACTTACCTCCCTCCCTTTCACTACTGGGAGTCTCTGCTGGACAAAAACCCCTTCCATTAATAGAAGAAACCGTGGATCTAAGCAATTTTCTCCCCTTGTTTAATCTTCTCTCTATTGTCTCGCAGCTTGTAAGCTCTTCAGGGACAGGAGCAGTCGCCTTATTACTCTGTAAAGTTCTGTGCATGTAAAACATGCAATATCCATCGGCCACACAAAATGAATTTTACTTCACTATTTCTGGTGTATTGAAAACTGCTCACAAATAAAAGAGATGAAATACATTGGAATATAACCTGACATTAGAAGCAACAATATTAAAACATGTTAAAAGTGGAGCACATGTTTGTTTTTATTATTAATCCAATTCAGAGATCTTTGCACATTTCTCTGTCAGCACATGCATGCTATTGTGAGTGAGGATCTCCTGTCAGATAAATGGCTGTTGTGGTCAGCTTTGCCAACAGCTATCACCGGTTGAAGCATTAGAAAGAATGGATTGGCATGAGGCCTCAGCCCCAATAAATAATTACCAGTTTCATGATGTGAACACAATCTCAGTTTGGGAACAACATGTCAACCTTTTTTTGCTCGATATGGACAAAACAATCCAATGCTTATACCCCTCACTGTGCTGGATTAGATAGCAATGTCCCTCCAGCCTCCCCTAGCTGCCAAACAAAGCTATCAGAAGGTCCCAAAATGGCAGGGTGGGGCTGAGCTGGTTTCATTGCCATCATATCCTAGTGTTGGGCCCAATCTGGGCCAAGCCATCCTGCACCTTTTGTTCCACCATGTACATCTGGGCTGTGGATGCAGTGCTAGCCCCACGAGTGGGAAATTCTCTTAGAATGTCAATGGTATCCACCTGATAGGCTACAGAACTGAGTTCTGGCAAGTTCCAGCTGGGAAAAAGCCTTGGGGACATTTGAGAAGAGGCATGCAGGGCAGAAGGAAGATTCACAGTGGAAGCCTCCTTCTCTGTGTTGATGGGCCTTCCTTCACCAGAAGCTTATGTGTCACTATTTATGCCTCAGTTAAGAACGGTGCCCTTCCCCATAGTATAAATAGATTTACCATAGTTGGTATGAGCAGTTGCTGCAATATTGGTCCAAGAAAATAAAATAAAAAGAAACTGATACAACTTGGAGAAATAGATCTAATAATAGACATAAATTTATGGGGTAAGAACCTTTGGCTGCAGATGTCAACATGCCTGCATTGGCATTACATATGCTAAAATTATAGATGTCAGCTTTATGATCGATGAAGCAGAGGACATCTACACAATCTATCTTTATTCACTTCTGGCCTACTTCTCGAATGGTGTGAAGTTTCACGGTGAATGCATATTTCTCATGGGAATTTCTCTTTCTTTCCCCACCCTCTGATGTATACTGAATGTGTGGCAGTGGTATTCTGAAATCTTGACCTGGATAACTTGGATCTGTCACAGACCTCACTGCATGTTCACTGTGCACATGGGAGGGGGAGATATTAGCATATCCTGGATTGTTCTACCCGTTAGCATGTTACTTGCCTCAGGTGGTGGATTTTATGGGCTGGCAGATCAGTGCCTCCCCAGCTCATCTGCTCCTGCCTCAGGACTACAGTCCTTGCCCACATCTGAGCCAACCACCTCCCAATGCTGTTTTTGCTGGCCTGACAATTATAGTTGCTAAGGTGGTAGTCAAGGGCCTTGTCAGCCACCACTCCCAGCTTAGTGGACTATAGGAGTGCTGCCACCGCTTGTCCATTGCTTATGCTCTGAAAGGTCTGCCTAGGCAACTCACCTGCGCCTCAGTCTGAGGGAGGGCAATGTGGGTGAAATACAGTGGTGCCTCGCAAGACGAAATTAATTCGTTCCGCGAGTTTTGTCGTCTTGCGATTTTTTTCGTCTTGCGAAGCACGGTGTCGGGAAAGTTTTGGAAAAGCTTCAAAAATCACCAAAGTCTTTAAAAACCTCAAAAAAGGCTACCACACCGCGTTCTATGAGTTGCTCCTCGAAGTCAAGTCGCAACTGTATTAACGGTGTTAAGAAAAAGGAAACAAACTTGCAAGACGTTTCCGTCTTGCGAAGCAAGCCCATAGGGAAAATCGTCTTGCGAAGCACCTCAAAAAACAAAAAACCCTTTCGTCTAGTGAGTTTTTTGTCTTGCGAGGCATTCGTCCTGCGAGGTACCACTGTAGAGGCAATGTGGGCGAGATGGCCCTGGAGAGCTTCACAGTATATTACAGTGAATTTTTTTTTTAAAAATTGTCAATGCCAAAGTGGTGGTGACCTGAGCACTTTCCAAGGTCACCTTACCCACAGTGCCTCAGTCTGAGCAAAGACTCTATGATACTCAGAGCAGCACAGGGGCAAGATAGCCCCAGATGAGGCGGGTTGTGGAGGAATCAGAAGTGAGCAGGCAAGAGGAAAATTGGTAGCTCGGTGGCCTCAGGTGGCAAAACATTTTGTTTCTCCCCAAGCATATCCCTCACATGTGGGGAGAAGCCTGCTGCTGGAAGAGATCAGGAAATCAGAAATGTGTAACTCCCCATCAGGCTAGGGATATCCACCAACAAATGCTCCAATAGTATCCCTGTTTTTGACAAATTTAAATGTATTATTTAATATTTATATTTATGTTCTACTTTTGCATGAGTATCACCTCAATTTGCAAAACCTTTGAACGTATCTAAATACAGTGCAGTCCTAATCATGTTATTCAAAAGCAAGACTCACTATATATTCAGTACTGACTTCCTTGCAAGTGTGCTTTGGAACAAACCATTACAGTGGTACCTCGGGTTACAGATGCTTCAGGTTACAGACGCTTCAGGTTACAGACTCCGCTAACCCAGAAATAGTACCTCAGGTTAAGAACTTTGCATCAGGATGAGAACAGAAATTGTGCAGCAGCGGCGCGGCGGCAGCGGGAGGCCCCAGTAGCTAAAGTGGTGCTTCAGGGTAAGAACAGTTTCAGGTTAAGAACGGACCTCCAGAATGAATTACGTTCTTAACCCGAGGTACCGCTGTACAGTGCAAGTTGAACCACATCTATTCAGAAGTCAGTCCTATTGAATTCAGTGGGACTTACTTCCAGGCAACTGACGTTAGGGTTGCAGCCTTATTGTGGTTACAGAACAGGTTATCTTAAGACATCTTTGGCATTTCCTGTTTCAAGTCAGTCTGAAAATGTGGCATTTTGGTAACTTCCATTTATGGACATGTAGGGGGAATCCAGAAGGGTTTTTGTTTTTTGTTTTTAAAGGGGGGGTGGGGTGGGTGGGAGATGGAAAAATGAAGTTAAGAAAATATTAACTGAGCTCTTTCTGTTCTCAGGTTCCTCTTGTTTTTTGGGTACAGTCTTACATTGCTTTTTCTTCCCAGTTGGCTGGATGGACTTCTTGGTAACTGTTTCCATATGTTAAGAACATAAAACATAGGATAATCTATTGAGTTAATGCCACACCCAGCCCATTTTCTAATTAGGGCAACAATCATGCCCTAAATGTATAAGATTCAAAAGGCAGCATTTTGTTGTGGGTTCAGGGCTAGGGTGATGTTGTTCACCTTGTTGGTTTCATGCCTTTCATTATATTGATAGCAAAAGTGCTTTTTTTATAGCACTGTGTGTTTGGGAAAGGACTTACAGTATTAAGAAAGAATGCAAATTACCTAACTGGGGTTTGCTCTTTCTAGAAAAAGCACTAAAAAGGAAGAAGCAAATTTTTTGAAGTGGCTCCAGCTTCTTCCTGAGTCAGACAAATGGATTCTATTCAAGAGACTTATTTATTTCTAAGTGGCTATGGATTGTGGTTCATTCATTAATTCATGCCTTTGGACTATTATAACATCACTAGCATTGACAGCAGCAAATATGGAATAATATGGAAGCATAAGAGCTGGACAACACTAATTATTTGATACATTTATGCCCTACCTCCAAGGTGACGTACCTCACTATTGCACCCCCCCCCCATTTTATCCTTATTTCAACCTTGTGAGGTAGCTTAGGCTTAGAGATAGTGACTGGTCCCATTTCACACAGGAAGTTTATGATTGACTGGGGATTTTTGAACCTACGTCTCCCCACTTTGTCTCCAACACACTAACCACAACACCACACAGCAACTGGCGTTGTGGGTCTGAGCCATGAAATCACCCTCCTGACAAAGCATCACTGCAGCTTACCTGCATGGGGCAGGCTGGTGTTGAGGTCAGAGTTGTTGGAGAAAAACAAATACATTTAATTCTCTTGAGCATCTAGTTAATGTTTCTTTAAAGCACACAAAGGCACTGTTTGTCTAGCAATGTAGCCAGCCCTTGTTTGTAGTCTCTCTGTTTAAGTTAACTCCGCCCCTAAAAGCTGAACCATTTTGTTTTCTCTCTCCTGATATGCTGATACAAGGGCTGAATCTACACTGATCTGTAAAAATGCTATTAAAGGCTATTTTTAAAAACGTTATATAGCGTTCAATGCAGCGCCCTCTGGTGTCACATTTTTATAATGCATTGTTAACATTATAACCGACCAGTATAGATTCTCCCAAGATGTCTGCTATTTCTCTCTTTCATCTCTACTCATCCTGTAAATAGTTTCTTTCAAGATAATCTGCTCCTTCATGAATAAAGCCTTTGAACTCCAGAAGGTGTAAAGTGATCATTTCTATATAATTCATCCAGGCTGCAAGCTCTTCTAACAAGGGTTGCGTGGATACATGGGCAAAACCAATCCAGTGCTTCTTGCACAGCCACAACTTTGCTATTGCTCTGCCCTAGCCGAGTCTGATTTGTGTAAGCTTCAGTGCTGATGCTGATGGCTGGGCTCCACACCACCATCCCAGCTGCTACTGGTACTACCCAGGCTCTCAAGTACTTGAGTCCTTACAAAAATGCTTCTCTCTATTGATCACATCTGCATTGCAATGGATACTGAAGTAAAAACTTGGGGAAATCAACATGATTGCTCCTGGCACAGTCAGGCGTGACACATTTATAGACAAAGATTATTCTAGCTGGGTTTCGAGGAATAGCCAACACCTCCCCTTGTGTAACTCACACATCCAGCCAGGAAAGTAACATCACTTCATGAATCACAGCAGATTAACTGCCAAACAATCACAGTAGATTAATGTCTGAGTTTGGATGAGAAATTGTCGACGCCAGCAGGTGGTGTGGAGTTAAATAGAAAGGCTTCATTCCTTCTCTCTCTCCTGCAACTTCTGCCCCTGCAAAGAAAGCAGTGAGGCCCATCACTGCCCAGTCAGAGACAGTAGTGAAAACAAACAAGCTAACAAACAAAAAACATATATGAACCCCAATAATGTCTCTGTCTTGGCCAACCCTTTGCTCCCCAGTTGAATGATTCTACAGTCAGCATCCCTAGGTAGAGACAGAGAGCCAAAGTGATGCACTGGATATAGTAGTATGGACATGAAGAGGAGATGAATTGAATTCACATTCCCTGCCTCAGATATGGTATCACTAGGTGACTTTTCCACCTGTCATGTTCTCTCAAAGAAGTCTTCTTCTTCCTTCTTCTTCTTCTTCTTCTTCTTCTTCTTCTTCTTCTTCTTCTTTTCTATCTTGCTAAGAAATATCACTATATTTTCTTTATGGGATTGTCCTCAAACAGGTGGGTCCACAGCACCTGCTGTGAATTTGGGACGAAGCTGACACCACATTTCTTACAAAGTCCAAATCAATTTCTATGTGGAAGGCTGTAGCATACCCTATTTACATGAAATAACCTCCTGGATGTAGCCCTGAATGCTTGGATGAAAATCTGGAGGTGGAACTCATGGGTTTGGGGTTTGGTTTTGTTTTTAGTTTCTGGTAGGACAAATATTTCCTCGATAATAGAACTGTGATGGGTCTACCAAATGAGCTACGGTATGTTAATTGCTATGAATCCGTGTGGTTAAAAGTTTATTTCAGTAAGTTATTCATAAAACTATGTCTCATAATCTCTAGATTGTCTCAATATAGGGCCAAGCCCTCCTGTTTTATGAGCACATGGCAGACATGAGTCAAAGTGGCAATAGAGGAGACAGATGTGAGAGGGAGTTTGTTCTGGAGATGTACACAAACAAATATGCATCACATCTAATTCTTTGCCATCTGAAAAGAAAGTGGGAACATGTCACAGGCAGCAACAAATTGTGCTGGAAGGATCCTTGGGGAAATTGGGACATGTGGAAGTTCTTTTCTGTGAGCAAGCATTGGGCTGATTCCGACTTGATTTTTGCCTGTACAGGAAGAACACGGTCAAGGATCCATGCTTTTGAATTTTCAGGGCAGCAACACACAGACTGGAGAAGTAGAGAATTATTTTTTCCTCTCTTTCCTACAGAAACAGTAAAGACATCACTAGGGTCAAGCCATGTCGCTCCATAAACAAAGGAAATGAAGATAGACAAGGTGGTAACAACAAGCTTCACAATGAACTGTTGTATGAGTCTTTTCATGAGATCTAATTTAATCCTTAGATTGTATCTAATCTCTGCAAGCCACAGAGATCTCAAAACACCTGCGCTGCAGACTGGAATAATTATAGGGCAATGTGTGTCCTGCAGGTGATGACAGTGTTGCTATTATTTTTAGATGGGACTGTTAAGAGACTTTCTTTAAAAGTAGGGGCATTTCCTATGCAGATATTTACTCCAACCACAACAATGTAAAAACCAGCCTTCCACAATCAGTTGAAGGACTGAATTATTAGCAATTTACAGACTGTGTTCATTGACTTATGGGATCATTCTCTTCTTAATCCCCATCCTCTCTGCAGTGGGAAGGTGCTATCTCTGGACTACTAAAGCACTTCTTCAATAATTTTAGTGGGATACTGTTCTTCCCTATATTTGCTCCTTGGGGCACGTCCGCTATAGCAATGAGTTTCCACTATTCCAATGAGCATGCAGAGCTGGCCAAAAACATTCCACTCCCTAAGGGAGTTGTACATAATACAGTTGGATTGGCAGTGAGGCAGAGTGCAACCCCTTCATTTATTTTCATGCAAGAAAGAAGGTCTTCCAATTGATCAAAATGAATGGGAGGTAGGAGGGCTGGTTGGAAGAAACTGACGACTCCAGAGAACTGACTTTGATGAGATTTATGTGACTTTGCTGGCTCAAACCTTAGGAAACTTGCTGCAGCGAAACCTAGAGTGTAATCTGGATTAGCTAGTGTCAATGAGAAGCAGATTGCAAACTTGAGGCTGCAATCCTGTGCATGCATGCTTGGGGCTAAGTCCCATTGAACCACTGCAGGATTCTGCCTCTAAGTAAACTTGCGTAGGGTTATATATCGGCTTAAATCTAAGTTTTGCCACTGAATGAAATTCAAGTCTTGCATGTAGAAGAAGAAGAAGAGTTTGGATTTGATATCCCGCCTTTCACTCCCTTTAAGGAGTCTCAAAGCGGCTAACATTCTCCTTTCCCTTCCTCCCCCACAACAAACACTCTGTGAGGTGAGTGGGGCTGAGAGACTTCAAGGAAGTGTGACTGGCCCAAGGTCACCCAGCAGCTGCATGTGGAGGAGCGGAGACGCGAACCCGGTTCCCCAGATTAGGAGTCTACCGCTCTTAACCACTACACCACACTGGCTCTACATTTTTTTATGCTCCTTCACAGACTGAATTATTAAGACAAAAATAACATAGAAAGCAATTTGGTATCATGTGACTAGTGACTTAGCACCACAAGGAAGTTTCAGGATAGTGGGTGTGTTTTTCTTTCTAAAAGCAGGGCTGACAAAATGTCCATATGTTAGTTTTTGAGGACTGAAAACCTGCTTACATGTTACATGTTCAGCAATGTTGGCCAGCTGACATCTGGATGCTTTAGCTGAGATTCCTGCATTGCTGGGAGTCCCTTCCAACTCTACAATTCTATGATCGATGTCCAGTAACAAGGCTATACACAATATTGCTCTTGCCAGCTTGTCAATTAGTCTCCCAGCTCGTTCTCCTACTTAAGCCTTCCGTTCATTCCAGTGTGCAGAACTAATTGCACCCCACCAACAGGTTAGATACATCAAGGAATACCTCCCACTGGAGTGTAGGCCATGGTGCTATCAGGGCAGGACTTTAGGGCAGAAGTCCAGGACCCCACTCAGCAGAAAAAGAAGGGCCCTCAAATGAAGCACAGCTGGCTTGTCACACTGGAAAGTCATTCACATAACCATCCAAAAAAGTAGAGGGAGATGTGTAAGCCCAGCCCAGAGCAGTTAGTGTGGAGGACTGGTGGCATTTACCTGACTTCACGCTACCAGCGTTACCGTGCTTTACTGGGAGGGAGGTGGGAAGTGGTGGGTAGGTCGTTGCAGTGCAAACACACTGGCAGGAACAGCAGATTTTCGCATGGCTGCCAATGCTGTGGCAGAGACAATCTCCCCACCACCTACCCCATCACATGGTAAGATGAAACTATGCAGGTGACAAGAGGTGAGGAAAGGACTGCTCCTCCCGCTTTTCATGGAGCACTACTGGTCCAGAGTGTAAATATTACTGAGCTGCTGCCATTTCCAGTAACTGCCCAACCCAACAAAATCATGAGAAGCACAAGTCAATTTATATAAAAAATAAAATACTTTATTTTTTTTCCAACTAGAAAGGTGCAGACATGTAACTTTTGGTCACACTTCTCAACAGGTAACAAAACTGTTCCCAGGTGGAAAGATTGGTCAGCTAACAAATAAGCCACTCATTTCGCTACAGTCCATGTACGTTCATTAAGGCAGAGAGAATCCGATTTCCCTCTCCTTGTCCTTGATTTGATGATGAGCTTCGCAAGGACTCTGCTGGTGCATCTTGTTCAGCGAAGCATCACTTCATTTCACTGCAACACCCAACCCCACTAACTGAACTTCCCAAAGAGAATCTATTTCATGTGTTAAATGAATGCATTGGATTGTATTTGAATGATAAAGCCTTGAATTGTAAAAAAAAGATGAGGCTAACACTGATGTATCAAAGCATTAACACAAAAGGGAATAAAACTTTAAATTAACTTAGATGACTGTACAATATATATATATATGTACACACACACACAAACACACACACACATACACACACAACAGTATTTACAAGATCGTAATATTACAATATTAATTAAAAAAAATCTAGCTTGTGGCAGGCAAATCCATTGCCACAAGCTGTCCAGTCTAATTCCGATTCATTCTGAACAAACCATTTGAATCAGAACTTCAAAGCAAAATTATTGCTGTTCTAACAGAACACAATTACTTAGCACCTTGCTGGGTGAGAATTTCCAGTCCAGCACCTACCATCACAGAAACCTGTGACAGTAGCCTTGCTAAGCGTCCTTTCTGATTGCACTATTTGGTGGAAGACATGCTAACACACCATGAAAAGGCTGCACGAGATGGCACATGTCCCCTTAAGTAATCCCTATACACCACCCCCATATACTCTGTTCTGAGGCGCAATTTCATTGTCGTTCCTCACTGTCCATCTTATTATTACTATTTTTCCTTCAAACCAATGTTTGGGGTCAATAGACAGTTTTGTCTGAAATCACATAGAACATTCTGCTTTTTGTTTCCCCCCGAAAAGCAGACATTTAAATACCTTGTGCTATCGAATCACGTTTTACAAAATGAGATGCAAATTATTAAGTTCAAGTTGACCGTCAAGTTTTTCAAAGTCTCTTTTTGGGCTTTATGCCATGTCTCCGTACATCTTCCTGGAGTAGACCGACTCAAAGATGTCGTTGTCTCCAGGGCAGTTGTAGTGACACGCACAGGTCTTGATAAACATCATCCTCTTCTTCATGACTTCCCCGTCGGGACACTTGAATTCCACAGGGAGGGTGGCTGTTCTGTGAGGGGTGCAGCACCGGCCATCGGTGCAGACGCCACAGAACTTGGCCCGGTAGGTCTTCACGCTGGTGCAGCCAGACAGCTCAAACTTGATAGGCTTGGAGAACTTGGGAGTACGAATGCACTTCTTTCCCTTCTGTTGAGAGAGGGAGAGAGAATTCATATGTTTACATATCAGCTACACAAGGCTCCCATACACATTATCAAATATCTTAGTTTATCTCTATGTGTTATTTATTTTATAACTGTCCAATCTTACACGTATTACTGTGGAACCAGACTCAGTTGAGATGAAGCCATGAGTTGTGGCTTACTTGCCCCACTGATTTAAGTGAGGCCTAAATTCAGCGAATTTAGCCTGCATACATCTCACTTGGTACAATCCAACCAGTGTAAGCACTTTGTATGTCCCACTGGTAGAGCTAAGCAAACACACAATGAAGTCAATGATACCTAAGGATCTTAAATCTGGTTAGATTATGCCTAGTAGGTATAAATGGAGTCTTGCTTACTTCAGTGGCATTTCCATCCACATATATCAGATTGTTCATGCCTAGTTCTCTTGAAAGTTTCACTCACATTCATTAAGATCAACTCAAGGAACAACAACAGCCCTGTACAATGCATTCCCCCCAGTGTTGTATCCAATGATGGCTTTGCCTTAGAGAGAAGTATTTCCTCTCCCTCAAGGCAGGGCACCGGATGTTCACTGAGCTCTCTAGCCCACTTAATCCCCCTGCCTCCTCTTCCTTAGAAGCTGGTTGTGGGGCCCATTGAAACAGAATGGGACAATTATGCTGTAATTAGGTGGGGGAAGAGAATTTGAGTGAAAGCATGTTCCATTTAGGCCAAACCACTGGTGGATACAAACCCTTGTTCATAGCCACCAAGTGGATCTTAACAGTCACTATGTAGAAGTGCTCTAGCAAAGTGGACCCCTATTTACCTTGATGCTTTCCTCTAGGTCTGCTTCACATGGCCTCACCATGCAAAGCCTGCTTTGCTTCTCCAGTCTGCAGTGGGCATTGTCATTGGTGACTCTGGTGGAGATGCCCATTCCGCAAGTCTTGGAGCAGGCACTCCATTCAGTGGTCTGGACCAGGCAGTTGGCACGCATCATGGATAGGTCAGGTCCATAAGTGTCTTCCAGTCTATAAGCTGGAAAAAGAATAACAGAAAGGATTAGATTCTAGCACTAAGAGCTCATTCAGAAGGCACAGAATCCATTGATGGAGATCACAGCATGGTTAAGGCAAGCAAACTCCAGAAAGTGCCCTGTGTAGGCTATCAACATGGAGAGGGGCATTGAGAGAGCAAACCTACTCACCAGCAAGAGCAGGTCCAACTGCAGTCTGTTCTTTGTCTTTGGGCTCATCACACACCCATTCCTCGCAGCATTTGCCTGGCAGCTTCACGGTTCGTGGGTAAGGGCAGTCGGGGCTGGGCAGGCGAACACCCATGCTGCAGAGAGGCACACAGCCCACAGCCCCGTCCAGGCAAGTGCATCGGTATTTGCAGCTGCTCTGGAAAGACTCTCCGCTCCTGTAAACCATGCCTCCAAAGACACAGGGGGCGCCGTCCCTTGCTGCAAACAGAAAAGAGGAGCCATTCATTAAAAACAACAACCCTAGAGTGACAAAGGAGCCTAGATTTCAGCAGCTCTGCCTACACATAAGGAAAGCTACTGAACTAACTACATTTGGGCATGCAAGGATGGACTCCTGTCCTTGGATCTGCCACCTTTGGGCACACTGGGGCTCTGATGTCTTTAACAGCTGTGCAACAGGCAGAAATTCAACAGGGGAAGCTTTCTCTTGCTTGCTAGAGGAGACTGAAAGCCCCCCAGACCTGCACCAATCTCTTCCATACACAAAGGGTGCTTTTTGTTTTAAGGCTGGCTGAAGGAAGGGAAAGTATCTTAGGAAACAAAAAGCTGGAAGAGCGTCACTTTTCCAGGCACTAGAAGGGATTCCTCTCTGGACCTTCTCTGCTTCAACCCTGCTCGCCGCTTCCCCCTAGAGTCAAAACTCCGGGTACTCACCGGTGCAGACGCCGATCTTCCGGTTGGCCGGGGAGCCGAAGTCGCAGAAGAGCCCCTTGTGGGGGTCGCAGGGGTCTCTCTCGGTGCACAGCTCGCCCAGCTGCTTGGCGCACACCCGGCAGCACCCGCAGCCGTCTTGCACCAGGCTGACGCCGGGCGGGCACTCGGGGGGCGCGGAGTCGCACTGGCATTGCCCACTGCAGTCTTGGCCGGCCACGTCCTGGGGGGACACGGAGGGGGGACAGAGGGGTCAGGATCGGACGGAGCAGGCGGAGCAGGCGGAGAGACGGGAAGCCAAGAAGAGGTCTCGGCTCCGCAGCCAGCCACCCAGCGCCCCTGATCCCGCCAAGCCAAGCTTGGCCCCCGTCGAGGCCGAGTGCAGGGAGACTTACCCGGCTCCAGAGGGCGACGACGAGCGCCAAGGCGAAGCTGCGAAGGAGTCCCATCCTTGCCAGCATGTTCAGGGCGAGAGAGACGACGGCAAAAGCTGCGCGGAAGCGGAGGGGCTCCTGGTCCGGACGAGGGCTCGCAAAATCTCCCTGCCTTGGGGCGAGAGAGGGTCGCTGCTGTCCTATCTGGCTTCGCTGGGTGCAGCCTTCGTGGGAAAGCGCCTTCCTTTGGTGCGGAGTCCGCTGGCCTGTCTTGTTCTCCGTCTTGGGAGCAGAGGAAGGTGGTTCGGTCTGAGTCTCAAGCAGGCGGCCCGGCGCTTTTTATACACTCCCGGCGCCCGGGACGCGCCAATCGGCTGAATGGAGTCCTACACAAACAGCGACATTCCTGACATTCTTCTCCACCTTCCTGCCTCATCAACTCACACCGGATTGATCCTGACCCCTTGACACTCCGCATTCCTCCTGTCTGAAAAAGCTGGCGCACTTCAGCGCACAAAAAAGGCGCTGTATTTTTCACCATCGAAAAAGAAGAAGAGGGGAGGGGAAAAAAGGGGGGGGGGACTTTTCTCCCGCTCCCAGCCTAGATTCTTCCCACCACCACAGACCTGATTTATAGGACTTAAAAATACGTCTCTTTTGGAATATTCTCTCTCTCTCTCTCTCTCTCTCTCTCTCTCTCTCTCTCTCTCTCTCTCTCACACACACACACACACACACACCTTTTTCAAAGGAATGGACCAGGATTTCACACACACAAAAATCGCCCTCCAAATTGCATAAATCATATGTAAAGACACCTCCAGACCAAAGAAGAAAAGGATGAAATTATTTATTTCTTGGAAAGTATTATGATTTATAATAATAATCAGGGATCACATCTGAGACATTTCCAGTTTTAAGTTTACAGGATCCACAAGAAAGTGCTTGCAAAAACTTTTGTGAAGGTGGAGTTCCACTTAATGGAAAATGTGAACCAAATGAATGGATTCTGTTAAAAAACATTGCCTCCGATCCCATCCAAACACTTGCTCCCCCCCTCCCATTTGAGTTTTTCCACATGTGCTTTATGAACAAACGCATGAATGGATTAAAAGCTGAAATCATACAGTGTATTTGGAAACAAGATTCACCTCCCCTACACTTGCTGAGAATATTCCATTGAGCCAATAAAATCCATGTGTGGAAACAATAAAAAAAGACTGTGTTCTGTACTAGGTAAGGGCAATAAACCCTAAGAGGCTGTTGTCTGAGACACACCTGGGAGTATGCCTCATTGAACTCAGCAGGGCTTACAACTTAGTAGACAGATTGTGCTTTAAGAACCCTGTTTATAAAACTTTTGCATTGCTCTTTGTGTGAGAGAGGGAGAGGACAGAGAGAGTGCGTCCACATTCCTTGTGATGGGAAGGGGTTCCATCTGCTTCTTCTCTTGATATTAATAGGGAGTGCCTATAGGGGGCATTGGTAGCTGGATGTTAACAGTGAAGTACACTTAACTGAGTGCATAAACACATAGTGGACTGTGGTACTTCTATTTCTCTGCATCTATTAAGATCTGTCAAGCACATCTGTGTGATGCACAACTGGAATGAATGGGCATAGCACATCAGCAGTACTTGATGTGCATCACACAGATGTGCTTGATAGATCTTAACAGATCCAGAGAAATGTAAGTACCACAGACCATCATGTGTTTGTTTATGCACTCAGTTAAGTGCACATTGCTGGGGAATAAACTCCGAAACAGCTCCATTTCTTCCAATGGGGCTACTCTGGAGTAAATTGGTTGGAGTTTAGTGTCATTGACTGAATTCCCTAGCAATGTGAATGGCAAATGTTCTGCTGGGCTTAATAGGTGTCAACTTGGTCCCTTCTACACCTCCAAGATACAGTCTCTCTTTCTAGCTGGACTCCTTCCAGAGCAACAGGTAAGAATGTGTGACACGATTCATCTCCTGCCATTAGTGAGGAGCAGAGAGTTTAAGTGGGGGGAGGGGATATGTCCGGGGGGCGGCTGGTGGGGAGAGGTTGCCAGGATGGTTGCTAGGAACAAGCCTGGGAATTTTCCTTTCCATTTCCTTTTTATCTGGCCAAGAAGCCTGACAGTTTTCTGCAGATTTCTTCAGACGCTCATGATTGACTTTCTGGCTGTTACCACCACCCCACCTCCTTAACAACTTGGTGTGCTTTCTACAACAACAACAACAAAACAAAATAAAAAATATTTGGGGATGTTTCTTATTATATCACCTAAAGCAATATATTATGCAGTGTCTGCTTTGCAATTGACTGTGGACCACTGAATCATCCTGGGATATTTTCCCTAATAAGTACTTTCTATGAATAGAGAGAGGGAAAGGGAGACTATTTGCCCTGAAATTCTTGGCAGAATCAAGTGAGGCAGAATGGAAGATGTGGCTCCACTTTTCCCACTGCGTATGTACTAGTCATTCGTAAGCAAGACATTCCACCCAAGCACTTTTGGGCTCCTTAAACTTTCCCCCCAGTGCCTAAGCAAACAAAATAATAAAAAAAGAGAACCCACGGTATTTGTTGTTTAATGGCACAGATAGAGAGATGCTTTATTACGTTTCCCAGCTTGCTCTTCCTCAAAGAGCAGTGCGGCAAACACCGTTCCTCTCCCCATTTGATCGTCACATCAGCCCAGTGAGGCACATTAGGCTAGGAAATTGTGGCTCGTTTCAGTTTACCCAATAAGCTTTGCAGCTGAGCAGAGACCTGAATCTGGGATTCAGTTAAGTTTGTGCATAGGCAACACAGAACTGGTCCCCTGTCCCAGGGGTGGATCTACTATGAAACTAATGGATCTCAAACATTAGGGTCCCTAATCCCAGAAGGGCCCCAGAAGTGACTTTAGTCCATATTGCTTTTTTAAAAAGGGTCTAGTAGACCCCCATTTGAGTGGCACAACTCAAAGTTATTATTTTTTGTGCATATTTCAACAATCCCAGTGTTTGAGAGCTAGTATTACAGATACAAAGGTCATGGGGCATCAATTTTAATCAAAATTTGACTCACAACCCCTCCCTCTTTACTGCCATAGTAGCTTTGTGATTGTCCGTAGTACTGTGTATAAATGAGATATTGTGCAGAAAGTTGTGCCCATCTCAGTGTTGGGGGTGGAATTAACAAAATATGGAAGCAGCACCAGTGATCTTCAATAATAATAATGATAATAATAATAATAATGCTAAAAAAGAGAGAAAAATCTGAGATGTAGTAGTTAATGTGTATGTGGTGGGGTTTTTTTAAAGGTGGTAATCTGTCATGGGACAACCCCACCGAAGGAGACAGCAGCAGTTACCCAGAACTCATTGCTGGTTGTGAAGGGGCTCTCATGACACTCAAGCTTCAGGGTCCCTAAAATGTGGGTGTGCCATTGCCCTGTCCTCAGCTTGGAAGTTCATCAGAATGTTTGCACAAGTCACAGTCTCTCAGCTGCTTAGCCTATACTACAGGGTTATTGGGAGGCTTGAACACTGCTCTGAAAATGGTTGGTACTGGAATTGGAAGGATTAGCCAGTTACGGGCCTTTGAAGGTCTCTTGATAGTGGTTGTCAAACCCTATAGATCTGGCATTTGAAATTATATCCATATGTAGCAACCTGTGTCCTCCTCATCCATCCGTTTCAAAACTAGCATGCACAGGAGATGTTTCCAGTGAATTTGGCTTGCAATCTGTCCTCTCCTTCTCTACCACAGCATAATATAGGATGTAGCCTCTTTCCAATACCACATTGGTTTTGTATAAAATAAAACCACCCCTTTAGCAGGAAAACCCCCTATCTCATTTGTAAAAATCCCATAAAAGGGAATTATGGTAAGTGATACATATTTCCAAATTTATAAGGCATCCCAAAACCTCTATTTACTTGGACAGCTGCAAGCAAAAGGCTGCACTTACCCACTTCTGAGTAAATAATAGACACACCAAACTATGCATAACATGCTTACGAAAATGGAAACTTTACCAGGTAAACAGAATGCCGCTTAAAAATGCCCAAATATGGTAGATGATCTCTGGGAAGAGAAGGGTTTTTTAAATAAAATGATCATACTTACCGCAGACTCAGAAATGACTGTTTTGAAGGGCCAAAAGAAAAGGCTAGTAATTTAAGATGGCTTATGCCAATGATCTGCACACTAGAGGGAAGGCAAAAATGAAGACTGCCAAATGGTGTGTGTGTGTGTATTCATCAATCATCTGCCTTGATGGACTGATTCATCAATCAGTTATATTTAAATAATTTCTAACGCGCTCACAAGAGGTGTGTTTTTGGGGGGTGCTGAGGCCCACTGAACTCAGTAGGACTTACTTCTGAGCAGGCAGGTATATTATAGAATTGCACCACATGTTGATTATAAATTAAAGCTTGCACCCCTGCCTTACAAATTCCCCTGTATAATTTAGGGTCCATTTGGCCACTTCAAATATGATCATTTCTAAGCATGAGCAAAAACATTCTACCCAAGTCATCCCAAGAAGAATTAAAATTTGGTGCACATCCTTGGAACCCAGCAACCGATCCCTGGTCGAGCCGTTCTTAAAAGCCTGTTGGAATGTAGAGAGATATGCAAAATCCCATGAAAAGTGTGTGCGGTGGGGAAGGGATAGACTATGCAAAGCTGAATAAAAGCTTTATCTTTCATGAAGTTTGACTGGAAACCAGTGAGTTTTCCATACAAAAAAGATCTATAGCAACTGATTGTCGAAACAAAACAAAAACTCCTAAAATACCATTTATCTAGTACTTTAGGGAGGGTGCTTCAAAATCATAGAATCATAAAAGCTGGATTCCTCAAAGCAACCTACTCTAATTCCCTGCTGATGCAGGAAAACCACAACAGCATCCCAAAGGGTTGGCCCCCAGAGTTTGCTTTAAAATCTCCTGTGAGAGCAGTTCGTTTCACTGTTGAATAGCCTATACCACCAGGAATCTTCCTAATGTTGCACAGGAATAACAACTGGTGCTTTATTATGGGATACCATTTCGAACCTAAATCTGGTGTGTCTTTCATGGATCAGAAAGAAATTCAGTGGGCCTCATCTATATATTGTTTTGCTCCATATGTGGTTGTTGGGTTCTTTTAAAAAAACACCTCACCGAACATGTTGGGAGATGAACAGATTGGGGTGATGACAAAATATAAACTGTGGCCTGCATCACCAGCCTTTGTTTGGCCATGCCAAAGGAACTTCTGGCGCACCATCATTCATATTTACATATACATACAGTGGTACCTTGGTTTTCTTTTATATTTTTGAACGTAATCCGTTCCGGAAGACCATTCAGCTTCCGAAACGTTTGAAAACTGAGGCTTAAAGGGCAGTCTGCAAATTCAATAGAGAAAATTGAAGGGGAAAAAACTCAGCGGAAGCCATTGGACATCTGAAAACGGAAGCATTTACTTCCAGGTTTTCGGCGTTCGGAAACTGAAACGTTTGACTTCTGAGGTGTTCGAAAACCAAGGTTCCACTATATTTGTATATGTTTGCCATCTGTTATGGATGCTTTAGTTGAGATTCCTGCATTGCAGGGGGTTGGACTAGATGACCCCATGGGTCCCTTCCAGCTCTAAGATTCTATGATTCTATATACATACACATACACATACACATACACATACACATACACATACACATACACATACACATACACATACACATACACATATACATATACATACAGGCTGTCATTGATACATAGGATTGTTAAAATGGAGTAATTTTGACTTACATGCAGGTGTTTATACAGCAGCTCCTTTTCAGACAGTATATTTTTTCTGGTAGAATTAGGAATTCACTATGTTGGCAACACGCTTGTGTTTGTACAGCTATATGTGGAATGTGTGTGTTTCGACATTCGCTTGAACTGGTGGTAAGTCTTGTAAAAAGTACAGGTGTGGATCTGTGGCATTCTTTCTTTAATGTTTATCCTGCTTCTTCGACCCGACCCCCCCCCGCCCTTCTCTCATTCGATGCCTTGCCCCCTTCCCTAAAGAAGTCACTTGATCAAGTATCAGACATACTGAAAATCCTGGCAGGACTGCAGGAAAGTGGCTAGACTCAGAGTGTTTGTGTACTTAAAGAAAGAATCTTGCACATTTTCAACCTTCAGTCGCGGCTATTTTCTTATAAGAGCCACTGGAGGTCTGAGCCAGCCCTCAGAGCGGAAATCAAAAGCTCCCAGAGAAACACACCCAAAGAATGTGAACCCGATCCAAGTACTGTACGCAATGCGCACAGAGGACTGGTCAGCCTTAGAGGAAGTCTAGCCATATATGGACATCTGGACCCTGAGCTATTTATCATCCTGATGGGCTCATAGGCTGCTGCGGTTCAGACCTTCCTAGCTTGCCTCGGGTTTAATGATGTACATTAATTCCCCTCTCCAGAAGCTTGCCAGAATATTTCCCCAAAACGTTTAATAAATATTATCTTGCGCTCCTCAAGGATCCTGCTCAGCCCCATACATTAAATGTGTATTTGCTTAAAGTGCCGATTCCAAGCAAGGCTTGCTGCTCTGCTTCGGAGCTGGAAATGAAGTACAAATAAAGCAGTTTGCTTTATATCCAGAATTTGCTTCTCGTGTTTATTTTTTTTTAAAGTTCATTCACTGGCTCATGTGTGTGTGCGTGCACACATTTATACATACACACATGCATATACAGTGTGCATGTGTTTTGAAATGATATAAGCTTCCCAGTTGAACACACCAGCTATGAGAGCTCCAAGATTTTCACCTATTTTGTCACTTACGGTCTCTTTTAGAAACCATGTGATTATTTCTCAGAAACAGCCATATTACTGGTTATATGAGGTATATAAAAAGTCACCACAGCAAATGCTACAAATATTCACTCCCTTTTTGGCAGTTTAATCTTGAATCTATTCAAGAACAGGTCTTGAGCCACACTGTGATGCTTGCCACCCTCTCCCCATCAATGCACACATGCTAAATCTTGACATGACACCTGCATTGTCCTGCTTAAGTGTTCTTGTTTAGATCTGCAACTAATCAGTTAATTTATGCTGGGCTTTATTAGCTGAAGAAGAGAGCCAAAGGTTCTCAGCCAGTTCACTGGTAAGTAAAGTGACCAACTTGGATGGATTGCACATGGCAACATCTGACGGAGTGGAACCAGCAAGTTAAATTCTGAAAAGTTGTAGTGGAGTGGAGTGGAGAACAAGCCATTCCGCACTTAGAAAAATCTGGAATTGATTGCAGCACCAGGAACAGACTCAGCAATTGACTCTGGACATACATAGGCCTGGTTCACAAAAATGCCAAGTCATGATTTATTCAACTATGGTTATCAAATCATTGGTTTGCATTATGTGCAAATTCTGCCCCCTGGCTTAACTATGGTTTCTTTTCTACCAACAAACCACAATCTGAAGCCCTTGTTTTTAGCTTATGAACCTTGGCTTGTTTTAACTACAGCTTGGCATTGTGTGTGAACACAGCCAGCATCCTTCTTTAACCATTGTCTTTTTTTGGTTAGCCCATTCCTGATAGTCACCAAACTGGCAAGACCAGGTAAAAAACAAAGCACATTTCATAGGATAACATGTGGTTAAACAAACTGTGGCTTAGTGGTATGTGTGAGAGAGCATTATGCTACAGAAGAGAGGTCTAGCACAACTCCTTGGGTCATGCTTAGATTTTCTTAAAGGTATAGCTTATATCAATGGGAAGATGTACTGTTATTCTTGATCCCTTGATCATTTCTGGACTTTGGTTGAGGGTAGCTGTATTCAAATTACTGCTCAGATTGTTGTGGGTTCTTAGACTAGCCTGCTTTTTGTTGTGAGAATGGAAGGGGTAATTCTGAACTCAGTAGTGAAGGCAGGGAGAGAGTGCCTTAAAAACAATCTCTGTTGTTTCCTGAATTGTATTGTAATCATTAGAAGAAATGGGACTTAAATTATGCCATTGCCACCAGCAGCTTTAATACGATTTAAAAAATAAATAAAATAAAAAACCTCTTCAGATATTACTCTCTGCTGTATATTGGCTTCTGTCCGCATCTACAGAATGCAATTAGGCCCTAGCTGATTAATGAGATAGCCTTGAGCATGTTGAACAAGACATGACTATTTGTGTTATAAAGAGCATTAATAATCTACCAGCTAATTCCTTTGACATCCTAAAAGTGTTTTAGGATTTTATACTGGCCTCCATAATAACCTCCATAAATAAGGGCAATATAGTTAGGACCTTGGAGAACTTGGAATCACGTTTCAACTTGTAGCAGCTTCTGTGATTTGAGACCATGCTTTTGTCAATTTGTGGGGTCTGCCCCATGCCTGACTGAGGTGATCAAACTTAGATAAGTGGAGGAACTTTAACTCTGGTATCTACTTCCTTTCTTGATCTCTCACGAATATGTTTTATTGGCATAGAATCACACAGTAAGGCACATCTGTTTACTCAGGCCTTCACTGGTGTTGTGTTGACTCAGAGAATCTCTCTCTCTCTCTCTCTCTCTCTCTCTCTCTCTCTCTCTCTCTCCCCTTTTATGTTTTGTGATGGCTATTTACTCTGTTTAGAAACATATCTATACCCAAAGAAAATGACAAGCAAAGTGTGGAAACTGAAAGAAAAATCAACTAAACAGCTGCAATATATTAATAACTTAATATAGCCATCAGCCCTCTGTTTTGGAAGATATTTCAGATTCCCAGTAGAGAATGTCTAGAATGCACATAGTGCAAATACAGCCACACTGGTGATGACGCAGAAGGAAACTTTGGAGATAGCTTGGGAAGACTGAAGTAAAACATCGAGGGCTTCCTTGTTGATTCACAGATGCTTGCCATGGCAGCACTCAGAAACAGCATGTCTAGTTTTCCACAAAGGTTCCAGTCTAACAGAAGAAAATGCATGTAGACAAATCTGCACATCATAACCCCATGAAGAGGGAACAATGTGCTTTCTCTAGGTAATATACAGAGTAAGGTACTATTTCTTGGTTAGCGTAACCTGTAGCCTGAAGCGTCTGTAACTTGAAGCATCTGTAACCCGTGGTACCACTGTACAGTAACAGGATTATATTGCCCAGTAAATATTGATTGACAGATTGATATTTACATTTATCAGCTTTTTAAAAACAAGGTTGTATACAATGTTAGCCATACTCAGAGAAGATCTATTGAAATTACTAGCCATGACTAACTGCTTTATTCATATCCAAATAAAACTTTGGATACAACCAGTGCTTTTTTCTGGGGGTATGCATACCCCTAAACTTTTTGTGAATCTTTGTACTTTTGTCAATTTACTGTATTTATTTCCCCCAATTTGAACTATAAAATGGTGATTTTCATGAGTCAAAATGAGAGTACCCCTAAACATTTTTAAAGAAAAAAATCACTGGATACAACTCATAAAACTGACTTACAATAATCTCATAAATAACATAACAAAAGCATTACAATCTGAATAATAAGGCAAAAACTGCTAATACACATTAGCAGCTCATCTCATACTAAAATAAAAACCAATATTAATTCTCAAAACACTGATTGAATAAAAGTGTTTTTGCACATGTGATGAAGATTGCAATGGACTGGATCTATCAAATTTCCTTAAGGGGGGAATTCCACAGTACTGTTACAACCACTGAAAAGACTCTATTGATAGTAGAGTTCAATTTTTCCTGGTTGTTGCCAGATGATGCGTTTTCCAATGCGACACCATATGCACACATGTGATCAAAACTTGAGATTAATCCCTTGCTATTTATGCACATTCTCTGACATCACTTGTAGCCTGTTATATCAACCAACCAGTGTAAAAGCATCCCTGTTTATGTTATCAAATTAATTAATACTGGTTCAATATCACTTTGCTATCAGCATGTCTACTCAGAAGAAAGCCCTGCTAACTTCAGCGAGACTTACTCCAAGGAGTGGTATGTATAGGATTGCAGCTGAAGCATATAGACTGGAACTAATATAGAACACATCCAGTGGAAAGTATGCATATTGCCTGAGCATGTACAAAAATCCCAACTGTCCTGCCAATTCTTGCACATTCTCTGGCATGCCTTGGAGACTCTGCATATTTCCCGGGGAGAGTACAGAACCTTCTGCTTATGCCGTCATTGTGTGTACATTCTTGGATGTGTCTTTTGCCTAGGCTTGTCTGGTGGAGCCAGCTGGTGAACAAACCCTTCTTCAGCTGCTGGTATAAGGACTCACTGGGCCCTCCCTGCCGGAGGCAAGGCTATAGCTTGAACTAATGGTGAGATGCCACAGCTCATTGGTAGAGTGTATTCACTGCATGCGAGAGGCTCCAAGTTTGATCCCAGACTCTTCCAGTAGCAGTTTCTCAAGTAGCAGGGTTGGGAAAGTAGTCACCTGGAAACCCTGGAAATATGCAGTACTGGATTCAATTGACAAAGGGTCTGAGTAGGCTGTCAAGGAATAGCCTCATATATTCATCTCAGACATGGGGGACTCTGCACATTGACCAGCCAATGTACATTATATCAAATGCAGCACATTGTCCAGTGTCACTGGGAAATAATTACTGTTAATGAGAGAAGGAGCATATTGGTTGGGCAAGATGCAAAACTCCATAGCATTTTTTAAAGCACAACTAAAGCATATGGCTTTCCCCAAAGAATCCTGGGAAATGTAGTTTCTTAAGGGAGCTGGGGACTGTGTGGGGAGTAAACCAGTTCCCAGGATTCTTGGGGGGCTTTCAATGTACAGTGGGGGTGTGACTCTTGGGTGATGCAAAGGAAAAAGGAGAAGCAGCTCCTGCTACCTGCTAACTCCCTTGTCTTATCCCCCTAGGCAGCAGTGGGGATTGGGTCCAGGGGCAGAGTGGGAGCAAGCATGTGATGGGAGAGAGGAGACCACGGAGAGCATCTTCTCTGCCATACCTGGAACTGGACCACTGAGAGCTCCACCATATCTGGAGCTGTCACCAACAAAGATACGCCACGTGGTATTTGAAAGATTACAAAGTGTGTTCCTGGCCTCTACTTCTAGACATTTTAGAAGTAAAACCAGGGTCTTCTCCCTGAAGAAGACTGTTACGGAATTCCTGTTATGGATAGGCTGTCATGTAGCTGTGAAACCTTTGCAGGGCTTTCCCTTCATCCCCACGCTGCAGTTCAAAAGTGCAGGCTGTGCTTTGTGTGGCATGTTTATTTGCTCCTTCAAAAACCCACCTTAAGGAGAAGGCTGCAAGGGGTAGTGTGTATCAGACAGTGCCACTTGGCTGCAACCTAATGTGCCAGAAAAGGCACTGAATATGGGAAGCTACCTGCAGGGTGAAATAAAAAGTATGCTCAACAAATCAAGGGATGCAGAGCAGCAGGTGCTGTGGATGGGCACTTAGGGTCGTTTTATTCCTGCTCCAAGTGGTCATTCCCATGGCTCGAGAAGACAACCAACCAAGCTTCTCTTTTGCTGCAATTGCATATGCCAGCAGAATGATAATGCACAAGCATTCTTTGCTTTGTATAGTAAAGACCATAATGCCAGTCAAGGAACTGTGGCTGCTCCATCCTGTGGATAAGTATGGTACTAAATATAAATCTGTTGGGAGAACGCAGGTGTGCATTAGAGCATCCTGAGTCCCTCTCCTGGCTCATGTCCACTAGGTCCCCCTTCAGCCTACACATTTCATTACAGGTTCATCACATCTGATATGCTGCACACCAAGTGGAGGAGAGAGAGCTTAGTAAAATTGTGGCAAAGGAGGGGTTGGCCATTTGGTTAATATGGGACCAAAGGTAACAAGTGGGAGGTTTCTATTAATTAATTTGTTTGCTTGCCACAAAAGTTATTGAATTTTGGCACGCTTTATGGATGTGGAAGAGGATAAATACAGCAGGAACACCAACCCACACTATTGTGCTGGTGGAACATCATCTGTTGGTGGGTAATGCCTGGTACAGCATCATAAGTAGATGTGTCACCATGGAGCTGATGTTCTTGTGACCTGTACCTTGAGAACCTCCCTACATTGAGAACCTCCCCTTCTGAGGTGGAAGACAATTTTCTGTGTCGGAAATACCATATAATTCATATGTAGATTGCTGTGTGGGAATTGTTTCCACTGGGGATACCTGATTGGAACCCTGGTGACTGTCTTCCACAATCCAAGGCACGAACATCACATTCACGTGTACTGGAAAACTGATGTCCGTGATCTTCATACATGTGGATTTTATGGGGTTTGCATCATGGAGGAATATATCAGCCCTGATTTTCAAGCATTATGGTCCCCAGTCTATTTGGGTGATCATTACCAGAAAGGGCATGTAAACCCTGAAAATTTGGGTGGGACCATTTCTTGTGATAAGGTTAACAATATGAGATATAGTCAGATCATCATACTCTCTTGATTTTCTTGCTGAAGAGTCCGTTGAGAAGAGGATTGCAGTTTTATCCTGTTTTCTGACTTCTTTTTCTTTTAGTTTATTTCTTGTCTGGCTGCTTCTTAGCTTGTTTCCAGTTTCTATTTTTTAAAGTAGTGCTTCACATATGAAGTATGCACGAAGAAACCAAAGTGGGCATGATTTTGACCTAACATCATTTTAACAGTGGGCACATTTTACAGTCATATTAAATAGATATTTTAAAACACATACAGCTTTTATAGTGCTGACAGATTTTTTTTTTTGTCTTTCAAACTTCTCTACATTTTATATTGCAACATAGTTTTCAAAGCAAGCCAAAGATAACAAGTTTCTTGTTTTAGCTACTTATGATTTCTTAGCACAAACTTTCAAAGAAGATCAAACAGGAAAGAATGCTTTTCTCATCTTGCCATAACTACCCCAAAATGCATTTTTGGGTCACTGCTCTAAAACAATCATGCCATGATGCTCAAACTAAACACAGAAAATTTCAGAGATTATGAAATAGCTTTGGATACTCTTGAAACTCTTCTGAGAAAAGAGAACATGTGAGTTAGCGATGAACCAACGAAAAGAGTCAGGCCATCTTTTCAGGTGTTTTAATATTCCTTAAGACAAAGGAATTAAGTGCTTGTTCTTATGTCATGGGAAGTACCAATATCATCAGCTCCAGTCTATGTGCGCTCACTTTCTGATGTGACTGGAGTGGCATGGAAAAAGAGCTTAGCAAAGTCAGACTCAGAACAACAGGTAAAGGCAAGCTCCTCTTACTCCAAGTCCAGTTCCTAAACCCAGACACCATGGTGTTCTTGATACCACCACCAGGATTTCAATGGAGTCTGCCTTCCCACAGTGGCAGAGAGGTCTTCCTGCAAGCCTTTCCATAAGACTGTAATGGCATCTTTAACACTACATGCAAGGAATCCTGGGTTATGTCATTTCCCTGGCTTCTGATACTCATAGGGAGAACTCAGGCACTCAGCAAAACTACATTTCCCAAAATCTTTGGCACTAGTGTAGCATTTAGGGTTATCAGGAAAGAAAAACAAAAACCTGGTTTAAAATCAAAACTTTCCAGGGCAATGTTGCTTGATTCATAATGTAGTTAAGGATTATTAACTGAACAAGTTCGCATCCCTGAGCCATGGAAATGTGAACTTCAGTGATATCACTACATATTTCTCCTATCATTTGAGAACTGGTGAGGCCACGTTCAGCAGGAACGTTCAAAGCAGAATTAAGAACCAGTTCAAAAATCCTCTTGAGGAACTATGCCATTTCAGAATGGGGTGAGAAAGCTCCTCAGATCAAAACCTTCCTGTGTGAAGAAACTGCTGGGAGCTTCTGACATGGGGGTGCTACCAAGTAAGGAATGTTCTTGCCCCTCTTCCCCGAGCCAACTCAAGCTTTTGGAGGACCACTGGTCAAGACATTCTTTATGTGGCCTCCCCTGTCCTCCAACATGAACTGCTCCTCACCAGTCATGATCACATATGCTTCTGTCCCTCATCATGGCTACCACCTGTTGGCTTGAATATGGAGCCAAGGACTAAGGCAGCAGTGGCTGTTACTCCTTCTCCTTTGTCTACTGTACCACCATTGTCTGAGCCAGAGTGAACAAACGGACTGGAATGGTTCACAGGAGGGGCAGGTCCACAGGGCTCTTGTCAGTGGGCCCTTGTAAGGATGGGGAAGAAATTCGGTTCACATTGAAAAGTGGACCTATCTGATTCAAACTTCCTGAAACAATGCACAAACTGAAATGAAATATGCGCTTCTCCAAGTTTTGCAAAGCAGTTCTTCAGCCAAGTAATGTGTACAGAAATGCATACGCTTGCAAAAAAATATGTATAATAAGAAAATTGCACAAACATGTGTGTTTTGGGAGAACTTTGCACTAAAATGCTGAGGGAATTTTCATGAGGACTTCCTTAAAATTAAATAAATTTGCAAACTGATGTGAAAATGAATGGAACCTATGACTGGAAAAATGAGAAGCTGAGAGAAACCGAAACTGACAAATTTGCCCATCCCTAGGCAGAGGCCCAACCATGCTGACCTAGGACCTGGGACCAGCCTCTTCCAAGTCCTTAGGTGGCAGTGGCCTCTGGGAGGACTGAAGCTCCTGCTTTATGTCACAGAGATTTTTATGAGCTTTTGGCATTCTCAGCCAGCCCTGGCAATCTCACAGATTCCCTGGATCTCATTAACTGCTGTGTTAGAAACACACAGACCTTGTCAGGAAAATAAAGCAGCTGCAGTTCTTGCAGAATCCAGAATTTTAACAGCAATTCTCAGTGCGCTAAAACTGGACAGGTGTGTCTAAAACTCAGTTAAACTCTTCCATCAAAGGGAAAGCCAGGTGGAGCAAGACTTGGGGGTTTCAAACTGCTTAGCACTCCTAAATCAGAGCCAGATTTTCAAAGCTTTCAACTCTCATTAAAGTATTAAAATAATCAAGGGATTCCCAAAACTGCTGAGCATCCAGTATCTGCCACTGAAACATAGAACTAGCAAGCATTATGGGTGCAAAGAAAGAGCTGTCTGAAAGACCAAGCAGATTTGTTTTTGTTTTAGTAGTACCACTGAAAAAGCACTGAACACTTAATGTTTTGTAAAGTTTCCAGCTCTGATGGGGAGTTATAGTTAGTTTATTGTCTATTTAAAGTATATAACCTAAGATGATGTAGAAGGTACGGAACAACAAGATGATAAAAGACAGCCATGGCAGAAAAACAAGGGAGGTTGGAGATGTGGACGCAGTAGAAAAGATGAATAGGACAATATGACCTTAGACTGAGTCAAAGCATTTGTCCATCTAGCTCAATATTGTTGACACTGACTGACAGCAGCTTTCCAGAATTTCAGGCAAGAATTTTTTTCTACCCCTACCTGGAAACACCATGAATTGAACCTGGGACATCTGGCATGCAAATCGGATGTTCTGCCACTGATCTACATCACTCACAGTACTGAGCGATGGCCCACACAAAGTGGAATTGTGTGATGAACCTGAAAGTGCTTTCTCATGGAGATTTTACATTGTGGAGGATTAATTTATATTTTAAACTTTGTATCTTGCATATTTTATTGTTGCAAGCTGCTTTGAGGCCTCTATGGTGAAAAGGAGGATAATTATTTTTTTTTAAATAAGCGAGCTAAATAAATAAATGATCAAAAGGCAAAAGTGTAATAAAGAAATGAAATTAGTTTTGTGGTTGGTTTCTTTTCTCTTTCATTTGTGTTAATGCAGCTTTGGTGTTGATGCATTTGGGAGAATTGAAAATGGGTGAAAAAACCCCCCACCAGTGTTAGCATGTGTGTGTATGTGGGGTGGGAAGGGAATAGTTTATGAAAGTGATAAAATTATAATCACTTCCTTGCAGAAGTCTGCGTCTAATTTTAAAACTTAACCAGAAGATGAATCATCAGTGGGAGTCAGAAATATTTCATGACATTTGAAGTTTTTTTTTGTCCTTAAGTCTTTGACTGTCCAATTCCTTTCTTTTTGTGACAAGAGACAGATCCCAAAACTTACTGAGATGACTATTTCTTATGTTCCTATATGTTTAAAATAGGGTTATATCTTGCACTGCTTTTGAAGTTGGATGGAAAAGGACTGTTTCCAAACGGAAAACTCTTATTCTAGGTATCAGTTCAAACAATAGATTTTTGGATGAATAATAATATTCTGAAACACAGATTAATAAAGAAATACTGACAGATGTTGGAACTGCACAGTGCAAAAGGGAGCCCTCATGATGGTGATAGCAATAATACTGGTTTATTGTTGTTCCATTCAATGTTCCAAGCAGTGATGTTTACAATTTTCCATTTGGTGTAGAAATAAAAAAGAATAGAAATATATATAAAACCAACATGCTATAATTGTCAGAGAGCTACAGGAAAGGTTTATGGGATAGACCCACCTGCCTTTAAGTAAAATAGAGGAATCAGACAGGAATGGCCATTGTTTGCAATCTGTTATTGGAACCATTAGCAGTCTCATCAAACAAAACACATGGACAAGAGGAGTGGCAGCAAATGGACTGATCCACAATTTGGTATATGATGAATATTTCATACTATTCATCTCATGGATCTGTTCAATTACTGTCAGAATGGGATGTCCCAATGCTAATAACCCTTCAGTTTTAATATTATGATAAATCAGAACAGCATATTAATGGAACAACTGAAGAGTGCAAAGAGATTATAACCAGATTCCTATTTGCATGGGGTATAAAAAGCTGGATATATATGGGAGTCAACATCTAAAAAAGCTCAATAACTTTGACCTGATCCCCCCAATGGGTAGATCATTGCCAGTTTTTTATTCTGTGAGTAGATCGCAGTCTCTTGGGAGTTGGACATCCCTGATATATATAATTATTTCCGCTCCTTGATGTCTAGGGATTTAAAGGAATGGATGATCTATCATGGCATGATGGCCAGGCAGATTTAGGATCTGTGTTACCAAAAAAGATCCAATGTGAATATCCTCTCTGACTTCTTTAGACTACAACCAGACACATTAAGCTTGGTGGCAATCCGTGCAGGAAATGCGGAATCAGGTCTATCTGGATCAATCGTTCTGCCACCTGCTATGTGGATCAATCGTTCTGCCACCTTGTTCATAATCAGTGAGAAGGGGAGCTAGCTGGAGTGTGATTCCACTGGCAGTGAGGGAAACCCTGTTCTCCCAGCAGTAGAAAAGAAACAGTCTCATTCTCTTCCTCCTCTATATTGAAAAAAACCCAGTTTGTTCACTGGTGAACAAAAGTCTTCAACTGTCATAGACAATTTCAAGTAGTGTGTAACAAGTGGAAGTCAGGCTCCCAAATTGTTTTCCCTTTTAGTCTGAATTTCCAAATTATGAAATGATTGCCCGACACAAATATTTACTGGTATCTGCCTTGTTTTCTGTTCTAATTCAGGCCTTATTCATTGAAGTGTTGACATTCATTGTGACATCTGGAAAAGGATATAATGAGTATTTTTTGTGTCTTGCCCTTTTATTTCTTGGAACACGTCTGCCCATAGCGCATTTAGGTGGAAATGGAAATGTTCCTTGCAAGTCTTACAGGTTGTTCGACACATGAGTCTCTGTAACAGGGATGGTGATCACATTATTTTCACTGGTCAGACAGTCTATTAAGTTTGACTTGGAGTGGAGGGAACAATATAACACCTGAAGACAAGCCAATAGAGGTTTGTTATGCAATGCAAGGGAGCCCGAAAAAGGTTGTTTCCAAGTTCTGCTGGGAAGTACCCCATTCATACACTAGTTATTCCAAATGTTAACCTACAGACCAGTGAAAAATTCTTGAATTAACTTACAGAATCAAATACAGATGGAATGATAGGATATTCTCAGAAAGAAGTGACTCATTGTTCATGATTAAATAGATAGTGATGGATATTTGACAATTTACTATTTTTCCAAAGAAGCTTTATGTACCAAAGGCTAAACGATAAGATTAAGGGTTATTTTATTCCTTGAAACAAATCCTAAGGGTTTAAATAAAAATAAAAATAAAAATGCGAATGTCAGTTGTTTGAAATGGGATGAGATATGTCCTTGGAATGTAAAACAAGGGTTTTGTTTTTTTAACATATGGCAACACTATTTGCAAGGAACACGATTCTTTTTTCATTTTTTTGCACTTGATGCCAATTGCATGCCTTCCGTAAGTGGTTTTGAAGGATATGTTATATGATCCTAACCAGGTTTTCAGGAGACCTGGATGGCAAACTTGTATACCCCAGGTCTTCCACTATACTAGCAGGCTTCAAGTCTTGGAGGTCTAAGATTTTTTATGAGGGTTCCAGTACACAGACCCACAACACCTGTCATTCTTTCTCTTTTTTTGAACTGTTCACTAATTTTAGCTGCATCTATCAAACAAAATGGTCAGGTGTCATAACTCAGTTGTTAGTTCAAGAGATGTCTCTCTCTTTCCATGTTTATAGATATTGTTCTGTAGTCCTCTGCAGCTGGGTCTCAAAGCAGCTTACAAAATAAAGCTATAAAATATACTAAATTCAAAACATAAATTTAGAGCTTCTTAGGATTCTTTCTGTAGTGATGAAGGCATGCTTTTCTCGTTTTCACTCAAGCAAACTTAAGAAAGATAATGGATTGTTAGCTTTTGAAATATGAAGGAATTGGCATGACTGATTTAACGTATTCTAGATTCAATTATGTATCATTTATACTGTGGTTAGAATGATCCCCACCTCCCAGAATATGATTCTGTGAAGACTTCTGAAAGCTCAGGTGTGAACATTACCACATTACTTAAATTATTGTCAATAAAGGGATTATGGCATGTGTGCTTTTAAAATGGAGAACTTTGTCTATGAATTCCAGAAAAACGTATGCATTAGAAGTAAGGATTGATGTACACATCATGAAATTAGGTGGTGTGCTCAATTTCCCCCTTTTCCCTTTTAAAACTCATTTCTGCGTAAGGTGGATTAGGATCAAAATCTTACTGAGCTTCAGACTCGGAACACAATGAAACAGCAAAAATACGCAAACCAGATTACTTGCTTTGTTGCTTACGTCTACCAAAACCCCATTTACAAAACAGCTCTTGTTTTCAGAGGGAGGATCATGTAGTTCAATAATAACAGAAACAGTTTAGTATTTGTAGATTAGATGCTAATACATAAACAGCATTTTTTTTAAAGGAATGGTTCTGGATAGATGACCAAATAGATTTTTTAAAGATGAACTATGTCTCCCTCTGATTTTGAAACAGAGATGGGCAAATTTGTTAAATCCCATCAAGCTGAAACTGTTGGATAATATATTCATTTTCTCTCCTCTGTCAGCAAAGCAGCCCAAACAGCTGTGATGGGAAAAATGTCTTGACACCAAACTATTATTTATAGACACATATGCCTTTTACAAAAAAAAAAAAATGCTCATAAACAATTTTTAGTGTCTTAGGCTGCAATCCTATACACACAAATTCAGTAGTAAGTACCATTCGAGTTGAGTGGGACTAACGTTTGAGAAAAAATGCATAGGATTGCATTCATTGTTTTAATCATAAAAGTACACACACACACACACACACACACACACATACAGGAAATAACATAAAAGCCATGCCAATATATATCTTGATTATTAAAACTATGAATTTTATTATGCTAAAAGTAATTAAAACAATTATGTAGTTAAGATAACTTTGCTATAGGGCACACAGAAGTTGTTTTGGGAACAGAAAAAAACTGTGTGCCAATGATAGTATGGTATATTAAAGTATTAATTTGAATTTAAAGAGCTGTTATTGGTTCTGTGAATGTTACTGGAGTTAAGCTGATCTAGTGTTACAAGGGAGCAGATGTTTCATGAAAATATTACCCAGTACATGATTAGGCATGTACAGTGGTACTTCAGTTTTCGAATGTAATACGTTCCGGAAGACCGTTTGAGTTCTGAAACGTTCAAAAACTGAAAACTCGACAGTCGACAGCTAGAACTCAGGATCTTGCACTCAGTGGAAGCCGCGTGGCATGTTTGACTTCCAAGGTGTGTTCGGACACCGAAGCATTCACTTCTGGGTTTACAGCGTTCAAAAACTGAAATATTCATCAACAGAGACATTCGAAAACTGAGGTACCACTGTATAGGATTATAATGTAACTAAATATATTGAATCATATATAGCCTTTGAAGAAAGTAGAACAACCTTACCACAAACTTTCACCTAAGTCTCTATTGCACTGGGAATCTCTAATGACCAGCCCTGACTACAACAATGTTATTTGAGGTTTGTACAGCAATATATGAGATTTCCATATCTGGGTCTTCTTGCATTGCTGGATTCACCTTGCAGTTCTGTGTTTCTAAAACACATTCATATGAAGCTCATCTTCCAGATCTGGAACAGTGTTTGGGACTAGTGAAAGAGGATTCTGAACTATGCCCTCGTGGATTTCGACAAACAAGGGGATGTAGGTAACAAAATCCAGGAAAGATAGAACACCTGCTTTTCCGCGGTTGAACTTCTGCAGGGCCTGAAAAGAAAATTTCAAAGAGAGCTTTAACATTATGAAAGTTGGTTTCATAATCAGATTCTTAATTAGAAATGCATGGAACCTGTTATAATTTTGCTTGACGATATCACGCAATGGACTTAGCAACATATATGCCCTGATCTAGTTGGGTGCAGTGCCTTGGGGGCACAGCAGGGGCGCCACAACTAACAGGTGAGGGTGCATCAACTTTTGTCATTTGAGATCCCAAGGTCTCCCACTGCCATAGACAAGGCTCCCTCGATGCACCTAGAGGAGCCAGGAGCACCGGAGAAGTGCTAGCAACTGTTCAGCGACTTTGGGTTAGGGTTGGGTTGGGTTGTCAGACATAGAAGTGTGATAGCTAGAAATGCCTACCAGCTCCTCATCCATAATAGCTACAGTGGTACCTAGAATCATAAATCATAAAATTGTAGAGTTGGCAGGGACCCATAGGGTCATCCAGTCCAACCCCCTGCAATGCAGGAATGTCAACTAAAGCATCCATGGCAGGTGGCCATCCCTCTGCCTTAAAACCTCCAAGGAAGGAGTCCACAATCTCCCAATGATGCATCCTTACCACTCATTGACTACAGCATCCCGTGATGACTTGCTTGTCTGAATGAGCCATTACAAATTCCTTCAACAGCCAGAACTTTCACATTGCCAACTTGGAGGCAGTCCCCCCTCCCTTTCAGATGTGTGATCACTCCAACTGTGTGTGTGTGTCTGAATGACCACAGTTAAATATGCAATAATAATTTATATAATTATTACTTATACCCTGCCTATCTGGCTGGTAATCATCACTGTCTGTACTTCTCTCCAATTTAGTGACCTCACTGCTTATGATTCCATCCCAACCAGGCGCAAAGTGCCCACAACTCAGAATAACACTTCCTGTGCCTGGTGAAATGGGCTGCAGCCCATGAAAGTGATAAATGTGTTAAGTCTTTAAGGGGCCACAAAACTCTATCGTTTTTGCCTCAGTTGTTGAGTAATCATAGAATCATAGAATAGAATCATAGAATCATAGAGTTGGAATAGACCACAAGGGCCATCGAGTCCAACCCCCTGCCAAGCAGGAAACACCTCAGGTTACATATGCTTCAGGTTACATACACTTCAGGTTACAGACTCTGCTATCTCAGAAATAGTACCTCAGGTTAAGAACTTTGCTTCAGGATGAGAACAGAAATCGTGCACTGGTGGTGCGGCGGCAGCAGGAGGCCCCATTAGCTAAAGTGGTGCTTCAGGTTAAGAACAGTTTCAGGTTAAGAACGGACCTCCGGAACGAATTAAGTACTTAACCTGAGGTACCACTGTACTTGCATTGGAGAGTGGCACTGAAGTTATACAATTCTCATTAGCCTGCTACAGATCCTGTCAATTGTTTAAGAAGGCTGTGGATTCTTATTTATCCAAGAACCTATGTAGGTATATTTATAACAATAAAGATATTATTATTATTATTATTATTATTATTATTAGTAGTAGTAGTAGTAGTAGTAGTAGTACCAGGCACATAGGTCTAGCAGGAAAAATTCCATGTCAACCTGGTTACTCTCCGTTTTGCTTGTTGGTTGCTGTGCTTGCTTCTTGATAGCTGCCCCTAAATTTGAAGGGGGAAATGTTTTCATCATGTAATGACCAAAGCCCAGCTCATGAGAATATATGCTGGCAAAACCGAATGTGTGTATAGATGTGTGTCTAGAATGGAAAATCTGCACCAATGGAGAAATAGCTCCCTTTCCCCTCAGCATGGAACTACTGAAAAAAAGATTGTGCAAAGGCTATTTTGGAGCAGTTAGCAGAGATGCCCAAGAATGAAACAGAGTACATTTTGGATTCTCCAAAAGGTTTTATCCAGATAGGATTTGGAATTATACTGTTCCGCTTTTAACCACCACATAGGCCAGTGATCCTTCAGTATGTGAAAACAAAACCCTGATGAAGGAGCCTGCTAAAGTCATTAAGCTGAATTACATAAAAGCAAACCTCAAAGAATGGTTAAAATGATTAGACTGCTTGTTCACTGAAGATCAAGTTATTTTCCATGGTTGCTTCCCAGCATGGAGTATTTAGTCACTAGTGCCTTTAAAGATCCAAAAATACAAGAGGACAAGAGGCCTCTTAACTATCATCCTGCCCTGTATGCTTGGCACCAAATTCAGACGACTTGGAGAAGTTTCGTTCAAATTGCCTGTTTTTTCTCTTCTACTTTGTATACCTTTCCGTAAGAAAGCAGGCCTATTTTTAGGAGCTGGCCGATGAAGCTGAACCCAGTGGTTTTGACTTTCACAGTTGTTGTTTTTCCTTCCCTTAAATCAAAAAGCAGGGGGCTTGGGGATCATATTAAAGCTTTCCTCTCTCTTCATACAAAGTGGTGACTTTTTAAAAAAGTGTCTACAAATTCTCTTCACGTTTCATTCAGATTGCTAGTTGTTATGATCCTCAGCATCCCTCCTCCTCCTTTCCAAGGTTGCAGGTTCAATCCCTGTATGGGGCAGCTCTGCACTGCAGAGGTTGGACTAGATGATTCTTCTTCTTCTTCTTCTTCTTCTTCTTCTTCTTCTTCTTCTTCTTCTTCCTCTTCCTCTTCCTCTTCCTCTTCCTCTTCCTCTTCCATCTCCTCCTCCTTCTGACCTACTTACTCCAGTTGACATGTCCAATTGGCTTCTATTTGGACAGTTCAAGGACTGAGTTGAGAATTGCAGCTTTACGTTCCAGTCCCATTGATTGGCTGTGATTTGTGCTGCTACCACTACAGCTGGATCCGTTTCCTGGTAAATGGTTCAAAGCTGCCATTTCCACTCTGCTTGCCAGATAAAATCCTTGGAACAGGGTTTAAAAGGAAGCATGAGGTTGTGCTTAGGAATTGTAATGTGGTGCATTGGATACGGTATAATTTGAAATTGGTCACAGTGGGTTACTCAGGTTCAAGTAGTTGCTCAGCTATGAAGCTAACTGGGTGGCCTGGAAAAAGTCATAATCAGCCAACCTAACCCACCAACGGGTCACTGCAAGAATAAATGAGGTATGAATTGCAAAGCACTCTGTGCATCAAAAAAATATAATAATAATAGAAATGATAGTTGATCATAAACACATCCACTTTCATTTTTGGAATGTCACATACATGATTAGCACAGAAAGCATTAGCCAACGAGTGCTGGTAGCTTTTCGGGGGGGGGGGGGAGGCGGCGGTCATTTTACTTGATTTTACAAATACAAATTTGTAATCAAACAGATATCCATATACAGAAATTACTCCGAATGTTGCAACTTCCCCCACCTCCTCCACGGGGTCCCATTTTGAACATGTGCAAGTGCAAATTCTTCCATACTCTAAATATTATAGCAATCCATATTGTCCATGGTATTTGTTACACTACAAGTAGAATCAAAATCCTGCCAGTGTTTCTATCTGCTTACAGTGGTCTCCTGAATAACTTATAATTTTTTCCATTCTTTTATAAAGTTTTTGTCCCCTTGGTTCCAGAGTTTTCCAGTCAGCTTTGCTATTTTGGCATAGTCCAACAGCTTGGTTTGCCATTCCTCTCTGGTAGGGACGACTTCTTCTTTCTGTCTCTGGGCTAGTAGCATCCTTGCGGCTGTTGTTGCAAGTGCTGGTGGCTTTCACTTTGCCAGCAATGGTGCAGCTGAAGCATTGTATTCCATGTGAAAATGCTTGAGCTCCTGCATCTGACCTTATGAGCTACCATGTCGGTGCAGCAGCAGCTCATAGGATTGGGCTACCACTATGTGCTTGAGATTGCAGAGAACAGATTGCAGAAGACCAATAAGAGTTCTGGCGTGAGAAACAGAGGGCAAAAGAATGGCAGATAAGATTGTCAATAATGTAAAATAATGCACAATAAGTCCAAGGAAGCATGCATGTAGTCAACTAAGTAGAGTAGACCCAGTGACATTAACATATCTAGATTAGTCATGATCATTAATCTTAACAGGACTAATCTGAGTATGACTAACATTGGATACAAGCCAGGTGTGCCAGTTGGGGGGCACACTTTGGGCTCCCCTGAAATTCTTTAGGAGGGGGCCAGACCCCATCAATACTGAGCGATGATGTTGCTGTGCTCTACATCAGTGTGTCGTGTCACATGGTGTATGACATCTGACATCGGCCCCTCAATAGTGAGGGCAAGCTGGCGCTCCTGATATAAGCCATGTGCTGTGATGTGGCTTCAGTTCCTCAGAAAAGTGACCACCGTAGGAAGCTCATTGTAGCATCAGCTGTACTATCTCCAGCAAGGAAAAAAATTTTGGCGTCATTATGAAAAGATTCAAAATCAGTGAAGCAGTGTTTCTCTGTTTTCAACTATAGAATACCAAGTTAGTTCAATCTTTCATCTGCTCCAAAATGGTAGTTGTTAGAATATGTTTGTATGGGCATAATAAGAGTAGAGTCAGTTAATGTACAAAATAAATTTAAGGGTCAATAAAGCCCTATATCTGTTTTGTAATAGAAGGAAATGTAACCTATATCCTTTTCTATGAAGATAGTGAGAACTGAAGAGTTTATGAATAAGAAGCAAAATGGTTAAGAGAGAAAAAACATCTGAATTGACCTACTGTATGTGTCAATGAAAAGATCTGACCTTATAATCTGCCGTACCTGCCATATACCTGCAGTATATCATTTATTCTAAACACTAGTGCCATTTGATACTCTCTCATTCTACTAATGCTACTCTCAGCTGAAAACAACTAGGCCAAACGAACTTTGGTTTTTATTATCTCCAAGGCATATATGATGTTTTGGATCATACATGGTACAGTAAGCCTAGGTCTGGAAAACTAAAGTCATAGCAAGGAGATCCGTCTCTACAGCTTTATGTTTAGCTCTTCACTGTCAAAGTGCCCCAGCCTCTGAAAAGTATCATATAAGTATATAAATATTTCAAGGGGAGTGGGTGAAAGTGATCATCTCAGGAAATGCAACCAGAGATTTTGGACTGGTGCCATGCAGCCATGAAAAGAAAATGGGATTGTGAAGGGTTTGACTTACAAAATTAATAGCCTCCAATGAAAATCCACCTGCTGCCAGCTCAAGTGCCAATCGGCGAATGCTGACTGATCCTCCAGTCGTTCTGTTTGTTTTCCTTCCTTTCTCTCCTTCATCGTCCTGGAGGAGATGCCAGAGATCTTTTGCTTTCTCAATACGAACGCTTAAGGCTTCAAAATCCAGTTTATTGACCAATTTCTTAATCACTGGGCTATGGGTAAGGAAACCAAGATAAGATTATTTCAACATCTGCTCCTTTTTATGAATTACATAAATGAAATTACTCTTCAGATTTTTAGCAGTAGAGTGATATGGATTGTAAATATTTTTCATTGATAGAATGTTTCACACAAGGAATTAAAGCTGCAAGAATTTAATTCAAGGTTTGACAAAATAATAGCACTGATGTCATAGTCTTTTTCTCCTTGAACATTTTTCTTACTGAACTGGCTCAACAGAATGTTTATTAATTGCATATGGATCTGGCCATTTCTCTATTCCCAACAGGTTGCCACCGGCACCTGCAGGGCACCAGCAGCTATTTAAAATGTCTTTTTGGTTGGAATCTTCCTGAGCTATTGACAATGATACCCACCTTTTGTGGAAGAGGCAGTGGTGACAGTTTCAAACAACCTGCTTAGTAGCAAGCACAGTTTTCTAGAAGATTCTGCAACTCTGCAAATGCAGCTCTGCATTTTGTAGATCTCCACAGTGAGCACAAAGATGAAGGGATGCATATTGCACAAATAATTGTGTGTGTCTCCAGGGTGTCATTTTGCAGGAGGGATTCAATCATAACCTGGAAACTGAGGTTTGCATAATTGAAATGAATAAAAGTGCTCTGTTGCCCTAGTGCAACAAATCCACTTTTTCCAATGGGATTTTTGCATTTAGGAAAGTGATGGGAAAATGCAAGTGTTGAATGCTGACATACAAACACCCCACAAGTAAATCAAGATGAACGCTCAAGGAAGAGGTCAAGAGCCCTTTGTGAACTGAACTCTCTTGTGCATGTCAGTCATGGGAAAAGCCTGCAATATTGTGACTACTTGACTGTTTATGAGTCATGGCAACAAAAGAAACACTTTCAGGATTGCAACCTCAGTGGCAACTTAGTGCCATTATTCCCTTAATTTTCCAAGCAATGAGCACGAAGCTTTGTTCCGCAAAGCCTTAAGAAAACAGTAAAAAGGAGTTGAACGTGTGCCACATAAATGGCACAGGCTGCTGGATTAATTGTTGGCGCTCACAGGGCAATGGGCAACCTTCCAGTTGGGACATAGTTTGAAGTGCGATGGTGCCAGCCTGATATATTACTGGGAGGAAGCCAATTCTGTACAAAGCAGTTGAAGAGGAGGTGACACTAAGGGGCAGAGGGAGAAAAGAAAGGGAGTGCATCCTGAGGTGATTGGTATGTCCTACAGAGACTACCAAAGAAAAATGTTGTTGTGTTAATTGGGTGTGTTAGTTACACTATTTTGCAGATGAACTTGCTAAAAATACACATGGAACAACTTTAGGTTCTAAACAAGGAATGAAAAATGTGTGTAACTGTGAGAAGAAAATTCGTGAAAATGAAATGTTTTCTCTATCAGTATAATGCTTCCTATTTGGGGAGGATGCCAGCAAAATTGCTCATCTTGTTTGGCTACCTAGTTCCTACCTAGGTTTAGGAGTTACTGTCTATCTTCTCCTTCTCCTTCTCCTTCTCCTTCTCCTTCTCCTTCTCCTTCTCCTTCTCCTTCTCCTTCTCCTTCTATTTCTGGCATGCTCACATTCCATCCGGGAAGTGAAGAGGATCGCCTTGGGCTCAGGTGGCGGTTAGGCATTGGAATGTGTTGTTGGTGTTTCGGGGGGCAAGGTGTGGCTATCGCCTTCCCCGACAATTTTGGGTATTTATTAATATTAATATTAATATTAATATTAATATTAATATTAATATTAATATTGCTTTCAGAATCTGGCTGTCCAATTTTGGAAAATGGATGCTGAAGGAGATGAACATATGGTCTGACCCTTCAGGGGTCTTCTTTTTTTATCGACTACCTTCAGTCTAGACACCATGGAAACTTGGATATTTGGCTCTATTTTGCCACAAGAAGCTTATTTTGAACAGAAGTCTAAAATCCGAGAATTGCCAAGATCAAATCAATACTATCGCAAGTGCACAAGTCACTTTCTGGCTGTTTTCTCAAGCATAGGTACTATCTGTTTTAGGTTCTAATAACATTCATACTGGCCAGTGCTCTTTTCTGGGGGGGAAGCAGGGGTACGCATACCCCTAAACATTTTGTGAATCTTTGTACTTCTGTCCACTTACTGTATTTATTTCCCCCTATTTCTTTTTTTTAAAAAAAATGATATTTATTAATATTTCACAAACAATAAAAACTAATTCCAACATTTAAGCTACAAAAACAAAACAGATAAAAAATACACCATAGAAAAACAGTTGATAGGAAAAAGAAGAGAAAAGAAAGAAGAAAGAATAAGAAATAAGAACAAAGAGAAAAGCCAAAAATTTAAACTAAAGATAGATTTCAACTATAAAATGGAGATTTTCTTGAGTCAAAACGAGAGTACCCCTAAACATTTTTTTCAAAAAAAAACAAACCCCACTGACACTGGCTCTTCATCAATCAAACTCATAGACAGAAACACACACACACACACAGCAGCCATACTTTTGCGGAAGTTTTCTTCTTGTGTTTTGCTTGTGCAATATGGACATCTTCCACTTAGAAGGTACAAAGAAGCTATTATGACTATTATGTTTTTTTAACTCTCACCACCCCCTGCCCTGGTAAAGTATTCATGAAGTTACGGGAACGGCTAACTCATTTAGAAAATGTAATGTAAGCCCCATGACTGATACAGTATTGCATCAAATTCCAGTTTACTAAAGGGAGGAGAGTGGGTTATTTTTGATGCAGCCCCTTTTCAACTGCCTTCTTTACTGGAAGAGAACAACAAATCCCTTTTTATTACAGCATAAGGACTGTGAATTGGTAAATATTTTGAGAATTTTGCCTGTAGTGTTTGCCTACTGAGACATTTTTAAAAAATGCCTGTGAAGTCGTACGGCTGGTAAGACTATTCAGTCATACCTTTGCTGCCCTCAACTTCTTCAAATCTCATGCCAGTAAGAAAGACCAGCGGGAGTCCTGTTCTTCCTTTGCAGCTGTCTTCCTCATAAACATCACCCATGGTATCCCATTTTATAGAAGCCACAAAACATCCCATTAAGCTTTCCCATGGTTCTTTTCTTCATGGCCGCAGCACAATATGGCTGCTGATCATGGAACCGGACATTTGATCATATTCAGGATCTGTACAATAAAAGGCATGCCTCAACTTCACAGTTAACGTGTTTTCATGGAATTACTCGGTTGGATAATATGCTTTTGTTTATCATTTTTAAAAATGAAATCTATGTAGCATACAGTCCTGTCAACCTTTTTTTTCTCTCATGAAAGAATGTTTATACCTGCGGGCAAGGGCTAATGCACTGAAAGGCCTGCATTCATGGGCAGAGTACTAAGCGATTCATGGTTGCCAAGGTAAGCAGTGAAGGCATCCCCTCAGCAACTCTGCTGGGTCTAAAGGAAACAGTCTCCAAGGAAACAGGCTAACTTCCTTGGAGACCAAAAATGTCCCACTTTCTTAGGTGCAAGAAAATATTCAATCCTACAGCGAGAAGCAAAGGGATGCAATGTGTTCTATTTTTAGTTTTTCACAGTAACTTAATTTAGATTTTGCCCAAGGGTATCACTTAATTTCAGGGGGCACAGGGACTAATGAGCCACCATGGTAGAACTCCTGTCTGAGACCAGAGTCTCTTACATTTGCAAGTGTTGTGGAAGGGAACAGACCGTTTATCCTACAACAAAGTTTCAAGGATCAGCTGCAGCACTGTTTGTAGCCACAAGCTTGTTTTCAATATTGCAACCGGGGGAGGAAAACACCATGAAAGCTTTTTATTGGTGGCCTCCTTATACACAGCTGCTATCACATTCCCGTCAGGTTTCATAGATACAACACTTTTATCAGGCAAATGGAATAGCTGTCAATAAGAGGCACCCTTTGATGGTCCGAATTAAGGATGTCCCCCTCCCACCCACCCAGGAGTTGAAATGTGTCATCTTGACTGTGACGCTTGCTTTGAAAAGACATCAATGTGCCACTTTCATCAAGAGTCAAGACAGTCAAAAGTAGTCTGGGAAGTCCCACTTTATCTGCCACATACAATTTTGCTTATGATGTATGACGTCACTATAATACATTTGCGATCATGCCTCTGTGATTGTCTCTAACAGTCCAGATGGCATATCTAATAGATGTCAGTCTTCCCCACTCTGTCCATAAAAGTCAACTCGATCTTCTCTTTTAAATTTTTCTTTAAATCCGACTTATTTTGCAAAGCTGTTTTCAATTTGTTTTCCTGTATCTCAGGCTAGGGATCTTTGCAAAGTTCCACCTGGCCCATCACATTTCAGTCTCTCTTGTGTGTGCTGCCGTGTGTTTTACACATACTTTGGGTGCCCACACATAGAAGCACCTGGGGTACAGTCACACTGCATCAGTAGCCCCATTTTGAAAGCCACAACAGAGTAACTGGAGACTGGGCACTAATCAAGATCATATACAGTTGTATGTTGGATCTCAAATGCCTTAGCTCCCGAACAAATCGGCTCCTGAACAATTGAAACCTGGGACTGAGTGTTCTGGTTTTCGAACTATTTTTGGAAGCTAAACATCCAACGGGGCTTCTGCGGCTTCCGATTGGCTGCAGGAACTTCTTGCAGCCAATCGGAAGCTGCACTTTGGTTTCTGAACATTTTGGAAGTTGAACGGACTTCTGGAATGGATTCCGTTCTACTTCCAAGGTACGACTGTATATGGGCACATTCCCATATTTACATAATTTAATAGGTGCTCCAGACCTGGGCTTATAACTTCTGTCTTCATTTTATCGTCTAAAGTGAACTAGTTGCCTTCATTTTATTGTCTAAAGTGAACTAGTTGCCTGTGAAAATCAACAAGATCCAGCCTGAAGGCATACTGTGCTTGTGATGCAAAGAATCCCCTCAACTCATCTTTGCTTACTGGTGGAAGGTAGTTGGGCTTGAGCAAACCTTCCCCGCCCCAATTTCCACTGACTCCCCTCCTGCTGCAACCCTCTGCACCACATCTCATGCTGTTTGGGAGGGCTCTCTGAACTTCAGGAGGAACTTTGTGGAGAGGGGATACAAGAAGCTGCAGTGGGAGCTAGCAAGTGGGGAAGCTCCCCATAGTATAATACACCTTGTTCTTTTTAGATTCCAGCCAGTTTGATTCTGATTCAAACCTGTGTGATTAAGGCAATATAAAAGGGGGCAATTATAAGGATGTTTAGGGAATCCAACTTCCTTGCCTGCTTCTATCATTGCAATTTAAAAGTCCTGTTTCAAAACTTCCCAAAGCAACCTTAGCTTATTTCTGCTGATCTGGAACCAGAGATGAATTTTTATTTTTAAAAATTGAATATTGAAGGATTCGTTATTGTGCATACAAATGGTTGTTGCACGTGAAATTAGCTGACCTTAAAAGCCTGAGCTATTATTGTACATGCATATTTATTCCATATGCCTCTTTGATTAAGTTTAGAAGAAGGCAAGTGAAGTGAGCAGCACTGAAGTGACCTTCCCAGGATGTATGGGCAGTGGGTATGGAGGTCCTGGGATGCCCAGACAACAACACTCCCCTCTTGGCATCACTGATGCGATCCAAAGGAAAGGAAAGCAATATGTTAAGTACCATCTTGGATGTAGGAGTTGCCATAAGGAGGCGTCCAAGGGTCTTAGGGACTCTACTGCATATTTTTGTAGGATATACTCCTTAGCCCTTTCTTCTCCCAAAGCTATCCCACAAGACAGTGGAGGTTTAGGATTACAGTATTCCATCTCCTAGGTTGATGAGCCTCATCTGCCCTTCGCTTCCATCTACAGCACATACAGAAACTGCCTTCATGACCGCTGGGCCCACTACTGGTATCAATACATCAGAGCCGGTACAACTTTGCATGCAGGGGAAGCCCCTAACTCACCAAGGGTTTGAGGCCCATCAGCTACCCTCACCTGGTTTAGCCGGCCAGGCCAAAGCTGGGGCGTGGTTGCTGTTGCATGAGCCACAGGTGAGAACTGAGTGCAGGGTGGGACCAAAGGTGGAGAAATACTCCAGAAGGAACTCAATGTGCCCCCCACCAGAGGTACTACCACTCCCCTAACATCCATACATCCTAGAGAAAAAATAAAGTGGATTCAAGAAATTATGCCAGATTTTTTTTAGCAATTCCTGAGTTCTGCATTTGATTGGTTTTGATGGTAGCCCTAACTGTAAGAATAAATGAACTTCCTTGAGGAACAAAATATTTTCATAAGTGATACACATTGTGAATTCAGCTCTCCACCACAGCCTAACTATACATTATGCTTTGCCTCAACTGACAAATGTTTATTGACAGAAAGCATGAAGATGACACATTAACGAGAAGGCTTGACATTCTCATCCAAGGATGACTTCATCAAATTGACCACTAGACAAATAAACAACTTGGTTCTTGTAAAATGAATAAATTGATATGAAGTCACTGGGAAGATGATAAAATTATAGACAAAAATATATAGACAAAACACTTGAATCACTTCCTGATGAACCCAATAAACCATAGCAGGTTCATGCTAAGACCAAGAACGAGGCTCAGCCAGACCGAGTACCTCTGTAATTACTATTGTTCCAGTAAACATTTTTACAATTAAGTGTCTTGTGTTTACACTTACTCCTCATATATGTTACAAATAAAGCAATAAGACATGGATCCTACAACAATAATAAATCAGAAACAAGTAGAAAAAATAATAATCCCAGGTATAACAGTTCCTATACTATATACACATGGATTCATTCATTTGATGTTTAAATAACAAGGAAATCATTTGTATTAGGGCAGCAAGATTTATTTGCTAAACTGTTTGCAGATTAACTGTTATGGGAACATTTTAATTGGAATGACTAGAACCACATACATGTCCCAAAGCCCCAGAAGTGATGGCGTGGATTGGCTCTAATTATATGAACTGGTTTCCATCTAAATATTTTCCACCAGCTATTTTGCTCTGCCTTCTTTTCCTAAAATTGAAGCTGCAAAATAGCCACAGTCACTAATCAGTTTGGTCACTGCAGATGGGCTTTGGTTTACCGTATATTTTCACTTACTCAAGCTGTGTCACTTTCTCAGACAGAGCTGCCACTACACAGAAGAGTTCGAGGTTTAGCCTGTATTGTTGACCTGGGAGTTCAAGAATCTGGAAGAGAAAGAAAAAGCTGCTTACATATATTGAAAGTCATTTGGGTTAATAATCAGTGCCATCAGCTGATGAGCACTGTCAGCTCACGAAACCTTTGTCCCAAGCCTATTAAGCAAATGTAACATAATGGTTCTATGATGAGCTTATGCAATAGTCATTGGCTGATCGAGGTAAGTCATTGTGCATGGGAAAGATGGAGAATCCTCTGTTGGATCAGGAGCCATGTGCAGAAAATGCATGGTTTCCAGAGGTGGCACTCTCCCCAGCACCACCACTTGGAGGTAATATTCATGCTTCTACAGTGGATCAGAAACCATGTGCACAACACAAGACCAATGAACCAATGCTTTAAAAATGAACTATCTGTCACTGTGTGTAGGTGGATAACCTAAAAAAGATAAAATAATAAAAAGTAAGTAATCTCCAAAGCTGCTGTCAGGAATTCATATATAAAAGGGAAAGCCCATTTTTGTGTTTAAACTAAGGTGTTAGGAAACACAACTGTTCAGCATTATGGGCCATTTCCTTTGTAACCATTGTAGTGTATGCCCTAATTGCGTTAAGCTAGCAGAAAGCATAAATCCTGTGGATAAAAGAAAGTATGTTTCTGAGGCGTTTTAGAACTGCAACTACAAATGGTGCTGCATATCCACATAGCCTCATTTATGGTGGAGTGAGAAAGGTCAGCAGCGGAATCTGTGGACACTGAAGCTGTATTTGGAACAAAGACTACAAGCCTCATAGGTGAAATGTTTTCTGGATCTAAGACATAATGATAAGCATTTTGGACTCTTGAAAAAGTTACCAGTCTGAGGCTCAATGGGAAGCATAGTTAAGAAGAGAAAAGTTTCCATTTAACAGAACTGGCCTCTATTGTGTCTTTTTCACTGCATCCTGAATAATCTGCTTGCCTATTTTAAGGAAAGTTGGAAAGTGCTTATCAGAAAGGTAATCATCATCATCATCATCATCATCTGGGTTGTGCTTCAGGGCTGATGAGCTTAGTGCTGTTCTTTTCTTTAGAGGGTCCAGCACTGAGGAGAAGCATCTTCTTTCCCTCCAGTGATTCTGGGCCCTGATATATGACCATAGTGGGATGCTATGCTGGGAGCAGGGCCCAGAGGGAAGGATAGTCCAGTGCAGCTGCCTAACATTTCTGTTTCAAATGTAAGGTTTTAAAAGATTAAATTATACTGGCTTCAGCTACAGTGGGACAGCTGAAGCCCCAGACACCCAAATGGCTCCACCTAGTCCTGCATTTCACTGCACTGAGACTGATAAGTTGTGGGTTGACATAGCAGACGACACAGCGATTTCTCCAAAGCAGCTCTTTATTTTGTAAGCTGGAGCAGAACTAACTGAGGAGCTCAGTCAGCCTGCTTATATAGAGCTCCAGAACAATGTAACTGTTGCCATTTTCTAAAACTATCCAATCACTGAACGTCACTTTTTGATCCTTCATTTGCACAACTATCTACAGTATCCCCCTGCTGGCCCAGGGTGAGAACTTCAGTACATAACAGAGACCTGCACCCTCGAAAGCTCACACGGAAAGTTTTAGGATCATGACTGTGCCTAGTGGTTTGTCCTAGGCATCTGGTATTCAGAAGGATACCAACTCAACACTACTCCAGGCTGCAGTGACATAAGCACATAGAATCATACATATTGGAGGCGGTGGATCTTAGCAAAAGTGGTGCCACTATCAGAGTTCTTGAAAATAGCCCTCCCTCTAAGATATTAATGTCCCCTTTCAGTAATAAAAACTGTGTGTGTGTGCAAGTCCTCTCAGTGGAATGAGAAGGACATTCTACCAAGTCTTGGTTTTTATTGAAGATTCCCACACCAGACCCCAAATAGCATCTGCTCCACCATAATTCCTGCATTAAATTACTGGCGCAATATGTTTATTGCTGGTGGTTAGCTTTTAGCCTTTGAAATAGTTATGATGTGAGCCGTTTTTTATACTACAGTTTGTAAGGAGAAGTCGTAATTCAAATTTGTTTTGCAAATACTTCGACAGACTGAAGCGGTCTTCTTTTTCCTCCACAGTGTTTGAAGGTTTTTGGTGTGTTTTTTTAAATCTAAAATAGTAAGCACTCAATACCTTTTTCTCATGTGCTGCCTGGTATGTGCAGCAGCTGCAGCAGCATAGGCGCCCTATATCTGACTTCCTAAGCCAGTCATGGGTGAGATGGGAAACTAATAATCACACTACTCGAACATCGCCTGACAATGCATTTGTTGTTCATACTTTAAATTAGATGTAGAACACCATAAGCTCCGGACTTCAATGGCCATTGCATATAAATAAAATATATTTCAAGAGCTGGTTGGACTAGACTCAAGCAATGACATGCATGTGTAGCTGAGTGGTCCTTCTCTGCTTCCATGATTTTCTAAACTTATTAGGTTACAGCCAATGAAGTCACTGCAATGGAGCATCTCCCCCACATCACTTGTGCCTTCAGCATCTGCTCTGGGCTTCACCACAACCTTCCAAAGCAGACTGGGGGGCAGTGCATGGTGTGAGGGGAAGATCCACTGCATGAGCAGAAATTCTGTGTGTGCAATGACTTTGCCAGATTCAACCCTCTGTACTAGGGTTAAGCCCAAGGGGATGCTTTGCAGCACACCCTCTTGGTGATCTTTCGATCTTTCTTTCTTTCTTTCTTTCTTTCTTTCTTTCTTTCTTTCTTTCTTTCTTTCTTTCTTTCTTTCAGTAGCTGACAGTTATTGTTTTAATGGCATTTGAAAAGCACTGGTCTCTTCAGGGAACATTGCCATCCTGTCCACAAAATGAGGATCTTGGCCAGCTTGAATGTGTGGCAAATTATAGAGCATTCTCCTCCTAAAACATACAGTTGTGGATATCCTGAAAGGAAGAAAGTCTGCTGGTAACTCCCCTTGATATCAATCCCACAGCAGCCTGCCCTCCGCCCAGATTCCTCCTTTGCCTCAGAAACCATGAAAGTATAACATGCACCTTCCTCTCTCTTTGTTTGGATTTGAAGCCAGGTAGGAGCAGCAGCTATCAATTTAGGTAGATGTACAGCTGAGTAAATAAAATGAAAGGCAAGTATAAATGTGTTTCCTCATGCAAAGTTTGAAAAACAGGCTTGGCAGAAGCAGAGGAAAAAAAATCTAAACAAAACAGGAAAAGAGGGGCTGCTTATAAATTATACTTTTTTCACCTCAAGCTTTTTCGATAGCCCAGAAGTAATAAGAACGGGTGTTTCTTGGACTGGCTAGGCATGCATTCCAGCTCTAAATGGCTTCCTGTTCAAAATGTTCAAAGCCAAGAAGACTGAGGGCTCCCCCCACTTTCTGGGGTTGGTTACAAGTGTGTGAAGCATGAGCTTTTATTTCTGGCCAATGCAAATGTTTTTACATCTCCCCTCCAGCCCCCCAGAAGGATGGCAAAATGTGACCAAACTGTTTTCTTCTTCAGCTAGGAAGTTCAGTGATTAGCCTTCAGTTAATCTGTAAACATTCACACTTCCCGTTAAAGACAGTTTGGGGGCTGGAGAAGAGGACCAGTTCAATGTCATTCTGAATCCACACATGTTACTCAGGCTGAAGGCTTGCTCCACAACTTAGACTGAAGTAACATGAGGGAAAGCTTGGATGTTTGAGGGTGCGAAATGTACTAAACCATTTCCCTCCCAATACACCTGAACCTATAATTCACAAATTATAAACTCTAGGCCCGGTTTTGGGTTTTTGGTCACATCAGCCTCAAATATTATTTAGTACGGCATGTTCTCCATAGATTTTCTTTACAAAATAATGAACACCCTAATTATGTTTCTAAGAGTGAAAATAACACACCCAGAAAAAAAGGATATGTAATGAGTTGTGCCACAAATGAACCAAGGAAAGATCCCTCTTGAAACCACTGGAATATCTTACGTCCAGATTTATTCGGTCCTTCAGACCAATCAACAGCCTTTCCAGTTACCGTTTTTTTCTAGCTTCTTCTGCTTCTTCTTTTTGAAGATGAGGCTATATTTATTAAGTGCAATAGTCCACATAACTGTGGAGTGCTTTGTTTCAATACCTTGGAATACACTCAGAATTTAAAGCAAGCACGGTAAATGCAGCTGAATGCAAAAAAAGCTCTTAATAAGAACACAAGGAACCCCCTGTTGGATAAGACAAAAGGCCTGTCTTGTCCAACAACCTGCCTCCCCCAGCGGCCAAACAGATGGCTGTTAGGCAGGAGCTAAACACAATAGATCTCTTCTTCAATAGACTTCTCCTGCTCCCCAGGACCTTAAATCCAGAGGCATTGCACCTCCTGGAAGTAGTAGTGCTTGACAATGGAATGGGATTACCATTTTGTCCTAAATGGTACTTTGGTATAACCAAAACACAGATGGAGTTCAGGTGAATGGTATCTTTGAAACCTTTGCACTTAAAAGAACTGTTCTTTAGCTTACGACTGCATAAAAAAGCACTGAGAACAAGATGATGTCACCACACTATGCCTGTTCAGAAAAAAGGGGTGGGGGGATCCGTTTGTGGAGAATGTAAGCTTTTGTTTACAGCTCTATGTATTAAACGCTGTATTTGCAAGCTTTGATTTTTCTGTAAACCACTTTTAGATGTATGGTGAAAAGCAGGGTATTATAAATTTCTTAGATAGAAATAGAACAAATATACCATCAGAAGCACTACATAATGTACTAGAGTAGATCTGCAGGGCTGATGGAGCCCTCTGCACTCCAAGAATACTCTACGAATGCAAAGCCAGAGAGAATGGGAAAGGACAGACCATAGGCCTAGAGACTGCAAGGCCGATGAAGGAACTTGGCAGCGGAAATGTAGCTCATTTTTGCATGTGTGACTTTTAAACTTTTTTCCAGGGTGCTTTGTGTATGAGTGTCTATATTTTCAATCTGAATATAAAACAGACATTGGCTAGAATCCTTCCAGAATGACTGGAATGTATATTTGATTTACAAACAGCCTTATAGTGCCTTTTTCTCCCACAATAATAACAATATTTATGAGAGGCACATTCCAGACTAAAAGGTATTCTCAGCTTTTGCAAATGCCCTGACTTGTACAGCTCAGGCCCTCCGACTTCCTTAACTATAGCTGGGCAGGGTAGGATGGAAGAATTTCATTTGATTGGCACATGTGATTCACCCAGATGGCATCTAAGGCAAAAGGAAGAGTTTAAGGACCATTTACAATAGCTGAAGGATTCCTTAAATTTCTTATACCAGGTAAGAGAAAAATCTTAATCCTGTTACATGAGCGTAATATACTTCAGACTATTTCAGTGAATCACTGCCATTACCAATATACACAGCTATGTACTGCATTAGCTTCCCAGACACTGAACACAATGTTGGCAAAATTGATAAAATATAAACCTAATGAGTCAGCCGCCAAACTTTTTTTTTTTTTTTTGTAATCTCCAAGACATACAGAAGACAGCCTAGACATATTGCCTTTGGCCCAGCTGCAGAAGTATTGGAAAAGCTTGTGTGATAGCAGTCTAGCTGCTGACAAATGGTACAGTAGTAGAACTTACATGGAAAATATAAGAGAACTCTTTTGGAGAAACCAGGCATTTGTTCACATCCTGGAGAGCTTGTTCAAGGTCATTTAGGTCAAGCACAAAATCCTGGAAAAAAAGAAAATACAGAAAGTTATATTGGATGAAATACCCCATCTTCATCTTCTTGCTTTGTACAACATGGTTTAGACGCCATGTTCTGGCCTTCTGCTAACGACCCACTGCTAGTAGAATAGCAGAGTCTAAATTAGCCACACCCAGTAGCCTTCCTACTTGGATGTTCTCTGTCACCCAGGCAGTGGCGGAGCTTCATGCGGGAGGGCGGCAGCTGCGATGGCACCCTACCAGGATTGCGCTGCTGGGGGGCGGTGTGCTCCCCCTATACTCTTCCTCCACCATTGCACCCAGGGCCCCCTTGACTGTGTTCCCATTGGCTCATGAGCTGTAGCATAGTGACTCCGGAAGGTGAGTCTGGTGCCATCCAGATCTCATCCTTCAATGCCTTCACTTTGAGACAGGATGTGGACGTCCTCAAAGAATGAGGCAGAGATGGGCAAGATTTGAGAAGAAGCTGTACTCAGCCACAGGCATGCCAATGACGGCCCTTCTCTTCTTGTTTGTTGAAAGAGCTTTCGCTGTCACTGCATGGCAGCGGTGGTGCTCTTATAGGCATTTCACTTCTCAGGGGTGAGATCTGAGGTGGCACTGGCTTCTCCCTAAGAGGGGCAAAGTGGCAGCCAACAGCCTTTGTGCTGGATTGAAGTGTGGTGTGCAGTGATGCAGCACCCTTCAATGCAAGAAGGCAGTTTTCCAAATGTATTTTCCTGGGGGGGGGGTGGATTTTCAGCAGTGGTGAGCAGGCAGAGAGCAATGGCTAGGTGCACATTCACTCTGTCGTCCCTCCCAGTATGCAACCTGAGGCAAAGGGCTCAAATTGGCTAGCAGTAGGGCTGAGACTGGATAAGTTAGCTCAGTCAGTGTTGGCTTTTGCAGGTCAGTATAGTAGTATTGTGGAAAAGAAGCTGAACAGCTCTGCTTTAATCCTTGAATGTCTCCCAAGTCACTGATAAAAATGATGTGACAGTGCAGTTGCAAAGTGGAAACACAACGCTCTCTGGCACAATAGTACATTCACAGGGCTGACAAATATTAGCTAATTAGCTATGTGGAACACAGCTTTGCAACAGCTTATAAATCATAAAATAATTTATCTTTTTTTTACAAGATATATTAAAAAAACAAGTTCACTGAAGCAATTGTAGGAGCACAGAACCTTACTTTAATCTTTTTTAATAGCCACAGTTACGTTTTTTCTTGATGTATATAGATGTCTTATCATTTTTATACAATTTTTATAAAGTTCTGATCATGAGACTTCCCCCCACTCACCTTTAAAATTATGGGAGCCTTCACACTCTGGTTTTTCACATTTATTTGAGCACTAAGTTAAAACAGGGACATGGGTGGCACTGTGGGTTAAACCACAGAGCCTAAGGCTTGCCAATCAGATCGGCGGTTCAAATCCCCATGACGGGGTGAGCTCCCATTGCTCAGTCCCTGCTCCTGCCAACCTAGCAGTTCGAAAGCATGAAGTGCAAGTAGATAAATAGGTAGCACTCCAGTGGGAAGGTAAACGGCATTTCCATGCGCTGCTCTGGTTCGCCAGAAGCAGCTTAGTCATGCTGGCCACATGACCCAGAAGCTGTACACCGGCTCCCTTGGCTAATAAAGCAAGATGAGCGCCGCAACCCCAGAGTCGTCTGTGATTGGATCTAATGGTCAGGGGTCCCTTTACCTTTACCTAAGTTAAAACAGACAAAGATGATATCCCACAAACTTCAGTATGTTCACAGTGTAGTTAACATGTACCTTATCTGGGTGCAATCTCTGATACAGAGCACTTTGTAGCCTTCTTTCTTCTGGAGGAATCTTGGAATTCTGAACAATTGACTCTAAATAAGCTTCTTTATTTTTCTGTTCTAAAATCCTCTTTGTATCTAGATAACAGAAAGTGAAGGAGACAGGAAATGAACAAACAAAAACACTGGTAAAACAACTTTATCAAATAAAGTAAGATTCTCAGGATTCTGAATGAAATCTGGAAGCAGCATCTCATTTTTTTTGTGTGGCTCTGAAGCATATGGCATCCACAAAGAAATTTGAGAAATTTGTTTGAGAAATGTGATCATTTCTAGTTATTATATAAAGCCACCTGATCTGCAACTAGGGATGGAAGACTCAGTCAGTGTCAGTTTCCTCAGTTTCCCATTCTTCCAGTCTTAAATTCAGTTTCCACAGCTGTTTGTGAATATTAATTAAAATAATCTTCATTAAAATTCACCAGCATTTTATCCACACTTTCTCCTATTATATGCATTTTCTACACATTGTCTAGTTGGAGAATTGCATTGCTAAATTTGGCAAAGTGAGAATTTTGAAGTCTAGCAGGGTTTTAGTCTGTGCATTGGGTGGAGATGTGTGAGTTGACTAGTTTCTCCTTAAAATGAATACAAAACTGAATCTTTCCTGGGAACGGTTTGTGGTCAGGGGACAGTCCCAAGGGCCAGAGAAAGATGAACGGATGTCCATATTTGGCTCCCACGCCTCAGATTCCACATCTCTCTTTTTTTATATCACAATATTCTACTGTGAATGTTTTCTGGTTATTGTTTCTTTCTTTCTGTAACCCTCTTGAACTCCTACTTACAGTTGGCAGGGTACAATCTTCATTTTTTTCTTAGCCCACAGCAGCACATGAGGTTCAGTTGTTTTCAGGGAGCCTTGGGCACAGTCGAACTCCATTCTACAACCCCCCTTCCCCTATCCTAAAAGGAGGAAATGTACTCTGTAGGGCCAAATGTCCCATTACTATGTGAATAAGGAGTAATGGGAGGCAAACAGCCTGCTGACATTTCTTTTTCTTCCTTAGTGCTGTGACATGATGAGATAAGAGAGTGAAAAGGAATTCCTGAAGTTGCCTGGGGATATTTTTGTTTCCCAAATGAAGACAACCCTTGCCAGTAAATGAAGATCCATAAGAATCAAGTTCAGCTCACATGTGGCCATGGTAAGCAACTGGAGGGCTCTGATAGCATATTACAAGACATGCCCTCTCCACAACATCCTTGTGCAAGTCATTAAAAGAAGAAGAGGATTTCCTGACTGGGTACATAATAAAACAGGGCAAATATTCTGAAACCAGAAAAATGCAAATAGCACTATCAGTTCAGATTCACATGGTATCACCTCTCTGTGTTTTTGTACTAGGATGTTTTTTTTTGGGGGGGAAAATTGTTAATAAAAATAAAATGAATGGGAGTTGTTCCTCTATGGCAGGGGTGGCTAGCCTGGTGCCCACCAGAGGTTACTGAACAATTCCTGTCATCCCTGACCCCTGGTGGGACTTTGAACAATAATGTCAGGAAATGTGAGGTTGGAATAGAGCTCATCATATTTGTGCAATGAAAAATGGCTTGTGCTTTACTGTTCTTTATTTTTAAAAGTCACGTTCATCAAAATACTTACCACTCAGCTCTGATAATCTTGAACAAATTTCTTTATACTTGCTCCAGAAGAATTTTATTTTAAGGTCAAGGTTTTCATATGCATCAGCCTCAAATTAAAAATAATGTTAGTTTCAATTAAACGGACCCCCAAAAGCAAGTTTTCATACATATTTCCTTCTTCACAGGCACAACAGCATCCTGGCGTTAGTGCAATGAATTTTCAGGCTAGTAATTTTTTTGTGGGCAAGGAAAGGTGTGAAAACAAGCCTTTAAGTTTTAACAGACTCTTATGATACTAAGTTACAAGTGCAGAAACAGAGCTCCCACCATTTACAATCTCTGGATTCTCTTAGATTCACTCTTTAATTTATGTGATCTCATCAAAAAAAGGGAGAAGTCAGCCAATAATATTTGTTTGTTTCCCTTATCCTGTGTTGGTAAATGGCTGCTCTGATACCTTCACTGATACCTGCATATGATAATTAAGATTTCTTGTCACTTTGCAGTGGTTCTGTAATCTGGTTTCTAACAACCTAAAACCTGTAGATCACATTGACTTCTTGTGCTAATAAGCACCAGAAGTGACTTATTGCCATCCGCTTTATCAATGGGGCAGGGAAAAATACTGCCTGAAGTGATTCTTGAAGTGTAGCTGTTCATAAGCAAGTGAAAAAAAATAATTATTCTTGTGCAAATCTTTCCATACTGCCTTCCATCCCCCAAATATTGCTTTTCCTTTAGTTGCTACCAAAGTTTACCCAATGTGAAATTTTCAAGGAGAATCTAAGATTCTCAGGTTAAACATTTGAGGATTTTTTTTTTAGGAAGCAAAAGTTGGGACTCTGTTGAACGTAATTACTGTTTTTCATGAACATTTTCAGCATCATCAAAATAGGCACTCCTTTCTTGGCAATTTTTTCTGAGATTCTTTTGAACATGTTTGTACCAGGGCTAGGCTGTGTGCGGCAGCCTGAAGTAGGATGAATGGGCTATCAGGGCCAATTTAAAATTTATGTAAACCATTAGGGATACTGGAATGTTTCAGGACTTGGGAAGACCTTGTTGCTCAATGAAGGCTTGGTTGGAACAGGAAGTGCTCTTATTCTCTTTCATGAATAGGAGGATCCAGCAAGATCCACCTTCACTGACATCTTTTTGGCGCCAGGTAAAGATTTATCCTCTCCACCTCTCCCAGTCTTTTGATAGACTGAGATGGTGCTGTTACTAGTGTGCTGCTTCTTACTGTGAGGGGGATTGGTTGTTGTTTTGTCTTTATAATATCTTTATATTCATGTTTCTAAATGCAACTAGCAAGTGGCTGGGGAAACTCAGCCAGATGGGTGGGGTATAAATAATAAATTATTATTTTTATTATAAGTCCAATTAACAATACTACTATTAATGAACAGCTGGCTGTCAGTCTGAAGGCAGGATGTACAAAGCGATACAGCGGGAAGCAGAGCTGGGCTTTGCATGGTCAAATGCCCATTTAGAAGGCTAGTGCCTTTGAACCTTGTATAAATTAATATGTTATGTCATGAGTGATTACAAGTAATTTTGCTCAAGGTGAAGCTTTAGAGGCCAACTATCACTTCCTATTATATACATGCAACAAAGTCAGTTGACTTTAACAGGACTTGCGACCATATATAGCTAAGTACAAAATGTATTTACCCTCTTGAATTAACATCACTGTTTTATGATGTTATCAACATTTCATCAAACAATGATCATGAATGGAGTGATGCTTGCTGCTTATTTTACCTGTTTGACCAGCATAGATGAAAGTTTAGAGGATGGAATTCCACAAAGGTTGTCCCCCTTTCCATCCATGTTTAGAAGAAGCTTTGTGTCTTTGCCTTTCCGCCTCTTCTGTCCTTTCTTCTGCTTAGTTGTATTGGATAACTGCTCCGTCATTGTTGCCTGGAGTTGCATTCTTTGATCTAACCATTAAGAAAGATCAGGTTGTAGCCATTTATAACGTCTATTTTTGCCCACATTCATCACTAAGCTTAAACTGCCAGCATAACATTACGAGAGCTATTGGCACAGTTTGTTTGGATATTCCATGAGGCATACCCCATGAAACAAGAATGATTTAGTGTTGTTTGTAGAAGAGTAGTAAATACTGTGGCCAATTAATTTGTATGTTCTTAAGGACTACACTGTGAGGTGTACAGTATCATGCAATTTGCAAGAAAGCAATCCCTGGCACTGGTAGATTTTGGATGTTAACTGTCACCAAACCCAGGCAGGAGAGTGTAAGCAACTGTGTAGGGATGACTAGTTATACTGATCGGATAAGGCTTTCTCAGATTTTTGGAAATTTGACTTATATCTTCTCAAAGACCATATTAGAAATTTTGATACGTCAAAGTCAGCTACCTTAACAATTCTAAGGGCCAAATTAGATGATACATGGAATGTGTGATTAACACTTCCCTTCTGTACTGCAGCCCCCCACAAAATTAGCCTCCAGAACTGCCTTACACTCAGAGAGTGAAGCTGCCATTGATTAACTCCCATTGATTAACATTGCCATCATCCTGATCCTCACAGCTGCTTTTTTAAAAACCAGCCATTGGGATTTTAAAACAAAACAAAACAAAAAACAAAACAAAACAAAACAAGATAACCTGAAATGCAGTCACATATTCCCCATGTTATATAGTTTGACCCACACAAAATTATTACCTTGTATGTATTTTTATGAACACCAGGATTGGCTCACCATTTATAACCAAGTATGAAGTATGTTTGAACATAAAGGAAACTTGTCTACTCAAGTGAGAGCTATCTTCCTTCATTTTGAGTAAGTTATTCAGTGAGGAACTTCTTCTTTTTTGAAAAAGAAGAAGGTAGATATGAAAACATTCCATCCATTTGCACAAAAATTGCTTTGAAATTGTTTGGGGTTTTTTTGCATATATTATGTATGTGAAAGTCAGTTATCTTGAATACCAAGTTCAGAAGTGCATAATAGCCCCATATGGGTTTGAAATTAGAGAACAGCATTATGCCAGATGAGTTTCATTTTCTTGTCAAAATGTGCATAATCCTTTCTCAGCAGTTAATCAAATTTTACAAAAAAAGGGAAGTGTTTTCTGTTTGCCCTCCAAGCTAAGGATTCTAATCACAGTTAATGAAGAGCTAGGCAAAATATCCCAAACACTGTTTGGTCCCACAGCCACTTGAGTTAAAGCTTAGGCAGTGGCTTTTATATGCTTTTTGTAAGTCTGCCTTTAGCTCATGTGAAGGCAGGCAAGGCTTGGGGTGGAATTGGTCACATGAGATAGCTGGAGTTGGGAGCTTACAGTGAGTATGCAAAAAGACTTTACTGAAGCTTTCACTGAGTTGGGTTTAGGAAGTTCCTAACTCTTGGCCAGGCATGCTTAAGGATCACACAAGTCTTTTGTCCCCAAGCTTTGGCAGCTTCTCTGACCTGTGCTGGGTGAGCTACAACCATCCAATGTGGCCTCAGAGGGGGAGGACTTTTTTGAGAAGAATAAAAGGGCATCTCTGGGAGAACATGGCTAGCTGTGATCTTTTGGTCAACAGTAATATGAGATCATGCGGTAGTCGCACATTCTTCCATTCCCCAGTAGCACAGTGTCTGAGCTCCAGAACATGAACATGAAATCGTTCACAGTGTGGAATAATGAGCAGATTGTGCAATCAAGAATTAAGTCATGAAGAAATGCAGACTCTGTGCTTTGGAAACTCAATTTAGTACCATGAATGGAACCAGCTGTGAAAAGGGGTATGTTGTGTGATGAAACCACTTGGCAAAGCCAATGGAGGAGGGATGCACATGACTCCTGCTTTTAATCTGCAACGGATATTGATGATGCATCAAGAGCACCAAAGGGGCAAAGCATCCAACCAGAGAGGCAGATTTTATCAGAAACATGTTGGGAGTCAGGGGCAGAATTCTAGAGGATAAACACTATGGCAACTCAATTTGGCAGAGGAGTAGGCTGCAACAAAGTTACTTAATTAGACTTGTCGCCCCCCTAACATGCAACTGCTTTGTATTAATCAACAAATGTTGACAACTGACCAAGAAGACAGAGGGTGGTTTTAATATGTCTTTTCCTAAAGGCATTTCAGCCACCACAGAACCATAAGTACAGCCAAAGCTCTGCATGCCTAGCATTTGACAGGAGGTGTTTATCTGGACTCCCCAGACAGGCATTTCCCAAAGGACTTAACATTTCTATTTGCCAAATGCAGGTGGACAAGTTGTAGCTTATAATGTGGTCACTGTACATCATTCTGTGTGACACCTGCCTGCCTGCCTATCTAATCTATATAGTGTATGGAGTGACTATAGGCTGTCCCCGAAGATAGGCTGCAAACCAGGTTTTATTTTGGGGATGGGGAAGAAGAGTGAGGAATCCATGTAATATATTGGCTAGCATGTAATTTATCTACCAGGAAACAAGCACACAATTCAGCAAAAGTGGAGCCGTGACTATGGCTGTATTCCTGTGCATGCTTACCTGGCCCATTAACCTCAATGGAAGCTCTGAGGAAGAACACACATAACAGGTCTAAATGTTTATTTGACATTGGCAGGACTTAAGTGAGCTTCAGTCAGTATCACTCAGGGCTGGCACTAGACCTCCAGAATGCACCCAGCACAGTGCTACTACTGGCCCCCCGACTCATGGTCATAACTACACAGTATTTTTTCCATTCTGTTGCTGTAGCAGCAACAACACCCTGCCAGCCCCCTGGAAGCGTGGTTGGGCAGGTGGTTGGGCAGGTGGTAGTGCCACTTTTGAATGGGAACCAAGCTTGGTTCCTATCTATGGTGGCTACCTGCCATCTTTATTTATCCAAAATGTTTCCCCAGTTGGGTTTGATAGTTGTTATACACACATTGCAGTGTGAATAAATGTGAGCCACCACCATGGATGGGCACTGAGCTTTGTTGCCATTCAAAAATGGCATCATCACCTGCCCACCACTAGAAACAGATGTCTGAGGGCCTTGTGGGCCATGGCAGTGAATATTGGTTTGGCCAGGCTAGACTAGTAAGGAGCTCTTTAGAGCCTCTGGGCTGCTGATTCCTGGCACCAGGCTTGGACCCCTTCCATTGCCTTTAATGAGACACAGAGCCATTCAACACATTATCCATCACACAAATTCTGTCACCAGCCATTCGAACTAGCTGCATCAGAGGGAGAGCTGAGAAAGGAAGGATCCTTTCATTATTCAACATTATGCTATCTGAATTTGCTTTCCTTCATCTCCTCCATTTGCCCCTTTTGCATCATGCCTAATATAATGTAAGCCATTATACTAAATTGTAGTAAATAAAATAAAACAAACTGTAGTGAAAAGAGGAAAACTGTGGTGGTCAAATTCCAGAATGTACCATTTCAGACTACACATGAGAATAGTGCTTGAACCCTCTCTAATGTAAACACACAAAATCCTCTGTATGTGAGAGCATATCAAAAGGAAATTTTAGCATAATCATCTCACTGATGCACTAATTTAGTACCCGTAGGGAGCATTTCATTCAAAAACAAAAGCCACCAATCTGAACCCACAATCCTGAAAAGTCATGCGTTTTACTGTGTGCTGAACGTGCTTTAAATATATAGTGTGAATGTGCCCACAATCTACCACTTCATTCTGCACAATGTGCAGGCAGTAGTGGTCACAGTTTTCTTCTACAGAACAGGAGGGGAAAAGTCCCGGGCTACATGGAAGAAGCCGACACTGTAGTTCCCCCGCATAGCAGCACTGTCCCTATTCCTAGAGGGATGTCAGCGTGGGAAAGAGCTGCAGTGTGGCTTCACTTATGTGATTTAAGGCTTTAACACATTACATGGAAATGATTGTGTTGCAGCAACACCTACATCACCAGTGCAAAGTGAAAAAGAGACCTAACTTCTTCTTTTTTTTGCACTTCAAGTATCTACAGACTCTGTTCTTTTCCATTACAATTTCTTTTTCATAGCATTATTCCTGTTTTTCAGTGAGCTTCTTCACTGTTTAAATAATCTTGCCTTGAAGTTCTTGTACTGTGTTCACAATGTCCTTTTTTCTTTCCAAAAGTGTCTTCATCTTAAACTGCATTTTTTCCAGTTGATCTGATACAGATCCCTGTGAGGTAAAAAAAGAACAGAAAAAAAGAACAGCGCCTTGGGATTTTAAAGGGAGAAGAGGGGAAAAGAAGTTCAGCCATTAACATTTGTTCTCTCCTGTTAATGTGAGGTAAAAAATTAAAGGCTTATCATCCGTAATTATGTCAGAACACAGCTTGGGGTGTCTGTGTTGTTTAAAGCTGCTGGTGTTTCATTTTTCTGCTGTTGTATCAAAAGGACCCAGGCAAATGCAATCACCACAGAATTCTTGGATCCAAGTTATTCTTCTAGTAAGTGGCTTTTTAAAAATCAAAAAGGCCTTTTTTTTGCTTTTTGGCCATCTGCTTATAGAAAATAATATCAAAGAAATTCTGAGGGCTAAAGATCTGGTGCTCCCAAAAGTTTCAGTGGCATTTGAGGAGAAAAGCAATTGAAGAAGGAGGGGCTATAATCCAATACCACATGCCTGGGAACAAGTCCCATTGAATACATTTTATCAAACATCTAAAGGATGGTATTGTTACGCTGGATTACTCTAATTTTCATGTAAAGTTACCATAAAATGTGCATCAGTGTGTGTGTGTGTTTATTTTCTTTTAGTAAATCAGCTTCTGAATAGCCAAGTCTCTTCCCCAAGAGACTGTAGAGTTTTGCATTCATAATCTAAAAATTATGCAATTGAATCACTGTCATGCAGATGACTAGATCTTGCCCTGAGCCTGACCCTAGCTAGGATCATGGGTAGGCAAACTAAGGCTCGGGGGCCAGATCCGGCCCAATTGCCTTCTCAATCCGGCCCATGGACAGTCCGGGAATCAGCATGTTTTTACATGAGTAGAATATGCCCTTTTATTTAAAATGCATCTCTGGGTTATTTGTGGGGCCTGCCTGGTGTTTTTACTCAGGCTGAGGGAGCCGGCGTTTGTCCATAGACAGTTTTCTGGGTCATGTGGCCAGCAAGACTAAACCTCTTCTGGCACACGGAAATGCCATTTACCTTCCCACCACAGTGGTACCTGTTTATCTACTTGCACTGGTGTGCTTTCAAACTGCTAGGTTGGCAGAAGCTGGGACAGCAACAGGAGCTCACCCTGTTGTGTGGATTCAAACCACCGCCCTTCTGATTGACAAGCCCAAGATGCTCAAGTTATATTACCTTAAGAAGGTTGCACATTATCTTGTTATATTAAAAATTTTTATTGAGAAATTGATTAAATGAGACTTTTAGTGACATGGCATTTCATCACTCCTTTGATTTAAATGGGATTCAGGGAAGCCACTGCAATAGCAGAGCTTAATGCTCAAGGTTCCTAAGAAATATAAATTCACTTTTTATTGAAAGATGAAATTTATCTGATTCACACTTTCCAAAATAATTAGCAAACCAAAACCCTTTTGAAATTCACAGTTCTCCAAGTTTTGCAGTGCAGCTCTCCAGGCAAGTAATACACATAAAAATGCAGGTCAGAATATAAATGCATCCATTAATGCAAATAAATGGAAAAATGTTTGATGTTAAGCAAATTGTTTTGTAAATAAGTGTATATTAGGCAAAAAAGTATAAATTGGGAGAAATTTGAACTAAAAGGCTAACAAATTTTCATCAGGGCTTTAAAAAAAGTAGACTGGTATAGAAATGCAGAGTACTGAATTTAATTGTCATGTTTGGCTTTTTTTTAGCTGCTGTTTTGTTAATAATGTTTTATAGATTATAACTGTTAATTATATTTGTTAATTACATTATATGATTTATGTTGTATTTGTGATGTTCTATTATGTTATTGTTATTCATTGTTTGGAGCCGCTTTGAGATTCATTTGAATGAAAAGTGGCGCAGAATACAATAAATCAAATAAAATTATGAACTTTGAGTTTGGGAGCTTTGGGGATGTCAGGCCCGCCATTTACCTCTACAGAGATATATGCACCTGAGTGAAATTTCATGATTAGCATTAATGGAATGCAGATTGATCGCAACAACTACAAATCTCCACTCACACTTTCAAGAATCATTTGGATCTTTTTCTCAATGTCAATGTTTTCCTTTGCTTTTTTCTGTATAAGGATTTCTTCTATGTGATCAAAGCCACCAGGCACCTCACCGAAATTTGCATTTGGCATATCAGTAGATTCCTGGTCTCTAGGTTCTTCATCAGGGTCCTTTAAAAAAAGTACAAAGAAAGAACTGTTATACTTTTAAAATGCAAGCACTTTGAGCTCCGAGTGCGCCATGGTGCACACTCTGAGCTGGTGACCATTTGCTCTGAAAGTGGGAGCGACACAAAGGGGGAGCCCTAGTATGCAAATGCGGAAGTGTCTGAAAGTTTCACCACATCAAACGAACGTGTTGAAGCATCTTTCTTCAGTGTAGCAATGGTAGTTAATAATAATAAATTATTTGTACCCCGCCTATCTGGCTGGGTTTCCCCAGCCACTCTGGGCGGCCTCCAACAGAACACCAAAACACAATAACCTATTAAGCATTAAAAGCTTCCCTAAATAGGGCTGCCTTCAGATGTCTTCCAACAGTTTGGTAGTTGTTTTTCTCTTTGACATCTGGTGGGAGGGCATTCCACAGGGCGGGTGCCACTACCGAGAAGGCCCTCTGCCTGGTTCCCTGTAACTTGGCTTCTCGCAGCGAAGGAACCGCCAGAAGGCCCTCAGCGCTGGACCTCAGTGTCCGGGCACAACGATGGAGGTGGAGACTCCATTACATCATTACATTACATTAAAATGTCTTAGGGCAGTTTCATTACAAAAAATAAATATAATAACTTGCCCTAAGAAGCAGAGAGTATGACAGAAAGTGCTTCCAGACTGGAACTGGCCCTCCTCATACGTGCAAGATTTTTTAGTTTTTGTTTTGCTTTGCCTACACAATGTCATTGCCATCAGATTGCCAGCCTGCATTCCTCACCCCCTACCTCCCCAATTTCATCTTCATTTACCATTTCTGGAGAAAATCTGATACATTTTTTATAATGAAAAAAACATAGCCAGTGTGTGTGAGTGAGAGGGATATCTGTTTTTAGCCTAAAGACAACAAAAATAGAATGGTAAGGAAAGAGCTGCCAGAATAGATAAAGCAATGAGGTTTTTACCATTCTCAGGGAAATGGACAAAAGGAGTGAGAAATAAACTATTCTGTGGCACTGAAAAGAAAAAGATAAAAGCTAAGAGATACACTTGGGATGATGAAGTTCCAAACTTGTACAGGATGTAAGTCCTTATCTTCTGTGTTATTAGCGGACTATGTTTGTCACAGTTGCTATGGCTCCAGTCAAAATTAGGAGAGACTGGAAAGGTTGTAGTTTCTGATTGTCAGAATATCAAAACAGAGGGTAAGATTGTGGCAAAGCGGGCAAGATAAAAAAGGGGAATGGAAATTAGTACACAACCTCAAGGTCACCAAACGTTTCTGTGTTGTCCCATGTATTGTTAGCAACTATTTCTCCTTTCTTTCATAAGAAAAATTCATATATAACCTGTTGCACCATGATAAGTAAGGATCCTACACTCAATTTAACTCTGCAGCATACACGATTTCTCATCCCACCCCACATTTTATCACCACAAAGACCCTCTGAGTAGTTAAGGTGAGATATGATGACTGCTTCAAGGTCACCAAGTGAGCTTTATGGCTGACTCAGAAATGGAATTGGTCCCAGTCCTAACACAGTACAGTGGTACCTCCGGTTAAGAACTTAATTCGTTCTGGAGGTCCGTACTTAACCTGAAACTGTTCTTAACCTGAAGCACCACTTTAGCTAATGGGGCCTCCTGATGCCACCGCCCCGTGATTTCTGTTCTCATCCTGAAGCAAAGTTCTTAACCCGAGGTACTATTTCTGGGTTAGCGGAGTCTGTAACCTGAAGAGTCTGTAACCCGAGGTACCACAATACTCTAACCATGGCTTAAAAGAGAAAAATATTTGGTAGAGGCTGAACTATTTGTAGAAAACAAAAATAAAGTTACCTTTAGTCTTCCTAAGTATCTTACCTCATGACTGCAGTACTTTAGGAAAATTCTTTCATAAAATGATAAGCGTTCTGGACTTTGAAAGGAAAAAAATGATGTTAAAAAACAGGAAAGCAAAGTTACTTCTCATCACATTCCTGTGTAAAACAGCCACAACAGATTGAACTGCTGTGCTTTTATTTTATCATCACCACATTTTAATACCACGACATGTCATCTCAAACACAACACACATTCAGCCATGAACTGTTGAGTTATGTACACACATGTCCAGCTCTTCTTGACATGGGGCTGGTAGAATGGCAGTGCTCACTGTAGAGGCTGGTGTGTAAATAAGCAGAGATATATGCTAGCAAATATTTCTGACCTCATACCAGGGCTGGGAACCTGAGGCTTTGCAGATGTTGTTGGTCTCCAAGCCTCATCAGTCCCAGCCAGCATGGCCAATGGTAACCCAACAACCTATGAAGAGCCATCCTTGCACCACAGGCAAAACACAACCCGACCTTTGGGCCATTTGGATATCTAATCAAAACTACGACTGTAAAACTCGCTGGCATTGTTTCCGGGAAGACCCTTTCTTTATGTTATTGTGGGTACAACAAAAAACTTCTTTTGAGCACCATATCTTAACCTTAGAGCAGTTTTGCAACATTTGCAGGTTTAAAAATAAGCCGACAAATTACTATATATACCCTAGTACATGCCACAAACCTTTTTAAAAAGGGAGTTGGGGAGTGAAAAGTCTGCCTGAAACATGAAGATAGAGGCAAGATGGATGGCTGAACCAGTTTTCAACTTGCTGGTATGTCTGTCATGCAAATTGCCAAGCCAGCCTCACACCAGGGGTGAAGAAACTGCTGTGCCTGCTCTTTAATCTTACATCTGTCTTCACCCACCAATTTGTAGACTTTCCATGTTTTAACATCTGCATTTGACTAATCTTCGGGAACTGCTGAGGTTATAGCGAAATAATGCAGGAGTAAGTAGTATTCCTAGACAGTATTATTTTACTCAACCTTTTCCTCTCCAGGGTCTATTTTTCTTATCCGAGAGAAAAGGAGCAAAATAAGAAGGCAGCCTAAGAACACTCTTTTTTTTTTTTTGGTCCCCCTTTTGGCAAGTCCCCTCTGCCTTTTTTGGCCTGGACTTTACCCAGGTGCAGGGGAGGATGAGAACTTGCTGACATTGGGTCTGAGACATTTAAAATGTGAAGAAAGGGAAACTGGAACCTGCCTGTGGTTTGAACTGTAACAAGAGATCAAAGAAGGCAGCTTCCAAGCGCAAAGGGAAGGGTGTATTAGTTTGGGGCGTAGCTCTGAGTCTTTGATGCAGGACAGTCTGGTCACACGAGAACACTGAACCTTAGCAGTGGGATCCTTGTCTGCAGTTACATTTATTTGGAAAAAACCTACCTGTCTGAAAATATATATGTTTTCTGCATTTTTACTACTTTCCCTATGCTAGGGCGTTTGTTAGCAAAGTAGCACACATGGCTCTGCTTAGGTGGGAGAGGTGGAGGGCCTTGCAAGCTCCATCAGCTGCTCTGGACTTGCTCTGACACTTCCTGTTTTGCCCATGTTTCACATCGCTGATACAACTGGTAGAATTTCTGGATGTCATCCAGTGCTGTGTTTTGTAAAAATAAAACGAGGTTCCAGTGCATATAGCTTGCTAAATTGCAAAAGGCCTCTCCCACCTTTCCATTCTCCCTGCACCTCTCCCCCTTTCTCCATTTGATTTGTGATCAACTTTTAATTAAAAAGCTTTAATTTAAAAGTTGATGTTGAAAATCATTCCAAGAAAAATGTGCTGGTTCTACATACCAGCACTTCCGGTCAGAAAAAAGTGCTGGTTGTACCCAGTGAATTTGTCTCATCCACAAGACGGCTTTTGCTTGCACAACGGAACTTCCTTTCCCACATGCCCCTCCAAATCTGTTCCAGGTTTTCCCTCTACCCCCCCCCCAAGTAGATTTGTGGGTGCACAAGGGAAAATGAAAGGGAGGGGAAGTTCTGTGGCGCAGAAGAAGTGTGAATTTTGAAGGGCAGCTATGTAGAATAGTTTGCGCATTGTTTCAGAAAGTATGAATTAAGTAGGTTCACTTCAAAGTGTGAACCGAATCAAATTTCTCCCCCGCCTCTACTTTTGAACAGGCATGGGGCTTCCCCACTTTCTCCGTGTCATTTGAAAGCCTTCTGTCTTATGCCTTGACCAAGATGGCCTTAGGTCTTCAAACGCATTGTTACTCACTGTGTTTCATTTTCTGGCCACCCAAATTCCTTTAAAGGCCAACGAGAAGGAAAAGACCTTATTTCAGCACATATTTTCTAATGACACAACCTTCCTTCAACTCTTTTTGTATATAAACCATCACGTCATTCCACTCGGGTAAGGAAGGGGGAAGTATTCGAGTACGTGTCTTTTGACCATGAAGTTGCTAATATTATTCAGGCAGTGTTTCATTCTTAGACTGGTTTACATTCTTTCCCAGTGAGTGAATGTGATAAGCACAAGTGTCTATTTATAACCAACAGTGGATTAGACTTACTTAATGATGCAGTACTTGGTTAAAAAATCCAGAATGGCTGGCCTGACTCTTTGTGTTTCTTCCATCATAACTCTATTATTCTGGCTCTTCCTCCAAAAGCTTCTCTTGATATGTGGCCTGTGGCAACACAACAAGAACAACACCCACATATTGGGGGAAAGTGAGTCATAAGTGGGGTTTTGAGAGACACACTTCACACATTATTCCATTAGAAGAATGACAACATATTATGGAGTTCTGGGGGAATTTAGGATATCAGGTTAATTCATAAGCCTGACTGAAGGTTGATGACATAATTTGAAAGAAGCACTAGTCTCAGGCTGTACCTAAAGTGGATAGTGGGAGAATGCAGTATTTTTGAAATAAGATAAGTGAACAGAAGCAGGAAAATGTATGGTCCCACTCATTAATTTGCCCTCAACTCCAACTCCATAAATTGCATCTCCCGAATTGTAATTTTGCTATTTTGTTAACCATCTCATTTTATTATCATTCTTGGTGCTTGTCATGAATGTTAAAGCCAGCCGAACTCTTCTTACCTAAGGTGGTAACCTTAAAAGGGTGTTGCACATAATCCCCCCCTTTTATTAGAAACACATATTAAAAATTAGCTATTTACTGGGGTTTGGGGAGAAGTATGGGGAATTGGGTACCGTTTTGTCAAAAAAAGGGGAAAGTTTCAATAAAATTTGAATTCTGGCTGTCAAGGGGCAATTTTCCTTGCTACTAGTTCCCTTAAGTCAGAGAAAATGTTGGTCTTAAGAAGAACCAAAACATTTAAAGTGTCTACTGTTATCTCAGAATAAATTCCTGTGTTCATTTGCCAAAATTGGACAATGTATCTTAAAAAATTGCAGCTGAGATGCATTGTTATTCGGGGGCCAAAAGAATTTGAGGTCAAATACACCAAACGTAAGGTCTTGTATGAAGTTCATGTCAATCTGTTCTAAGTCACACATAAACAGGCTCTTTCCAATGTTGACTCATTCCTTGAAAATCCCCAGTGATGGGGAGCAGCTTTGTAAGATAAAAGAGTTGGTTGAAATCCTTTAGGAAAAGTCTGGGGAAACAGCAAAGGCTGCCACATTTCTCTTACTGTTGCTAACATCATCATTATTAGCATTTGCTAACAAAAATTAAAAATAAAAGCAGGCCCTGCTTACAAGCTTGTAGTCTACAACACTTTACACAATACATTAAGGAGAAAAAGAAAGTATAGAGAAAGAGGAAAAGACACTTGTCTCTTGAGAAGGCACTGGACTCAAACAACAAAGGAGGAGAAAACACTGAAAATGGCAAGAGCTGCTGAAGAAAATAATATATAGAAGGTGTATCCCTGAGTTTCCCAGACTGATGTGACTAGGGCTGCATGCATACTTTAAAGCTCATTCCCACAACCACCAATAATCCTGGGAAATATAGTTAACCTCCCACAGAGCTACAACTCCCAGCACTCTCAATAAACTACAATTCCCAGGATTCTTTGTGGGGAGGATGCTTTATGAATGCTGTGTGCACAATCCAAGAAATGAAAAAGAGGGTGTGGCTATGCAGATAAAGGAATGCAGGGGAGGGGCCAGAGCTCCGTGACTGAGCACATACCTTGCATGCAAAGGGTTTCCCCAGCCTGTTCCATACTGTGAGTATATTAGGGTTGCCAAATTCCCAAAAGTAAAAATCTGGACAAAAGAGGTCAACCTTTTTTTCTTTTCTTTTTTGCAGCGGGGGGTTAAGTTGTTGAGGGTTTTGGGGGGGAACATCTCCCATAAATTAATAAGTCTTTGGGCTTTGTGGGGGGGGGATTTATTTAAAAATTACTCTAGCTGCCATACCTTTGGGTGGGAGGCTGTGGCTATCTGGCTCTTAATTGTTGATTGGCTGAGAGGCTGACTTGGTCACTTTGGCAGGAAGGTTCAGTGAGGGGAGCCCAATAGGGGAGCTTGGTGACACCCCCCCACACACACTTAGGCTCCTTTGAGGGTGATTGGCAGCTTCTGAAGCCTACAGCTCAGGGCTGTAGTGCCAGGGACAAGGCAGGACCACCTCCGATGCAAAGTTGCCTTATCAGTTCGGAGTTTTGGAGCCCCGTGGGGTGGTGATGCCGGAAGTCTCCTTACTCACGTTCAGAGTGTGGCCAAATAATCTGGATATGCAGATTCACTGCCTCTGACCTGGCAGGGATTGGACTACAAAGTATAGATAGCTCAGAAGGCACAGCATGAGACCCTTAATTTCAGTTGTCGCAGGTTCAATCCCCATGTTGGGAAAATGATTCCTGCGTTGCAGTGGGTTGGATTAGATGACTCTTGCAACTCTACAATTCTATGGTTCTGTGATACCCTTACAGCTGAGGGATTTTCCTGGTTTGCGGTCAGCTCCCACACCTATTGTTTCCCTCTGCAGGCTTGATCTACCATTGAATAAAGTGGCCATTATTCAGCCCAGCTACACATGCGCAAACCTTTATCTCAGCCCTTGGCCAGAAATGAGGAGTGGGTGAGAGTGAGGCTTAAAGATGGGACACAAACAATAAGAAGACTATGGCTATTCTCGAACGAGACTTAAAGTGGTATTCTACTGCATGGATGCTTTTCTGCAGTGAGGTCAGTGTCGAAGTATTTTGAAAATCCCTTCTGTAATCCAAACAAGCAGAAAAATCATCCTACCCGCGCCTCTCAGACTTTCTTTGTTTTATTAACACAGTTTTTAAAAAACATGCATCATGATCTCATCAAGAGGTTTTGAAATCGTGCCTTTCAATTAGAGCATTATGTGAAACAGGACAGCCGTAGGGTGCAAAGGCTTACAATGGAGCATCTGTAAAGATTAGGTAGTTCCTTGTGTGCGGGACAAATGCCTTAATGTGAGGAGGATCACAGGAAATTTTAGTCTATAAGCTTTCAAAATACATTAATAAAGGGATTCAGTTCTAGCCAGAACATTCACAAGGAAAGCAGATGCCATGTCCTTAAATTACCCTGCTGAATAATCTAGTACACTGTCCCCATAATCATCATCATCTCCTCCCCCCCCCCTTTGCCTTTATGAGGGTTATGCTCTCTCATCCTTGGTGGTGATGGCAGCTACTATAAGGGTAGTGGTATCCAAAGTTTTGTCCTGCATTTTCCGCCCCCCTGCCAACCACTCTCCATACATTTATGAAAAAAGAAATTGTTTTGTTGTACCTGCTTTATTGAGATGCCCAGCCCCATAATCATTATCAAAAGACAAATCTGGCCCATTCATTGGGTCCCAGATGAGCAGTCAATCTGCACAGTGAAGTAGGCTTCTGCTGCAGATCTACTCAACGAATGCGTACGGTCCGCAACTAGGCTATACAAAGAGGCTCTGGTGTATCTGCTTAAGTGAGTTTGGTATATATCGGCCACCTAAATATGGTCCCTACCTCTTCTAATTTGGGGCAAAGGTGGGAATTGTAGTAATTATTTGGTATAAGAAGTGCATTTGTTAGTAGTATCAAAAACGGAGGTCACATTGCTGCTACTGATGGGGAAGTAGAGGGGGAGCGGCAGTGATGTTGGTGTGATGCAATTGCACTGCTGGGACCATTAGATTGGCTCAACCAGGGCATTTGCACTGCATTAACCCCACCATTGCATCCCCCACTTACCTAATAAGCAGCAGTAACTCAACAAACCAGAGGTCAGGTGAGCATTGCTGCTGCACCATGTCATCTGCTACTGCACACCATGTACTTATTTATTTATTGCATTGATACGCAGGTGGCGCTGTGGGTTAAACCACAGAGCCTAGGGCTTGTCGATCAGAAGGTCGGTGGTTCGAATCCCCTTGTCGGGGTGAGCTCCCATGGCTCAGTCCCTGCTCCTGCCAACCTAGCAGTTCAAAAGCACGTCAAAGTGCAAGTAGATAAATAGGTACTGCTCTGGCAGGAAGGTAAATGGCGTTTCCGTGCGCTGCTCTGATTCACCATGGCCACATGACCCAGAAGCTGTATGCCGGCTCCCTCGGCCCGTAAAGCGAGATGAGCGCCGCAACCCCAGAGTCGGTCACGACTGGACCTAATGGTCAGGGGTCCCTTTACCTTTACCTATACTGCCTATATAGTAAAGTCCTCTGGGTGGACTCTGGAAGTTTGCACATATGGCAGTCAGCCTAACATTAAGAACAAAAGTAACTCTTTCACAGCAAAATGCACACACCATTTTTTTTCAATATTCCCTTCAGTTTTCATGCAAAACAAATACTTCCATTAAATATACACATACCGCCGTTAGTTAGTCATTTTAGATATTAGAAAAAAAAGATCTTCAGCATGTGTTAGATTTCCATTCTTTGTAAATCCATGTGATCATCCAAAGGATTTGGAAGACTTAAGGCCTACACACAGTACAAATGCAAAAGGAATAAGAAGAAATAAAACTCCTGCATTAAAGAGCTTTACTGGAAGAATAAGCTGGGATAAACTGATCATTGCTGGCACTTAATGTTCTTTTTCTGTAGCAAAATGACATTAGCACTCCCAGAGAATGATCATAATGACTAATTGAAAGCATTATTGTTTACTGGTTAGCTGCTTATTTTCTGTCAATGGCAACAAAAGATTACAGCTACTGCAAAACATTTCCAGAAGGCAAAATGACCTTTATTGTTTTCTGTTTGAGACGGGTTCATGTTTTTGTGGAGAGATTCTGACAAGATCAACACTGCTATCCCTAGCATCACATAGCATCCCAAATAAAGTGTGCCCATATATCACAAACGGGTCCTGTTTAACTCTTGGGACCAGTTCCAGGTTACGGGAAAAGCAGTAATGTGGGGAAATACATTTGCCAGAAATCTAACGCTCTGAAATACAGTGAATCGTATCCAAGAACCTTTGAAATCTCTGATTTATGTGCCCTTTATTGTTCATTTTTATCTGTTCATTTTAGTGTATTCATATTCCATCTTTCTTCCATTATGGAACTCAACACAGCAGCCTTCTCCCGTCCTGGAGTCATGAGTATCCAAGGTAACTACAGTTGCCAAACATGGGTATTTGTTTCTTGTTTTTTTCCTTCTTTTTCTCTTTGTCTGTTTTTTGTAACTTTAAAATTCTCAATAAATATCATTTTAAAAAAACCAAACAAACATGGGTAGAAAGCCAAGTGGGTTGCCAACTCCTAAAACAATGGGCTGTCTCATAACCCTATGGTTAGACTCCTTTTCTTCAAGAAATGGGGCTGGGAATTCAGAGAAGGAATTGCCATCAGGGCCAGCCCCAGATGTACATGCAACAGCAAAAGCACTCGAATGATATAGGCTACCATTGTGCTAGTAACTCTCCAGGCTCAGTTCTCCACATTCCACAGCACTTTGTGATGTGTTTAATAAAGAAAACCTCACAAAAATTCATCAACATGTATGAATTTATCCCAATATCAACATTTTTGCAAAGCAAATTGCCCTGATAAAATGCATTTTGAATACTATTTTCAATATATACATTTTATTGCACGCTTTATCCTAGTATATGCATTTTTGCACACATTATGGGGCTGGAGAACGGCATTGCAAAATTCAAGAAAGAGTCCGAATTTTGAAGGATGGCTGTGTTTTGGTTCGTGTATTCTTTCAGAAAGTGTGAATTAAGTAGGTTCACTTTTAAATGACTGCATGGAATGCTTGCTGTTGACTTGATAGGCATTATGGGAAATTATGGTTGAAAGTTATTGAAATTTATTTAGGATCCAGTATTGTGAGATTTGGAGTACCTTTTGTGAAGTTTATGCACACCTACTTTGCTGTTAAATCATACTTCAGGTGATCTTGTGTTGCTACAGTCAGCTAGGATACGGTGTAAAAAGAATTCATTTAAAGTGACTTCTAGACAAAAGTGCTTTTTCTCCAAGGCTGTGTTCAGGGAAACTGAAATGTTGTGCATTACAGCACTGTTTTTCGGTTCCTACTTTGACCTTCACTACCACTAGGAGGGGGAAAGGTCATTCAACACCTTCTAGGCCAGGGCCTACGTGGCCAGAAGGCTGGACTGTTCTCAACAGTATAAAAACAAGTTAAGTTGCTTGTTATTATTTTTATAACTGCCCCTCAGGATGCAAAATGCCAAGGGCAACATACTAAAAATATAGGTACTATTACAGCAACTTCAAGAGAGGCTAAATTAAAATGCTTGGAGACCAATGCCAACTGTTTCCTGTGCTTTTGCGAAAGAGAGATTTCGTTTCCCTGGCAGACTGGCAACAAATGGGCTATAATGGGGAGCAAGGCATGAATATTATCGCAAGTCTTTTTCCAACTTAACCCATGTGAACTGTGTTAATGACCACACAGTGATAAAACTATTGCTCCCTCCTTAGTATAAAGCTGTCTTTTATGGGCACATTTGGATTTGAAAGCAGACTCTCTTGTTGGGTTTAAATAAGGAGGTCTCCTTGGCAATCAGACTCCAGCTAATTAAAACCTGTCCATCTGTTTTGCATCTGACTGAAAGATTTGCAACTGGAAAGTGACCATGAGGCAGCAAAAACATTTTTCTAAAAAATAAAAACAAAAATATTCATGGAATGTCAAGGGCCCTCCAGGAATATCAACTAAGAAAAGTCACTGCAAAACCAGCTCATTAGCAGACGAATCAGAAAATAGCCAAGTGACGTTTACCACAAAAGCTCATTTAAACCCAGACATTTCATTCTCCACAGGTTTATCAGAAGCTGGGATTTCTCCCCCCCCCACTCCCCAGCCCCAGTAATTTATGCTAATAGCAGAACAAAAAGCCCATGCTTCCAAATGTGCATTGTGAGGAAATTCTCTGAATATTACAAATAACTGCATAGCAAAATAAAAAAATTCCTTCCTGTAGCACCTTAAAGACCAACTAAGTTAGTTCTTGGTATAAACTTTCGTGTGCATGCACACTTCTTCAGATAACCTTCAGGTTATCTGAGCCAGTGTGGTGTAGTGGTTAAGAGCGGTAGTCTCGTAATCTGGGTAACCGGGTTCGCGTCTCCGCTCCTCCACATGCAGCTGCTGGGTGACCTTGGGCCAGTCACACTTCTTTGAAGTCTCTCAGCCCCACTCACCTCACAGAGTGTTTGTTGTGGGGGAGGAAGGGAAAAGGAGATTGTTAGCCGCTTTGAGACTCCTGAAGGGGAGTGAAAGGCGGGATATCAAATCCAAACTCTTCTTCTTCTTCTATTTTGACTATGGCAGACCAACACGGCTACCTATCTGTAACTGGATGCATAGCAAAATGTGGTGGTAGTTTCTTCTCACACCTGCATCCCAGCCTAGTGCCAAGATGCACATACATCTGTGTAGTCGCATTGTTTTCAGTGGATCTTAAGTATAAATTTGATATGCAGTAGAAGGTGCCCCATCAATAAATCTATTTTAATGGGCTTGGTATTCACCTATGTGGCTGCTGTTGAATGATAACAGAGATTTTGTTGTTGTTTAGTTGTGTCCGATGCTTCGTGACCCCATGGACCAGAGCACGCCAGGCACTCCTGTCTTCCACTGCCTCCCGCAGTTTGGTCAAACTCATGTTGGCCGCTTCTATTTTTTTTTTTTTATAAAATTTTTTATTGCGTTTCTTTCCATAGTTTAACAGATTAATTTACATAGCAACATACAAGAAACATTTTTTTATATATATATATGAAGAAAAGTAGAAAAAAGAAGACAAAAGTTAAAAATCATCAAATTCACTCTCTTTTGGACCTCCTCACATCCTCTCAACATTGCTTTCATTGTTCTAACCAGTTCAGCAATTTATTATCTTGTTTCACATCTTATTGTACCTTTAAATTTATTATGTTACCAATTTCAAAAATTTGTAATTTGTTTTCAAGTCTTTTAATAAACATAATATTTTGTTTCTAATTTATCTCGTTTTTTTTCATCATTACTTACTTTATCTTTTACTTAGATAATTTGCAGAGGCGTGACGTTTCTTAATCGTGCAAATCTTAACATTCAAACAACTTATGGTATTTTTGCAAATAGTCCTTAAATTTTTTCCAGTCTTCCTCCATTGTTTCTTCGCTCAGATCTCGGATTCTGCCAGTCATTTCTGCCAACTCCATGTAGTCCATCAGCTGCGTCTGCCAGTCCTCCAGTGTGGGTAAATCTGGTGTCTTCCAGAACTTTGCAATAAGAATCCTTGCTGCTGTGGTTGCATACATAAACAAGGTTCTATCCTTCTTTAGCACCTTCTGGTCCACCATGCCCAGAAGAAAGGCCTCTGGTTTCTTAGAAAAGGTATATCTAAATACCTTTTTCAGCTCATTATGTATCATTTCCCAAAAGGCCTTTACTTTCGGGCAGGTCCACCAGAGGTGAAAGAATGTCCCTTCTGCCTCCTTGCATTTCCAACACTTATTATCAGAAAGATGATATATTTTAGCCAACTTGACTGGGGTCATGTACCACCGGTATACCATTTTCATAATGTTCTCTTTCAAGGCACTACATGCCGTGAATTTCATACCGGTGTTCCATAACCTTTCCCAGTCCTCAGACATAATGTTGTGTCCTACATCCTGTGCCCATTTTATCATAGCAGATTTAACTGTCTCATCCTGTGTATTCCATTTAAGCAGCAAGTCATACATCCTCGAAAGTACCTTAGTCTTTGGTTCTAGTAACTCCGTCTCCAGTTTCGATTTCTCCAACTGAAAACCCACTTTTTTATCCATTTTAAATACCTCTTGAATTTGAGCATAATGTAACCAATCTCGCACCTTATTTTTTAGTTTGTCCTGGCTTTGGAGCTTCCAATTATCTCCAACTCTTTCAATCAATTCCCAATATTTTGGCCAGTAGGCCTCCATATTGGGCCTTTTTTTAGAAATCTTGGCTTCCACTGGTGATAACCACCTCGGGGTCTTACTTTCTAGTAAGTCCTTGTACTTCATCCAGACGGCAAAAATTGATTTTCTGACAATATGGTTTTTGAACAGTTTGTGAACCTTCGCCTTGTCATACCACAAGTATGCATGCCAACCATACACATTATCAAACCCTTCCAGATCTAGGACATCGGTGTTTTCCAACAGGAACCAATCCTTCATGTTGGCCGCTTCTATAACACTGTCCAACCATTTCGTCCTCTGTCATCCCCTTCTCCTTGTGCCCTCCATCTTTCCCAACATCAGGGTCTTTTCCAGGGAGTCTTCTCTTCTCATGAGGTGGCCATGGTGAAGGGGCTTGAATAACTCAGAGAAGCTATGAGCTATGCCGTGCAGGGCCACCCAAGATGGCCAGGTCATAGTGGACAGTTTTGACCAAACGTGATCCACCTGGAGCAGGAACCAGCAAGCCACTCCAGTATCCCTGCCAAGAAAACTCCATGGACAAAGATAACAGAGATAGACTAATGCAAACCTTTTGGACAGGAATCCCTTAACAATACCTCACAACATAAAACAGTCCACTGCCTATCCTAATCAGATAGCAGCAGCTGGAGTGGAACCTTCTATGTAACGAAGGATTGTATTTCTTACAAAATGGGGAACCAATATCCACACCTGCTGCCATGGTTAAATATCAGATGCCTGTCTGCTACTCCCAGCTCCGAGGGCCTTCACTGCGAGAAGTGAAGTTACAGGGAACCAGGCAGAGGACCTTCTTGGTAGTGGTGCCCACCCTGTGGAATGCCCTCCCATCAGATGTCAAGGAAATAAACAACTATCTGACTTTTAGAAGACATTTGGAGGCAACCCTGTATTGGGAAATTTTTAATGTCTAATGTTTTACAGTTTTTAATGTATTGTAAGCCACCCAGAGTGGCTGGGGAAACCCAGCCAGATGGGCGGGATATAAATATGATAATGATAATGATAGGTAGGTTAATTCAAAATATCAAAATATTGTTGTAATGGGAATTGGGGTTGCTTGTGCGTAAACTGCAAACTGCTCCAAGCTAGCTGTGTAGCTAAAACTTTCCCTGGTTGACAGCCCTTGAAACGCGGCTGTCTTAGTCACTGGTAGAATCCGTCAGTGGGCGGGACCTAAATTTCTTCCAACATAAAAGTTGCTTGACACCAAGTCTCCTCCTAGATTCTCTGCGTGAAAGCCTTCTGCGCAGCGTGGGCGTGCCAAGCGGAGGTCCTGTGCTCTCTCCGCTGATTTCACTGGAAGAGTCTCTGAGCCTCCCCTCCACCTTGCTCCCGGCTTCCCCTTTCTCCCTGGTGTCCCCTGGATTTCTTTCCCCTGTGGGAACCCTCTCTCTCTCCTTGCTAGTTCCCTCCCCTGCATCGCTGGAGCGACTTTCCTCTCCTCTTCCCTCTGATGGCAGTTCCCTGACATCCACCTCCCTCCCAGGGCCCTCCCCCTCTCCCCTCCGTTCCTCAGACGGCGACGCGGGAAACCCCTGGAAGGAGCTCTCCCCTTCCTCGGAGGATTCAAACACCGCTCTCCATCTGTTGCTATCTCCTTCCGCTGCCCAATCTCCCCAGTCTGATTCCTCTTCCCTCTGATGGCAGTTCCCTGACAATTGTCATTATTTTTAAATGCAGTGGTATCTTGGTTCTCGAAAGTAATCTGTTCGGGAAGTCCGTTTGACGTCTGAAACATTCGAAAACCAAGGTGCTGTTTCCGATTGGTGCAGGCACCCCAGAAACAATAACCTACAACCACATCGGATGTTTGGCTTCTGAAAAACATTTCAAAACCAGAACACTTACTTCTGGGTTTTCAGTGTTCGGGAGCCAAAATGTTTGAGTACCAAGGCATTCGAGAACCAAGGTACTGCTGTAATGGTTTAATTATATATTTAGATTGCAACTTATGGCGTGCAAGTTGTATTGGATTGGACCTATTCTAGTAGGCCCCAATGGCAAAATTGATACAGCACAAGCAGTGAAGACATACTTTGGCTTATCCACCAACTGCATTTTTGCAGCATGATCCTGCAGTGTCCAGGCTATGGAATGGCAGAAGCCTTGGCAAAGTTTACATCATCATTGCAAGAGGGGGTGGGTCCAGGGTTTCTGTTCATCTGTCCGTCCATTCATTCATTCATAATATTTATAGACCACCTTCTAGGGCCAAACCCTGATAGCTGCATTAGCATGGCTGCAGTGAGCTAGTCATAAGAGCTGGATCAAACCAAATGTACGTCTAGTACAGCATCCTGTTCCTCACAATGACCAACTAGATGCTTATGCCATAAACTTTATGGAGAGCCAACAAGAAAATCCTGGATACAATTGCCCTCTTCCACTGTTGTTCCCCAGTTCTGGTATTCAGAGGTGTGTTGCTTCTGCTTCCTGGAGGTAACATGCAATCATTCGGACTGGGCCAGTTGTGGTCTTGTGTAGTTCAAGATGCTTCTTACCCATTCCTTCAACCCTTTCCACTTTTAATATCTGTAATATTATAAGGCAGCCTTTTATATGGTCCATTCCCTCTTAGATGAGGAAGGGCCATTGCTCAGTGATAGAACGTCTATTTTATGCACAGAAGGTCTTGGCAATCTCTAGGCAGGGCTTGGAGAGACGAGACCCTTGCCTGAAACCATGGAAAGTGTCTGCCAGACAATGCTAGCAATACTGGACTGGGTGGCTAATGGTCTAACTCAACTCAACCTTCATATGTAATAGCTCAGGTCAGTTTAAAAGCATCATACACCTGCAAACTCCTGAAATATATTCAAGCACTGTACTCTAGATAGACAGGAACGTCTCCTTTTGGTGGAGTACTGTTGACTTCATTGAACTTTTCACTGGGTTTTGCTTTCTGCACTTACAAATTGCTCATTCCCACTACCATTGGCAAGCAACTGCAGTATCGATGAGATCATTGTTTGCTCTTTGGAGTTTATAGAAAGGAGCTGCAGCCGGATCATTTCCCTCATTGTCAGATTATTTAACCAAAATGTCATTTAAGTTTACAGTATTATAAAAGAAATGTCGCTCTTCTGGTTTATTGTTCATCATAGCAAATCATCAAACCGCAACTAAGTAGAAGGCTTGGTGGATTCCCCCCCCCCCTTTTTTTCTTTTTAGTGTATCCTATGTTTGAATATGAGGATGATTAAAATCCATTATGTTCTGGCAGAAATTCACTTTCTTCTGGCTGGGAATGCGGCCTGAAGAAAGCGAGAAAGCAAAATCAGAGAACAAAATGTTTCCTGATCCCAAGCTGCACAATTCCTCTGTGTGTGCGTAACAGACTGTGCGGCAACAGAGGCCTCCGAGGCATGACGTCCCCTGTTACCTGCAGTTATTTTGTGGTAGAAACTGCCACTTGAAAAACTGTGTCACGGGCTTGAATCCAACTAGTTATTGCACAAGCAGAATGCCTTCCACGTAACTTAATTTCCACCTCTGTGTATTGCGCACACCTCCGCAACTCCCCCATCTGCTCTTAGTTTCCTGCACCCCTATGGAGAAGATTTGAGGGGATGTGGGGTGCACACAGAGGGAGGAGAGGAGGGGAAGGTCTGTTGCGCAAGCAGAAGTCATTCCGTGTCCCGGCGCTGTCAGTCAAGGAATGTACAAAATGAGGAATTAACTCGTTGTTGTCTATTTTTTTTTTAAATCATATTTATTAAAATTTTCCAATAATAACAGAGCAAGAAAGATAGAAAAGATAGAGAAAGAAAGAAAAAGAGAGAGAAGCTTAAATCCTTACTTTCATAACCTTCTTTCTGGGACTCCCTCCTTCCCCTCCCGACTGTATTCCCCTTTCCTTAAGTTGGTTCCACAAGTTCTCATTCCCAATTTAAAACCAATATGTTTAACCCATTAGCCAAAGTTTATACAATCTTACCATCACTCCTCATCTTTAACAGAAAGAATAAAAAGATTTTCCCCCCAAGATCTGTCCCAATTTCCTTCCACGAGCTCCCCTTTTTTAAAAAAAACATGTTAAATTAAAATACCAAAGTTATATGAACAAATAGAAGACAAAAGATATAAGAAATCAAAAAGTTGGTTACATAGCCTTTGGATTCCAAAACTCCCCCTCCCTTCCCCGCTTTGAATTCCCCATGTCCATCAGTCTATATGTTATCAGCCTGGAGATCTCAAGTCCATAGCCAAATTTTTCCCCGTTTCGCCTTGCCGGTTTTCTTTTAATTTGTTTATTTTAATGATGTTTAACTTCAAAAATCCAGTCAAATAGAGGCCTTTAGTTTCCTTAGTCTTTGTTGCTCCTCCCATTGTTCTTTCCGTGTCGTAATTAGTCCTTTGATCTTTTTATTCCTTACTTTCTCAGGTTTCTTATCTTGTTCAGCTGCTAAAACGTTCTTTTTCCGAATTCTGGTATCTCTACAGAGGTTTGTTATTCAGAAACAAAAACTTACGTCCAGTCCCTTCCTTTCTTCAATAGAAAATTCTATTGTCTCCTTTTAGTGTAAACACCTCTGTAGACAAAATACTGTTTCCGTTTTGCCGCTTTCCCAGAGAATAAGTCCTGTGCTCAGCCCAGAGTAATTTTCCACATACGACGACTTGTAATGTCCCGAAACCCCTCTAGGGGGATTGCAGTAACTTTGTATCCTCTAATCCAAAAGTCAAGTTGTTGTTTCTTTTCTTCCCGACAATTTATGTCCAAATAATGTCAGTTTGTAACAGAGTTAGCCAACAAAATACTTGTAACAAAGTCCTCTTTATATTCTCAAGCTTTGACAGCTACTTTGACAGCTGTCAAAGTCTCCGTCTCTCTTCGCCAGGCTTTGCGAATCGCCCCGGTTCCCGGGGGGGGGGTTGCCTTTTCCCTCTCACCCTCCACTCTTCTCCTCCAGCACAATTCTTGTAATTTCGCATAGTGGAATTAATGATTTTTATCAGCGGTAAACTTCTGAATCGATCTTGGTTACCCAGTCCTTGTTTTAGAATGTTTACAGTCAGGGGGGGATTGACTTCCTTTTAAGATCGCCCCCGCTCGTGCCGAATCTGAAAAAAAATTCTTTTTTTCTCCTTTTGTGCCCAGTTTCCCAATTACTCACGGGTTGTTGTTGATAGTCCGAATTTCAAATGGAAGAAGCCAGCGCTCTCCGTCGAATGGCATGCGGCTGCGCTCGGCAGGGGAAGCGATAGACCCAAAGCACCACGCCACTCCCTGGCACCCGATCCGAAGCCTTTAAAAAGGCTCTTTCACGAGTCGGGAGGGCGCTAGCGGTGCCAGCCGGGTCCCCATGTCCACGGGCTCCGTGCCCGTGGTTTTTGAGGGTCCCCGCGTCGCCGGCGCGGTAGGACCCAGCCCCTGCCGAGCAGACTCCCTCCGGAGCTCGGAGGGAGTCCGCCATTTGGCGATGGCGCCAACCCGGAAGTCTAACTCGTTGTTGTCTAAAGTACGCTTATAAGTTGGGAAAAAGCACGTCTATCAGTCCTATGATTCTCAACTACTCCTAGGTGTGCACTCGATGGGCAGTTGCAGCAAAAGAGAGGCCCTGTCCCAACTTCAGCTTATCTATCGTCCCCACCTGAGCTGTGTGCAAGCAGGTAAAGATTACATCTGTGTGTAACCTGCTTCTGCTCTCCCCTTTACAATTCTTACCTGGTCCTGGGAGACAGTGGCGCAGGCGAAGTAGGGGCAGGAGGAGGAGGTGAGGAAGCCCTTGGGTCTACACCAGCCTTACTTATCTCTCCCTCCTCCTGCATCAAGTGTCCTTCACTCTCCAATCCTGCAGCTTCTCCTGCCTTTAACTCTTGTCTCCTGGCTGCTACAGATTCCACCAGACCATGGAACCCTTCCTGCAAGTTATCTCAAACCCCACTTCACCTGGTGCCCACGTATCAGTATCTGACCACCACCCCTGAGTGTCCAGCTAGTCCCTGACATCCCACTCACTCAGTGACTCTGTTGAGTCCAAACCTTAAAATATAAATATGTATTTGTTTAGATAGCACCCATCATTATGTAGCTGGAAGGGAGACTGTTCTTGCACTTGCGGGTTTTCCACAGGCACCTGTCTGGCCACTGTGAGAACAGGATGCTGGACTAGATGGGCCACTGGCCTGATCCTGCTTGGCTCCTCTTATGTTCTTATCAGTGGGCATGGCCCATTACAGGGAGAAGATCAAAGGTCACTGGCCCAGGGGGATGTCATGATCCTGAGGCTTGCCTCCCCATCTTATCCAGCCCTGAGAAAAAGAACTATTCACTAGGAGTGGGGAATGCTCAGAATTACCAGACTAACAGTTCTGAAGCTGCTGCTGCAAAAAAGGAAAACAGATGAAGAACATTTTACTGTGGATCCAGCTTGCTTTCTGAATGCCGGTAACGCAATCTGAGAAACATGTTTACAAATATTTCAAACCCTCATGAATCTTGTGAAGGAAACAAAATATAGCAAAGGACAGGAACTCTGATCTTTATACACGATATGGGTGTAACTAATGATACAAGACTACCACATCTCCCATCTGTGCAAAAGATGTGCTAAAAATAAAAACAAAAATAATCACGTCATTGTTTGGGGGGGCGTTTGGAAGCAATAATGTCAGCAGCCCTACAGAAGCCAGAGAGTGAGGCAATGTCTTGCCACAAGTCAGTGATAATGGGTAAGCAGACCTACAAATTGAAGACCTCCCAAGCTAAATGGCATGTGAACAGTCCCACTATCAACGCTTTTGAGCAGCTGATATCCTTCCCAGCTGAATGCTGAATCCCTTGCTTTTATTTGTTTACCAGACAACTGTAGGAAATCTTCATATCCTTGAGATCACCTCACAATAATTCACATGGGGGGGGTCATTTGCCAAAGATGGTCAGGAACTTCAGTAGGTATAAATTTGTAAAAACTGGGGAAGAAGATAGGATGTTGTTAGCCAGTCCTTGTAATGAAGGACAGTGTGATTTATATGGTGGAAATCCCTCAGGATCTCTGTGGAACAAGTAAAGTAAAGGTAAAGGGACCCCTGACCATTAGGTCCAGTCGTGACCGACTCTGGGGTTGCGGCACTCATCTCTCTTTATTGGCCGAGGGAGCCGGCGTACAGCTTCTGGGTCATGTGGCCAGCATGACTAAGCCGCTTCTGGCAAACCAGAGCAGCACACGGAAACTCCATTTACCTTCCCGCAGGAGAGGTAGCTATTTATCTACTTGCACTTTGATGTGCTTTCGAACTGCTAGGTTGGCAGGAGCTGGGACCGAGGAATGGGAGCTCACTCTGTCGCAGGGATTCGAACCACCAACCTTCTGATCAGCAAGCCCTAGGCTCTGTGGTTTAACCCACAGAGCCACCCGCGTCCCTTTTGTGGAACAAGTAGTGCTGTGCAGAAACCTGTCCTCCATCAGGTCGCATATAACCTCTCTGATACCATCATGAGCACCAATCATCATGAATGCACAAGAAAAGGGGCATCTGGATGTTCCCCCTGCCCTTTCTTGGCCCTATGATCCAATTGAAACTGTCATCCCATATCTTAAAATTGTGACTGGCTAGTGTTCCTTCCCCCCCCCTCCAGGCCATGTTCCTTGTATCTCATAAATAAAGCACGTCTCATTGCTGACCCAAAGTAATGTTTGTCACCTTTGTCACCGCTTCTGTGATCTGCTGCCCACACGGATACTCACGTGCAATGGTAGCCACCTCAGAAGTAAAAACAAACAACTCCTTTCAGTGTTTTGGTGTTATTTGCATGCAAAGTTTATAAAGGAGCTACTCACTGGAATACTAAGAAAGATAAACAGATGGCAAAACTCTAAAGCCTGTTTCTGGAAACCTACTTGGAGAGAACAGCTAATCCATTGTTCAGAGTCTGAAAAATATTATGAGTCTGGAGTGGGAAATGGATGTGGAGAGAAATCCAAGAAAACAAAGTTCAAGGAGCAGAAATTCACTGCGGCTTTCCTGAACCAGGCACAGAAGCCCAAATGTAGAGGAGAGACCATGTGGGAATGTAAAAGGTGTGCATATGGAGCAGTGGAATGGGGAGGTGCATAACCAGAAGACAGCAGCAACATAACTGGCTCTCTAAATTCAGAAATGCCAATATAAGAGTTTCCCCAGCCTGATGGGTAGAACTGTTTGTTAAGGGTTAGACTGAAAGCAGCAGCTGTTATGGCAACAAGGTGTGCCAGTTACATAACCATGGAAGATGTAAATGGAAAGGCAAACTGAGCTTTATTTATATCAGCATTTCCAAATTAAAGAGGAAAGGAAGGAGGGACAGACAGATGAACAGAAAACTGTCACAAAATTCAAAGAAGTATGAACTTCAAAGGCTAGCTGTGATTTGGTTTGTGCATTGTTTTGGAAGGTGTGGATCAGGTAGATTTGCTTTTAAATGTGGGTTGAACTGAATTTCTCACCAACCATACATGCAGGAAATTTTGTCCACCACTGAACTTCTTATTGGGGAAACCCTGATATGTTTCCCAGCAACACAGTTTGGAATCTGTGATTCTAACAGATTTTGGTCATAACTAGATGTTATGGAGACACACGACTGCTGCCAAAAATGGCATCCCTGTGCTCAGTCCTGCCCTAATCCCTTTTAACATCTTGTGAAAGTCTGCGTTGAAGTAATCATTTACTTGGGCTTTCATCAGATTGGACCTCCGAAAGAATTCCAGCTGACAAACATTGGTAAATCCCGGGATTTGCACAGTGAGAAGGTTGATACTGATTTTCATCTACTAGAAGAGAGGTAAATATTTAGCCCTGGCTATTTTTATCTAAGCCATACTTGGACAAGTGCCAGAGTAAAGCATCTAAGCAAGGCAAGGCCCTGAAGGAACACTGTGAACTCAGCCAGTCCCCCACCCCAAAAATTTATTTCTCTCCGCAACTTTCTACTCAGAAACAAAAAAGGATGCAGGCAGGAAATAGGATTCCACATAGGACTACAATTAATAGGAAATGACAGGCATAGCTGGAACTTATAAACAGCGATCTTTGTATTGGCTAAGAGTTGTTGTTGGCATCTGTCTGGTCTCGAGAGACAATGGAGTGCTCCTCCAGGGGTGAAGTTAAACTGCTGCATTAGCAACACTGAAGTGACCTCCCTGGGTCACAAGCCTGGGCAGTGTGAATGGAGATCCTGGTCAGCCCACTTGACAAGACAACCCCCCTTGTCCTTGCTGATGTGGTCCAAAGAAAATCAGAGCAATATATCTGGCACCAGCTTGGCTGCAGGAGTTTCCGGAAGGAGGCATCCAAGTCACCTTGGGGACTCCACTCCATATTTTTGTAGGATTTACTCCTTAACTTTTTCTTCTCCCAAAAACATGCCTCATGACAGTGGATTTTTAGGATCAGAGTTTTCCTCCTCCTAGATGGGCTACCTTCCCAAGTTGATGAGACCCATCTATCTGGGTAAGACAAGCTTCCTCAAACTCGGCCCTCCAGAGGTTTTGAGACTGCAATTCCCATCATCCCTGACTACTGGTCCTGCTAGCTAGGGATCATGGGAGTTGTAGGCCAAAAACATCTGGAGAGCCGAGTTTGAGGAGGCCTGGGCTAAGAGTAAGGTCTGAAAATCCTCTATGCTCACATAAAGTGGGTTGCACTTTCTCCAGTACACGCCCACATGTCCAAGTAACTGTGGTGGCATTCATGTTTATCACAGGCCACTTGGTTTGGATGTGATAGGAAGATGCTTTAAGATAACAGTTACTTTACTGGAGGCAAGCACCTAATAGTTTGAAATAGCTTGCATGAGAAGGGAGGAGACTTGTTCTCTTCCCTAGTGTCTCTTTGGCCTGTGAACTCATGGAAACAAAGAAACCAAACCATTAAAACCAAACACACATGCTCACATCTATGTTTGTGTCAGACAAAGCAAAGGGGAAATGGAGGGTATTCACCCACCCTAGTCAATGTCCAGCATAATAATTAGGAAGGGAAATTTAGTTCACTTCCTGATCATCTGTTGATTAAACATTCATTCTGATTTGTTTGTTGGCGTGATATCACTTCAAGCAATCCTACACCTAACCCATACTTTTCAATATACCTTCCTGCCACCTCCTTTATCAGAAAAACTCCCACTCTCTTTTTGGGATGGGGAAACAGGTTTGCTGAGCAAGAGCACCAAATCCACTTTAACGGCATAACCCAAATTTGCCAGTAAGTGATTCAATCCTACCTCAAAATAGTGATGGACCCTAAAAGTTCCAACAAAGAGCAGCTCAAAGAAACTAAGGAATCACTTTCCCAAAGAAACATACAAGGAACTTTACACAGGCTCTTCTTTTTCTGGGAGCACAGGACTGGAAGAATTAACTTGTGGAGAGTTAACTCTCAGAGCAGATTGGCATGTGCAATTTGGTGCCATTTCCCCCCTTTGTGTGATGTCCCCACTGTGCAGAAATGGACACATTCAAAGGGGAGGGAGAACATATCTATTTTTAGGGGAAAGTGCCTCCACATAAAAAGCAGCCCCAGGCTGCGTTTTGCTGATGCTGTGAACAGAGGCGTTACTAAATACAGATGTTAGATGTTGTGTCTGTCATGTTTACTTTTTGAGTGGTGTGGAGCACCATGCAGAGACCAAAATAAACTCAAAGTGGACATGCAGATTTTGTTATTCTAATAGCATCATATATGCACTCAAAAACACTCATAAATATATGGAAAAGTAATTTTCAGATCACAGCTTCATCCCAAGACCTAAAGCCATGCAGGGCAAGCTGGAACAACAGTGTAAATTCTTTGTAGCAGAGACTTTTTCCTTGAATAAATAGGTAACAAGCTTAGACCCATGAAAAAATGTTCATGGTTTGTGCCAGGTTAAAACAGACGCACATCAAAATGTGCATCCGAAAACAGATGCTGTCTAACAGAACTGAACTAATGCTGACAACATCTGCATTTAGATGGGCTTCCAAATGTCCATTTGAGAGCAGATATTTTATAATTATATGGCACTGATTTCTGCGGAATGAGCACTTGGATACAAAACTGTACGGCTTCTACTAAAAGCAATGCATCACCAATAGGCTGTATCTCCACTTGACTGCATATATGGATGTGCACTCAACGTACCCCACTGTCCTTTAAATTTGCAATTTACAGTATATTTGAGGAGTAAGAAAGGAGCTTGGAAGAGGTGGGCCTGGGGAATTCCTGCTCTGACACCAGTGTCCTCTCCTGCAGTTGCATGGCTGGCTTGCATGAGGAAGGAAATAGTACATGGAGGAGATGCACTTATCAACAAGCATCGAATCCACCTCCCCCCTTCCAGACTGCAGCCGGGCTCTGCCTATCACAATTTAAAGGATCTGGTAGACAGGTAGGAGCTACCTGGGCTCAGAGAATTTGAGTTCCACATTTTGTCCTATCTCTTCTTCTTCCCATTACCTTTAAGACTGACGGGGTCCAAGATCTCAAACTAAATTATTTGCTTTTAGCATCCAGTTACATAACTGCATAAGCAAGCAATTCGAAAATAAATGGCAGACACATTCGCTCATGTAGCATTCTAAAATAAAACCAACAATATTTTTCCATGCTAAGAAAGATGTAAACAAATTGTTCATAGGTGAACAAATATGGTTTTGCGGTAAAAATAAATAAATAACTGCCCTCCTACAAGGTAGGGTAAAGGAACTGGGCATATTTAAGCCTGGAGAACAGAACACCAGAGGAGAGAAGGATGAGTACCTAAAAGGCTGTCACAAGAGGACAAAGACTTGTTTTCTGTTGCCCAGTGGAGTAAGGCTAGAAGTAATGGATTTAAATTAAATGAAGAAGGGTGAACACAGGAACACAGAAAGCTGCCTTATACCAAGTCAGACCACTGGACCATCTTCTGACAGAGGCTACCCATGGGTTCAGACAGAAGGTTCACCCAGCCCTACTGGGAGATGCTGAGAATTGAACTTTGGACCTTCTGTATGCAAAGTAGAGAAGAAACAAGAACACATGGCGCATGTGTCTGACTGCGAAGTGCAGCTTGAAAAGAAAAAGAGAACTTTTTTTTTTTAAGAGTGGGAGAAGTTGGCTAGGAAAATAAGAGACATTCCCGAAGGTAGGCCACAATTTCAAACAGATACGCTTTGACTATGCTGACGTTTCAGCTGACAGTGTCCCTTTTACTCTAGCTGACTGTGGTACCTACAAGGGCTTCCTCTTCGTGAGACCAGCTCTTGGCAGGCGCTCGCCCTCCTGTTTCCCAGTGACGAGAGCCTCTGCTGCTTGTTCATTGGTTAGCCTGTCGTCACCAGCGTCTGGAGGCTTTTCCTGTGGAAATAAAAAAGACATGGGCAGGAGAGCAGACATATTTGGTAATGTTTTGCTTCAGAGTTTCCTTTTTCACAAGGCTTTTGCTTCAGCAGCAAAAATTCTAGAATGCAGTTTGGGGAGCAGGAAAGAGAATGAGAGCAAGAAGACCTTGGAACTGATTCTAGACAGACCTCAATGCTTATAAATTTGTCAAAGTAAGCCAGTTTTTTAAAAAAAGGCTGAACACGAAGAAGCCTGCAGGAGATGGTGATATTTAAATAAGGATACAAACCAGATCACTAGTCCTGTTGAGGATTACAATTCAGGGCAGCTACTTGCTAGTCTTTCAAACAGTCCCTGGCCTCATATTGTCACCATCTGTGTTACCCATGTTGTAATTTTAATGGCTTTTAAAAAAATAGAACTGAAACATTAGAAAAGATTTTAAGCAGCTTATGAGGGAAACAGTCTGTTCATAAAGCACAATGCCCTTATTTATCACAGGACGTCTTGGGTACTTCTGCTTATTCCAGTCAAGTATTTGAAACAATTGAAGCCCACTTTCCAAGACACAAGTGAACAGCACAGTTGACCACTTCGTATTATATTTGTTGATTGAGCAAGATTATATGGAAGTAAGCACATTCGGAGAATAGGCTCTCATCTACTACTACACTATATCACTAACATCTATCCAATCATTTCTTGAAGTGGGTGCCCAACAGCTTTTTTGAATTTTGAGAGCCAATAAGTATATTTCTGTATTTGTTTTGCCTTGCCCTGCTCATGATTGCCTGCTTTAATTCATCATGATTACTGACTGAAATATGATGACATTGCTAATATACTGAGCTCTGCCCCTTTTCAATGTGCTGGATCCATATACAAAACTTAACCCTGTCCTTTCTCCCTTTATTGGATTAACAACAACATAAACCGGCTCTCCAGAAAGTGTTTCGTTAGGACACAGTTTATTGCATTAAAAGGAAACTCATAAATCTGGGAAGATCTTTTGGATGCCAAGAACCTCTCTTGTTCTTTCTCTTTTTTGGAAGGACTGCCATCGGTTTTGAGAAAAGAGCTTCAGGAAAAATATTATTCAAGTGAGATAATTTCTGTCTCACCAAAGAGTAATTTTCTTTTGACATCAAATGTATCTATCGGAACTCCCTGCTGTCTTCATTACTAACATCAGCGCATGTGGCTTAATTTCTTCTCCCTGATGTTGCAAATTCTTTTCTTCAACCCAAATGCAGAAGTTTGAAAGGCAAAAATAAACTTAATTTGTGGTAAGTTCTCTGGAATGTTAGTTTTCAGTCCCTAGGAATGTTTGGCCATGGAGGATCGTCCTTTCTTCAGACAGTGGAGGTTGGAAAGGGTGGTCCCTCAGAAGCATGCCAGGCTTGTAATTCCATTGGGTGGTGTCCTGCATTAGTCATACTCAGAGTAGACCCATTAATTTCAACGGGTGGAAGTCAACTAATTCCTAGTCAGAGTACCCTCACTGAAATCAATGAATCTAAGTCATGTTGATTCACTACCAACAGGTCTATTTTGTGTAGGACTAGCATTGCATACCATCCAATGGAACTAATGTTGGGCATCACCCATTATTCACACATAACACTGTTCTCAGGGCTGCAGTCCTATACTGTGAGTAAACTCTAATGAATTCATTGGGGCACACTTCTAAACAGGCATTACACAGCTTAGCTCAGTTGGTTAGAGCATGGTGCTGATAACACCCAGGTTGCAGGTTAAACCCCCTATGGGACAGCTGCACATTCCTGCATTGCAGAGGGTGTGTGGACTGGATAATACTCAGGGTACCTTCTAACTCTATGATTCTATGTATAGGATTGTGCTGTCAGTAAGGTTTCACAATGACAAACCCAATAGTGTGGATTTGGGAATATTTCCCTTAAGGCTGCTAGCTGATGTTTTTATTTCAAAGGTGGTAATCTCAACTATCCATGTACAGTATTTATCTACCTACATGTATAACAACAACAACAACAACAACAACAACAACAACAACAACAATTTTATTATTTATAACCCACCCATCTGGCTGGGCTTCCCCAGCCACTCTGGGCAGCTTAAAGCACATGTATTCATGATGTCCTTTCTTTTTAAAGCAAAATCCTTGTTTTCAGGTGTGAATTTGGTTTTTATATACTTACTACTTTTTGTTTCTGCTTGTCGTTACATTCCTCGAATGCATCCGATGGTATGAATGCGATTGGCTGAACAGGATGTGATTTCGTTCTTTCAGCAGAAGTATACTGATGTACCAGGGAATCTGGTTCTCTTTGATGTGGCATATTATATTCCATTGGGTCAGTGGAAAATACCAAATACTTGTTCTTCTTAGTATCGGAAATACTTTCTTTTTGCTGTGCAAAAAGCAAACACAACAGTATTGAAATGAATTTATGCCAGCAAAAGGTGGATGTTCATAATATTGTTTCCATTGTTCATTCCATTTTCACCCATTGCTTGGATAAGTTATTCATAGGACTTGTATGTTCCATTTCCACTTGTTCAAATGGCAACCCTAGATGTATAGTGTGTGTGTATGAGAGAGAGAGAGAGAGAGAGAGAGAGAGAGAGTGCAAGAGAAAGCGAGAGCGCAAAGATGTTCAAGTGAGTGCTACACTAGGCCTGCATATATTGTGATCCACTAGGCTAAATGTCACCTATCCACGGTTCTGTGTTCTACCAGGGAGTTAGAGGCTTGAAGAACTTCCTGCTTCTGCTCTTTGCTTAGGACAAGGGATATGTGTGTGTGTGAAGCACCACAATATTCAGCTGGCAGGCTACATTCAGCTTGGTGAGTCACACATTAAACCATTAACATTATAATGCAAATCTGTCCCCCCACACCCCTCCTGTATCAATTGTGCATGACTGGATTGCACGTTGTGGCCAACAGTGTCTTTTCTTAGTCCCAGAGTTTCCAGGTTGTCATGGAAGAGCAGTTCTATTTAACAAGGCAGAGTGAAAGTCCTGATGGTTATTATTAGCAAGTTTAATTCAGGATTGCTCTTAATTTACCACTGTATCCAATCCACAATACATATCTTGAGAATGCCCTTCGAGGTATCTTTGGCCCCCTCAATATTTGTTGGCAGGGGGGGGCAGCCCACCCTCAAGATGGAAGGGATGGAGGAGGCCGAGCGCGGAGCCAAGCGTGTGAGAGGAGGAGCTGAAGGCCACTGAACCCACTCTGCGCTTGGTTTCCTTCCAAGAATGTCACATAGTGCACATGGTGTGTGCACATGATGCCGCACACCGGGCGCATGACATCACACACAAGCAACACATTAAGTGCACATGACGTCACACACGCACAACACGTGCTGGGCCCCCTCAATCTTGGACACAAGACGGCACCTATGGTAAAAGTAAATCAATCAAATTCAGTTCCTTTCCCCATATTAAAGTCATGCTACAATTAATTCAGGCCACTTCTGCATCTAAAATCACCAGTGTATGAAAAAATTGCAACATACCAATGTCAACTCATAACACAAAGATTTAGGAGGGCTATTTCAACGACACAATTATTATTTCCCCAGTACTATCAGTGCTTTACAAAGTATTGTAAGCGCATGGACATATACCAGACTGCCTGTCTTCTATACTGCATGAAGGGAGAAGGAGGGAAGAGAGACAAAGGTAATAAAGGGATACATATATAGTAACATGCTGTTACACACACACACTTATACAGTCCATACTTCCAGACACCTTCTCTTAGGTTTCTGGTAAGCATCTGAATATAGAAATATAGGAACCAATTACTTGACACCTTCCTAGCATATCACTGCAAGGTCAGGAAGGACAGAAATTTTGATTGGGGAGGAACTAAGCAACTGGCTCTGTTTATGTTGCTTACCAAGGAGATTGGGTGTAGCCCCATCAGATCACACATGCTTTGCATGCAGAGGGTTCCAGGTTCAATACCTGGCATCTCCAAGTAAGCCAAGATTCCTGCTGGAGACTCTGTAGAGCCATTGCTAGTCAGTGTTAACTGACGGCAGCTTCCTAAAGGCAGCATGGGAGGATGGTTCAAACAATTCAAAGGGACTGTAATGTTATTATTATTTTAATCAAACATCTAGAGCATTTCAGGTCTGGTGTTTGTTTGCCTGAAGGGAAATGGTTTGCAAGCCTTGTGGATTTATTACACATTTGGGGGAAATGGTTGGAAAATGCATTTATCAGACAAAGGCAACCTTTCTGCTCCTTCTGCCTTTTCTATACAGATGCACACATAGCACAGAAATGAACAAATTCTCTCTTTTTTTTACTGTTTGGCTTTTGTTTACTTTATTCTTTTGCACCTGTGTGTGTGTGTGTAAGTTTTAAGGAAAGAACTATTTTGGGGGTTGCCATATGGACTCAGAGGACTCCAGCCATGGAATCTTCCTTGAAATGGGACAGAAATAGCTGTCTTCAAATAAACTGTGTAACTAAACACAGATGGCTGTTTCATAAAGACACAGCACTTTATAAGGTAGACAGGACCACACCCACACAGTGAATCTCCCCTATTCCAGTTTCATTGAAGATAGCACATCCTGTGAAAGCAAACTTTGCTGATCACTGGCTTAGAGAAACATCATGTAGCCCCATGAATCATCACCATGAAAAAAGTTTCCATGCCCTGTAGTTTATAAAAGCCTAGACATGGTTTAAGGTGGATGAAAATCCCATAAACCTGAAATCTGACCTGTCTCTCGTGTGAGCATTTCAAGTTTGGAGATTTCCCCCTCTATCCCCTAATTGTCAATGGTGCAGTTAAGATATTCTGGTAGTCAGATTACTTTTTAAAAATAGCTACCCCAGTTTTGGAATATTGAAGAACATTTCTTAATTAGGGAAAAAGAACATGCTACAGAAATTATAGGAGGCACACACAATTGATCTCTCTTGGTCTGAATGAAAGAGAAACCTATGGCTTTGGAGCAAAGAGCATCACAAAAGTCCTGATGACATAGGTGAGAATCAGAAATTCAGCTGGTAACAAAAAATATGCACAGTACAGAAATACAGCTGTATGAAAAATGTATGATGAGCTGTACAAGCTAACATCTGATGCACATAGGATGCCCAGCCTAATCTAGCTGTGAAGGCAAAATATTCCGTAAAATGCTGATAATTCTACTGGATTGTATGGTGAGCTATGAAATTAAGGAAAGTAATAAATAAGTAAAACAATTACACTCCAATTACCTATTATAGATATTGTAGCTGTGACCTGTGAGTGATTGTGAACTTAACTGCAGTAAGTAACTCTTAATAAGATAATATCCAATGTTACTAATGGTCAGAGTAAGGTAAAGGTAAAGGGACCCCTGACCATTAGGTCCAGTCATGGCTGACTCAGGGGTTGCGGAGCTCATCTCGCTTTATTGGCCGAGGGAGCCGACGTACAGTTTCCAGGTCATGTGGCCAGCATGACTAAGCCGCTTCTGGTGAACCAGAGCAGCACACGGAAACACCGTTTACCTTCCCACCGGAGTGGTACCTATTTATCTACTTGCACTTTGGTGTGCTTTCGAACTGCTAGGTTGGCAGGAGCTGGGACTGAGCAACGGGAGCTCACCCTGTTGCGGTGATTCGAACTGCCGACCTTCTGATCAGCAAGTCCTAGGCTCTGTGGTTTAACCCACAGCACCACCACAGCGTCCCTTAATAGTTAGAGTAGACCTACTTAAATCAATGAGTTTATGTAACTTAGGCTCACTGAGTTCACTTTGAGTCTACTCTGAATATTACTGGCATTGGCTATCACCGATAACTTTCTAAACCATTTGGTTTTACTTGGTTCAGTGCTTGCTTTCTAATAAAAAGGTAATCTTGCTGCAACCAGATGTAATGGATCTTGTAATTGTACAAAGGAAATCATTTTTAGATGTTTCAACAAAAATACTAAAATGTCTAAAAGTAATTGAGCAAGCATTATTTGCACAGCTGTTTCGTTCTCCTTTTCCCAGAATATTTTGGCTGTATTAGAAAAGCTGGCTGTAGTGGATAAAGTCACCTGTAGATTCAACACAGAACCAGCAACTCCCATGCATGTTTTTTATATACAAAAATATTGAGCACTTCCTATAGCCACAGCCACCCTTGCATAGCCACCCTTATATTTAATAATAATAATAATAATAATAATAATAATAATAATAATAATAATAATTTTTATTTATATCCCGCCCTCCCCAGCCGAAGCTGGGCTCAGGGCGGCTAACAACAATCAAAATAATCCAACATTCTAAAAACATTCATTATAAAATTAATTAAAATCAAATTAAAATCAAATTGATGGCAACCATTAAGCAAAATTCTGTGCAGATTGCCAGAGGAGGGGGTCAGGCTGCGCCCTGACCAAAGGCCTGGTGGAACAGCTCTGTCTTGCAGGCCCTGCGGAAAGATGTCAGGTCCCGCAGGGCCCTAGTCTCTTGTGACAGAGCGTTCCACCAGATTGGAGCCGCGGCTGAGAAAGCCCTGGCTCTAGTTGAGGCCAGCCTAACATCTCTGTGGCCTGGGATCTTCAGGATGTTTTTATTTGCAGGCCATAAATTTCTCTGTGGGGCATACCAGGAGAGGCGGTCCCGTAGGTACAAGGGTCCTAGGCCGTATAGGGCTTTAAAGGTTAAAACCAGCACCTTAAACCTGATCCTGTACTCCACCGGGAGCCAGTGCAGCTGGTATAGTACCGGATGAATATGATCTCGCAGTGAAGACCCCATAAGAAGTCTCGCCGCGGCATTCTGCACCCGTTGGAGTTTCTGGGTCAATCTCAAGGACAGCCCCACGTAGAGCGAGTTACAATAATCCAGTCTGGAGGTGACCGTCGCGTGGATCACAGTGGCTAGGTCAGGGCGAGAGAGGTAAGGAGCCAACTGCTTAGCTTGGCGGAGATGAAAAAATGCCGCCTTTGTTATAGCTGCAATCTGTGCCTCCATAGAGAGGGAGGTATCGAAGATTACACCCAAACTCTTAACGGACGATGCTGGCACTAATTGCACCCCGCAAGAGATGGGAGTTGCCCCCTCAATCCCATATCGCCCTGTCCCAGCCAGATGACCTCTGTCTTCGAAGGATTTAACTTCAACCGGCTCCCACGTAACCATCCAGCCACAGCTTCCAGACATCTGGTCAGTGTGTCTGGGGCCGAGTCAGGATGGCCATCCATCAACAGATAGAGTTGGGTGTCATCGGCATACTGATGGCAACCCAGCCCAAAACTCCAGACAAGCTGGGCGAGGGGGCGCATAAAGATGTTAAAAAGCATCGGGGAGAGAATCGCACCCTGAGGCACTCCACACACCAAGGAGTGGTGCGATGACAATCCCCCCCAAGCGCCACCCTCTGTCCCCGACCAGAGAGAAACGAGCGCAGCCATTGAAGGACTGTGCCCTGGATCCCCACGTCAGCAAGGCGGTGGTCCAGGAGTTCGTGATCGACCATGTCAAAGGCTGCTGACAGGTCTAGAAGAATCAGCAGCCCCGACCCGCCTCGATCCAGCTGCCTGCGGAGATCATCTGTTAGGGCGACCAGAGCCATCTCGGTCCCATGACCAGCGCAGAAGCCGGACTGGAATGGATCATTTACAATGAACTCTCACTTAAACAGAAAACCCCAGTCTGTATATAGTACATGATATTGCAAATTTCCATCCAAATTTAACAAGTAGGATTTAAGCAATTCTGTGTAAGTATCTACTAAAATGCATCCGATTTTTGTTCTCACTTGCAGGGGCAAGCTTCCCATGCCTAATTTGCTGCTAACTTCAGATTTGCCAGTTGACTGAAGAGATACAGCTGACAGCGATGAGGTTTCTTTATTTGGATCACTATTCATTTCATGAGTTCCTGAAAGAATTGAAGAACAGAAATACAATTGACAAAATTTGTTAAAACCAAATGTAATACAGGAATGTGAATAGGGTTGTTTTTTTTGGTTTTTTTTACCGGAGACATGTGCTCCCTATATCTTGGAGCATCTTTCTTATTTTTTATTTACTTGGTTTACTATTTCTCTGCCTGGGTAACTTTAGATCTCTCAATGTTATCCTGATGGCAGTCAGCAACTTGCAGCCCCTCAGTGTTCCTACAGCAGAGGGGGGAAACCTGTAGCCCTCCAGATTTTGCTGGACTCCAATTCCTATCATAGTCAACGTTCAGAGATGATGGGAATTGTAGTCCAGAAATACACAGGGCAGCATTCAGCTAACCCATTCTGCAAGCACAAGGATTTCTGGTTAAGCAGTGGGACTTGCCCCTCTGTTCTCTCCCTGTGTGCACCCTCCCCAAATCTGCTCCAGAAGGTTGAAAGAACCTCTAGAACAGATTTAGGGGGCATACTGTGGGGAGGAGAGGGGGAAATGTTCTATGGCACAAGCAGAAAACTTGTGCCGATGGAACATTCTTGTCATGCTGCTTTGGATGCAGCCCATCACTGTTCCACAGTGATAAAGTTAAATCTTAAACGTGGTCAAGCATTTCAGAGGGAATAGAGACGCTTTTTAATAGGGAAGCTTTTTAACATGCATCTGAAACAAAATTCTCTGATTGGGACAATTGAACGTTAGCTCTTTCATGAGCACAGGCTTTCTGAGTGGCTTGTCTCCTATTAAATTGCCATTACTCACTTCCAACAAAAGAGAGCTGTTCAGCTCTTTCTGGTTTAAATCAGTTGGTTTTATTCATTGATTTTGGGACAGGATTAGTGGAACGGATTGATCGGGAACGCTAAAAATGAGAGAGGTATCCTCGGATGAGGAATATTACTTTTCACACACATTAAATCAAATTAACCCTTGTTCCTTTCGATCGGTAAAGAGGATGGCCAGATGCAGCCAAGGAAAACACTTCCAGTCATTTCCATGGCTGTTTTAATTGGCAAAGCCTGCATGTCAGATTACTCTGTAATCCATACAAGAATGTTGTTGGGAAAAGATGAAGCATGCCTGACTTATCAGCCATATTCATCCTGGTTTCCTCAGAACATTGCAGCTGCAATGGACTGAAACTGGCAGCTCTTGGAGCGTTCTCAGACCGAGGACCACAAAAAGGTCTCTCTCATAATCACACCCTTACGGAAATGTCTCGAAACGCAGGCACACCTTGATCCACCATAATGAGGAGAGGCAAACCATGAATTTGAAAAGAAAGGGGGGAAAGGCTGGCTTGGATGCACTTCAATGAAATGGTTAGTTCCTAATTAATCTTACATGTTAACTGAACTGGAGCCAAGTACGCTTTAAAGTTGTGAAGTCTGGCACCCAAACCGTTCCAAGGCCAGGAAAGGGTAGTCACAGGAGATTGGTATTATGAAGGGCACTGGGTTGCCAGCTACTGAGTGAGCCTTGGAAATCCTGGCACAGCCCCACTTGCCTTTACTGCGTTCATCTGACATTAAAAACCCCCCTCATTTTTCAAGTTCTTCTGCACACAGGCAAGATACAGGCAATACACTTTTTTGTATAATGAAAGCAGAAAATATTTTTGAGAGCCATGCTGTATACCGGATTCTGTGCATCACACAAAGGCATGGAGCAGATGTTTTAAATGGTTTCACAAGGGCAGAGAAAGGTGGTCTGTCATGTTTTGGGGGCAATTTTTCTTCTAGCCAATGTCAAAAATGAAAGTTTGTGTTAGCATGAAGAAAATGCATGGCTAACAGCTTACACACGAACAAATTTCATGTACAGTGACTGATTCTGTGTAGAATTATTTGGCATAGTAGTGATGGAGCACCTGTAGCCTCAAAGAAAGGCAGTATCTGCCCATTTTTATTTGAAGGCAAACATATATTGTTAGAAATATATGGTTTCCTCCTTAGCGGTTTCCAAGATTCCTGGGTTTCCTCCTTATTAGTGGCCCCTCAATACAAAGATCTAAAATGAATATGATGAACAAGATTCATTTTCCTTGATGTCCTGCATGGAACCTGATGATCTGAAATAAGATCCCTTTAAAATAAGGAGTCTACCTTAAAATAAGGGCTATCTGGAAACTCTTTTTGTCATGACCCAAAGTAAGGTAAGGGGAGAGCTACTGATGCTTTGATTTACTTAGTCATCTTCCCAGTACAGTTCCAGAAACTTTCCAGTCTTGTCATCCAGGCACTGTTTTGGAAAATAACATAGAAGCATCATTTAGAATAGGATTTTCCAAACTTTCTAAAGTGTACAAAGCCTTTATGGGGTTTTTTTGAGGACCTACTGACTTGCTGTTAGGGAACTCCTTCATGTTTCAGATTTATTCCTTCTAAAATGAAGTTTTGGGGCGTTGAAGATTTTCAGATGCTAAAGCTCCAAAGAGTCCCTGGGTCTTGAACTGTTGATTTGGCAAAGCTAATAGTTGTGCATTTAATACCGGGGGGAAACAAAACAAAATATCTTTCAAACAATGATGGAACCAGCTTGTCCCTGAACTCTTATTGTTATTACCTTTTGACCACACAATGCTTCCTCAGTCAGAGATCTCTGTGGATTACTTGGGCAGGCATTTTACAACCCATCACTCAGAGGCTGAAACTGCTGCCATTTCACCTTTTGACTTTTTCACTCAAACAATTAAAAAGGCATATTCTTTCATGATTCTTTGCAGATTATTTTAAGTGAGTCCAAAGTTGTCTTTCTGTCCCTGCTGCAGTGGCAACAAAGATGCATTGTAAAGCAGAACTGTTTGCTTGACACCAGACCTGTTCAAAAAAGAGGAAACGCTAACCTTTCCCCCCCACTCAACTGCTGTAAATGTTTCACCTTATGAAAGCAGTATACAAAAGTGCATAGGAATCATTAAAAAAAATGTGTGTGTGTGGGGGGGGGAAGAAATAGAACCCTGATCAATACCTATCTGTCGTCCTCTTTGCAACAACTCCCCTATCCTCAAGGTAACAGTCTGGGGCAGGTATATGACCAAAACACGTTTTTAGTTCTGCCCTAAATGTGTTTTAATTCTCTTACTTTTCAAGAAATATATCAAAGAACCTTAGAGAGTTAATGAGAGAAAGGTTCATTTAGACCAGCATCCATTTCTCACAGTGGCCGATGGGGAGATGCAGAAACAGGACATCTGATGGGGAGATGCAGAAACAGGGCATCTGGGATGCAGCACACTTCCTACCTGTGAACCCCAGCAACTGATATCCAGAGGCAGATCTTCTCCAACTGTGGCAGGAGAGTGATTCATAAAATATCATTTTTAAAAACTGTGCTCCCTTATTTTCAAAGGAGGAAATGCATTTGCCTGTATTTTTCCTTTGAGTTTGCAGCTAGTCCAACAAAGGGCAGCAGAGCCACCATGGGGGAACGCCAGGACAGTTGTACTAGACTCATACAGAGCTCCTAGTAAAGTTCTGTGGAACGTATGGTGTGAGAACATATCTCCAGAGGCCTCTGCAAGAGCCCTAGGTCATGGTCTTATGTTAGCTACATACCGTTGAGTAAGGGACGTGGGTGGCGCTGTGGTCTAAACCACAAAGTATCTTGGGCTTGCCAATCAGAAGGTCTGTGGTTCGAATCTGCACAACAGGGTGAGCTCATGTTGCTCTGTCCCAGGTCCTGCCTACCTAGCAGTTCGAAAGCACACCAGTGCAAGTAGATAAATAGGTACCGTTGTGGTGGGAAGGAAAATGGGGTTTCTGTGCACTCTGGTTTCCTTGAACCAGAAGTGGTTTAGTCATGCTGGCCACATGACCCAGAAAACTGTCTGTGGACAAACGCCGGCTCCCTTGGCCTGAAAGCAAGATGAAGGCTGCAACCCCATAGTCGCTTTTGACTGGACTTACCCGTCCGGGGTCCTTTACCTTTACATACCTGCAATAGAATGAAGCTGTTGAATGGACTGCAAGTCTCCATGCTGCAGGTAAAGGGTGCCATTTTTTAATTCTCCTGTATGCAAAAAACAAACAAGCAAGCAAGTCACTGCAAGTAAAAAAATTATTGATGAAACATCATGTGATGTCTCTGCAAACAAATCAGAAGGAATACTAAATAAATATCCATTATCATCTAACCTCCCCACAAACTTTGTATAAACAAATCAGGATGTATGCTCAATAAATGGGTCATCTGGAAGTGACCTAAGCCAGTTTCAGTCTCAGCTCCTCATTTATACAATGGGAATGATGCTACCTTCCTTTCCAAACGGAGGAACTGCATTTTCAAATTTCAAGTACTATCTAAACAATAAATATTGCTGCAGCAAAGCAGGGTGCCAGTATGGCACTTCTCAGCTCTTTAGTATAATGGCTCATCCAAGCCAGGGCAGTCCGCAGATGAGGCAGCAGCAGGAGTCCTTCAAGTTGAACCCTGAATGGCTGAACTCAAAGGATAGATGGGAGTCAAAAGGAACAGGGTGGGAAAGAACAGTGGTTCCAGCTACAATAACAATGCAATTCTGTGCTTAGTTAATTTTGGCAGTAAGAATATGGTAATAAGTTTTGTTATGTTGATGTGGTGCCACTGAAAATCAACACACTTAGGGCTGTTTCCCATACTGCGTCATGGGAATGCTCCCATAATTCAATCCTATGTCTGAAAGTTTTTAACATGGTAAGTTATTATGCATGCATAATCCCCTGGAAAAAAAATATGTGCATGCATGCTAAGAATATGTAACTGGATTAGTGCTTGAATAACTTTTATTGCACAATCTCTATACCACAGCAGTACAAACTGGATTAGTAAGTACCGCGTCTCCCCCTAGAAGTAGCTATATGTTTAAAGTTTGACTTTCCTGTCTCCTAAGAACAGAGTATAGAAAGCAGCCTTAATAAGGGATATGAAATGGTGATTTTAGAGGGAAAGTAATAGAAAGCAACATGGTAAATCCTATGATTTATCACATCTCACCTAGCAAAGTGATTTGTGGGGATACCTCAGCTAGAGTGCTGCTTAAAGAGCCACCCTTCAGAAAATCTGTTTTTGAAAAAGTATCCTAGCCTCTTTTTCATATCAGCAAAATGGATCATGGGGCTGCATAGACACCACAAGGGATACTGGGTGATATTCAGCAGACCTGCTAAAATCAAATTACTTAAGCCCATTGGTTTTAATGTGTCTGCTCTGAGTATGTCTAATATTGGGTATACCCCAATATTGGTGCTGTCTTCCAAAGGCCCAACTGAGAAGCAGAGCCCATCAGAAAAGGCACTTGGGTTGTGATGTTCATGGAGCATATTGCAGGATAAATAGCACATTATTATATCCCCTCATACAGGATGTGAGCACTTGTTCAGTTGTTTTCACAAATGATGTTCCTGTAAGTTTTTAAGCAGGCATGTATGCTATGTGATTTACATTGTTATGAATTGGAGTGGGCAGACTTTTTACAATCTCTACATTCAGTGACGGGTCATAATTTGAAAAATTCACAAATTTCTGAATTTAATAAGTGCTGGGAACGACACCAGCTAACTTCCTCAAGGGGCCAGTCTGGTGGTGGTGGGTTAATGCTGATGGCCAACAATGGTGCTGATGGCCCCTCAATGGAAGCCATCAACCAGGCAGAAGGCTCTGGCAGGCACAGACGGAGGTTGCCAGGGTAACAGGGGTGTGTGATGTCACCACAGGAAGAGAGGGTGTCCTTTTACAGTAGAGGTTTGGGAAGCAGGGGTTTCTGGGAAGAAGAAGCAGGAAGTGGGCAGGATTCCATGTGGGGATTTGAAGGGCAGCAGCCTTGTTGGCTGGCTGGAGCAAGCTGTTGTGGGGGTGGTGCTTAGGATGCCTCTGAATCTAATGCTGTGCTGCTGGGGAGGACAAGCCCCCTCTTGGGATGTAAATGCTGTGAACTCCCTCTCCTTAAAATTCAGGTGTAAATATATGGAAACAAGCCATATTTCTAAGACACTGCAGACTCCATTGTGCCTTGGTTTTCCAATGGAAACACAACCCTGGGTTAGTGCCCAGAAGGCCCCTGGAGTCTTGCTACTGCTCAACAGAGATTGCTTTTTTAGGGTGGTATCTGTGATCAGCTGATCACGAATATTACAGAACAAGCATCAAAAGCAAGTTTGGAAGAGCAAGTCTTCTTATGGAAAACATGCTTTTGTTAGGTGGCTTTACATTTCTAAAACAGTGACTGGGATTAGCAGCTATGAGTGGCTGGTTAGCATGTTTTTGGGGTGTGCACTGCACATATGCTTTTTAGGAAAGTGCAAGTTTTTTTTTTAGCCCTTGAGATATTTAACACTATTTATAATGCTGTACATTTTAGCATGCAAAGCAGCCAGGAACATTCTTGGGGCTTCTGCTGAGATACTGACCTGCCAGGCCGCCAGTTTTCTGTGGGCAACATATTTTTTCAACTGCAGTTCCTTTGAAAAGGACAAGCAAATATGCACATGTAGTTTACATACTTTCTGTGGTTTGCATATTCTGTGGCTAAAAATATCCAAACCCCTTTTAGCCCACCTTCAGAATCAGACTTGAAGTTAGACTGGGATGCAGAATCCAGTTCTTGTGAGTGTCTCATCCTTCTTTGCATCTGGCAAAAAAAATTGAAAGAGAAGGAAACCTTAGACTTCAAGCATCTGACTTTGAGTTAACATGCTTGTCTCTGTTAAAGAGCAACAGCTCCATATGTCTCTATAAAAGGAGAAATGCACAAAAGCTTGGACAGGGCATGAGAACACTTATTAAATCCAATACTTGGTCAGGGAATCTTAAAGAAAATATTGTTTGATCTTGGATCCTTGCACCATTGAGAGAAGCAGACGCTTGTGGATTGTTGGCAGCTTAGCTTAGCTTGCTCATACTTTGCTATTCTAACTTTCTCAACATAAAAGGGTGCAAAGAGAATTTAGCCAAACTGGAATGAGAGTGGGTGGCCAATCAGACAAACCCCAATTCCCAGCACTGCAAGCTTGGACAAATGAGCAGGGTGTGGGACAAGTTGTAGATTTTCATTGCATTTGAGCTGGCAGAGTATGGTGCAAATCAGAAGAAAGGCACAGATGAACATGGAGCTGGAGCAAAATGTTATGGAGTTCTAGGAAAACATCTCACAGACATTTATTTGGTAAGCTTTCAAGTCTGGCATAGAGGTCCACGTTTATCACAGAGCAAAGCCTCATTCAGGGTTGAACTAAAACATTTTGCTGCCTGAGGTAGGGAGGCAAATTATGCTCTTGTCCAAGCTCCAACCAATTTATTTTGACATCTCAAGCAAAAAGAACCCCCACAAGCACCTCTCCCCACTCCCTGACAATAAAAATATAATAATAAATTGAATAATTAGCAATTTGCTGCCTTTGCATGACACCCCAAATCAGCAGTCTGAGGCAAATGGTCTCAGTCTGTCTAGTAGCTGGGCTGGGCGTGTTCTCATAAAGGACTGGAGATATCTGTCATTAACAATTTGCAGTCAGTATTCCTTCTTTGTTGGAATGTTCCTAGTTCACTGATGGCTTGAGGTAACAGCTTGCTAAGAAGTTTTTTTAAAGTACTTGCTGATGGAGAAAGGACTTGGTCACATCAGAACAGGCTCCTGATCAAACAACATGTAGCAGCAGCTCTGAATGTAGTTTTTTTTTAATCTCCTAAGAATATAATTCAATGTAAACTTACTCGAAAGTTCCATTGAATTAACTGGGCCTTACTTCATAGTAGGCATCTATAGAAAGGCCATTTTTATCCATTGTGATATATAGGCGGCAACCATTTTGCGTGGAGGTTGAATTCCTGGTCCCTGTGCCTGTCAGTAGAGGGCACATGAGCCTGCCCCACCCTGTTATACCCTGTTCTGTCCCCATTCCACTCCCTGCCCTCTTCTGGGTCAAAAATGACCTGCACATCGGTGGTCATGCATCAGTTAGATGCATGGAAAATGGTAGCCTTCTGTATTGTAAATAGAAAGCAAAGCCTTCCAGCTCATGAGCCAATGACATCACATTTCACATGATCTAGCAGGGCCAAGCCAGAGACGCCTGCACTCAAATCTATCTCAGGAGCATACTTCTATGGTTACTACTGGTTGCTAAGTTCTATAACTTGAACTGGGATCTAGTGCCTGAAGCACAGAATGCAGAGAATACTGCTGTGTTGACCAAGAAAAGGCAGAAGACCAGAAAGCCAGGTTCCTACTGTTGCTCCTATGATCCAGAAGGTTAATGTTTCCACTCAGTCAAAAGGCTGAGGTTGTACACTCCTGTTGCTTCTACTGCCATGCCAGCAATCTATAATTGGCTCAATAACATTCTTTTTGTTTGTTTCTCTGAGCTTCCCTGGGAAATACTTGAAAAAGGCAGTTCAAAACAACAACAAACAAATGGGTGAAATGTTTGCACCCCCTCCCATGCCAGTCCCACCATTTCTAAACAAAACACCAAGTCTTTTAGATGGGGAAAAATGGTAACAGGAAGCTGGGAAGACACAAGAGAGGTACTGTTTGCCTCTCCTTAAATTGAAATTATGCCCTTGTGTATGTTGCACAGTCAGAAGTATCACTTCCTGCAGAAATGTGTGTGATTGGTATCCTGGCTCAATTCAAGATGCAGAAGAAAGTACAAATAACATGCAGCTTTGTGGGAGATGACAGCTCATTCCAGAAGCAGCGAAGACTAGTTAGGCAGAGGAAACCATAACCCCTAGATCCAAATCTGAAGGAGTCTCAGCCTGACTCAATATGCAGAGACTTTAGTAGGATCAGTAGGGTAGGGTTTATGCTCAGACCATAAGGCTCCTAATTGCGAGCCCAGTCACAGTGCCGCCCACCCTGCATCAGTATCTATATGTAATGTATGATTAATAACTCAGGCAGACAGCGATCTGGATTTTAAAAATGGCCACAACCTTATTGATTATAGAATGTAGGTGGAATTTTGGCTCAGGCACTGGTTGTAGCCATTCCAGCCTCCTACTGGAGGGCTAGAACCGCTGCAGGGTTGTGCCAGGATTGTGGCCTCTCCAAGCGTTAATCTACTGAGTTGGCCATCCTAAGGCCATTCCTGGAAGCCCTATGGACCATCCGCCACATGCTTGGCTTCACGACAGGAACATCCACCAAGACTCCTTTAATGAGGTACCCTGAAAACGCCACTGGATCATACTGGGTGATGCACCACTTCACCCCACGATTGAATACTAGGATACCACCCAATGCCTTAACCACCAAAGTCGTGACAATTTGCTTCGAGGAAGGCAAAACCTCCAGACCAGCCAATTTATCTACAGGGGAAATTCCTTCCCGGCTCCAAATATGGCAACCATCTGTGACCACAGCAAGGTCAGGAGAAACATGGGAAGCAAAATAAGGTTAAACTGCGAATGAAAGGAATGGAGGATTGTTAAAGCAGCAACCTGAAAGGCAGAAAATGTTTTAGAACAAAATGAAATTGATCTGGAAAATAAAGAAGATGAATGATATGGGGTGGGTGGGTTGCTTCTCTGCCAACTGTGTTAAGACTGGACAGGGCTGCCAGCTTTTATACCTGGCCAGCTGCAAGAGTAAGCGTGCAGTCAATGTCTTCTCAGCCTGTGAGGCACACCCACTAGGCAGGTCACTGATTGGCCCATTTGAGATGCTGGAGGAGGTGGGAACTTGAGCCGGATGTCCAGGAGGACAGAGGAATTTCCCTAACAGCCACCTGGCCATGTGTGCTCTGTTCTCACTGTCCAGGGATTGCGGCTGAGCGCAAAGGGCGGCAACATGCACCCACCCAGGAAGGGGTAAGTGTCCATTCTCTATTCTCTAAGGTGTAGGGAGGAGGTGGCTAAAGTAAAGGAGTAAGTTCTGCCATGACATCTGCAATAAGGGAAACAGGGAGGGAGGAAACACAAGCATTTCCTACTGCCTTCTGAGGAAGCTTGGAAGAAAAGTCTTGACTGAGAATGACTGAGGCACTATAGCAACCATTTTCAAAAAAAATATTGGAACTAAACTGAGATCAGTGGAATGAACTGGTTGATATAGGAACAAAGGGAGCCTTTTCTTCTCATTTTTTTTTTAAAGCAACTTTAGGAGAATGAAAGTTTAAGTGGAAGATTGGTGGTGGTAGTGGAGGAGGAGGAAGGGCTATTTAACCTTTCTTCCACCATTTTCCACATTCATAATCACCATTCATAATCACCACATTCAGAAAAAGCATCTGAAGAGAACATGGTTAAGCAGAAACACTCCATGCTTCCTGTTGCCAGTTCCTCTCAAACTGTATCTTGAAGCTGTTTGATTTTAAACAAACATACATACAAACAAATGGAAAATATACATGTTTGCATGATACATCTAATTTGGCTCTAAACCTGTCTTTCTCCAGCTTGATTCTACTGCTTCCTTTTTTTTTCTACCCACAAAAGCGAAACATACTTCCAAACAATAACGCCTGTTGCTCTTCCACAATACTTCAATTCAAGCTAAGGTTATGGGACCATCACCTGTGGATAAACTATCAAATGCCAGGAATTGAAGGTTCACCATCTGGTCCATTGAGTGAGTTCCAGACAGTGTCATTCAAGTGTAGTTGTGGAATGTCAGGCCAAAAGGGGGCATGCCCTCTTTTAAAAAAGCAATGTTATGGTCATTACTGAATGCAAAATGCAGAGTTTCTTTTTCTGAGCAGAATTTGATTTCAGCGCAGTGGAATTTGATTCCACTTTGGTCTCACAAATGAGCCAGGAATATTAATTTTATTAGTACACAAATGTGAGGGGAAATGCCTTCCGACAGCCCTTTTTAAGTTTCCCTACATTTTTCACAACTGAAAATCAAAGTTTGTGGCTGTATCACTACAATAAGGGTAAACACAATGTCTGCAGTGCTTTAGAATTAAATGGCAGGCAAGATTCTCATTACCTTATCAGTTAGCCACACAGGTAACAATCCAGTGTAAAACTGTTCTCCTTTTGGAAATTCACAAACAATAAAATGCCACGTTCCTCATTTTGCCAGGACTAGAATGTTCAGTACAATCCTATGCATATTTACTCGGAAGTAAGACCCAGTGTCTTCCAATGAGGCTCACTCTCTAATAAGTGTGCTTAGGATCACACACTTACAGTCAATAAGTAACACTGTTATTGGGTGAAAGGGAATCTCCTGTGGTTGCACTTCATGTTCCAAATGGGCTCACTCTAAAAGCAAAGACTCAGTGGCATTTGCACACTAACTTCTTCCTTTTTAGTTTAAGCAGTAATGCTTTGAACAAAGGGGTTAGAAAGTCAAGTGCTCCCAAGACAGATAGATCAGCTCAGGATTCCACCCTGAACCTTCACATTTTCTGCTCAATATCTATTAGTATCTATAATATTGAAAATTCACTTGGATGCCCAGAAAGAAAAGAAATTTTAAAAAGAGTATCCACATGATTGCTCAGAAACCACTATGGGATTCAGTCCCATTGATTTCAGTTGCATGGGCTCTATTCAAAGTGCTTCAAATACTAATGTTTAACTGGATAATGCTCAGAGTTTTAAAGGACCAGTTGTGACTGGTGTCGCATTTCAAAAAAACAAATTGATTCTGCAACAGATGCAACAAGCTTGTGTTTAATATAAATCTGCTTCCCCTGGCTCCCTGCAGAAAGCTTACATCCAAGGATCAGTGAATTTGCTAATCCTTCCCCACTTAACATGTAAGTGGTACTATAGAAAGGGATAGCTCTTTGTTGCAGTATCCTCTTCCAACAGCAGCTGGCTGCTATTCCTACTTCCATAGAAGGGTACATCCTGGGTCCTAAGCTGTGCAGGCAAACAGAGGCTCTCTACTGGCATAAAGGACTAAACTGGTAGCAGGTAGTTTGGCATCAATTTTTTAAAGTACATTTTATGATTTATTTATTTTTTAAAAAATTCCTTAAAGCCCTGCTAAGGAAACTGCCGTTAGTGAGCAAGATCACATTGATGATTTTCTTTGCTGTTGCTGAACTTTTAAAAGAGAATTGTGTTTTAAGTAGTGCTTTTTTCAGGGGTTACTCAAGGGTATGCAGTACCAGCACCTCTTTTTTGGGGGGGGTTAAAAAGTGTGACCCCCAGTAATTACCTCATGATAAGTACTGGCACCTATTTTTCTAGAAAAAAAGCACTGATTTTTAGTATTTTAAAAAAATTATTCATTCAACTAAAATCTCATGCATCATGTTTATGGGAGCAATGAATACAAAAAATAGATTGGATGGGAATATTAAATTATTGCACTCAAACAGGATTATAGGAGCATATTTCCTTCTTTGCTTTCCCTAATTCTTCTAAAGCATTAATACAGTCAAAGGGTGTTGTTTGTGATGCACCACCACAGAGGCAAAGCAGAGAGACTCTAAAACAATCTCTTTGGTGACAAGCCTTAAAATCTTTGGTCTAGCAGCTATTCTGTGGCTCCTGCTCATCTTTTCAAGAGAAGAGGCTATACAAAACAAACTATTTCTGTACAAATCCAAATAACCATTTATTTTGGTAAAATTTATACCACCAGATTCTACTTTTAGCCAGGAAGTGCAAACAAAGCATGGAGACAGCTTGTTCCCTGACCCCAAATTCATTCTGTGTTGCTATAGCATCACCCTTGAGAAAATGGGGCTGGCTCTTTTCCTCTCCTTAGTCCTGCTCAATGGGCTTTTGTCAGCTGTTGAATTATAGCATTAAAATTTAAATACTACAGATTTAATGGAGGATTATTATGACACCCTGACACATTCTTTCTGTTGCTGCGGGAAACAAACTCAGAGAATGAGCGGAAGACATTCAAACAACAACAAGGAGCTTTTAAGCCACAGCGATGTTGCATGTACATATATTTGGTAACAAGAGGAAAGGCTCCAACCTTGATTATTATTGTTTCTGTACCAAAGGAGACTGCAAAGCTGCACGGATCACAAACCCTCTCAAATTAGGGTTGCTAACAATTGCATTCTCCCCCACTGATTGTCATTCCTTTTGCAAACTCATTTGTTTTGTATTCACTGAATGGAACTTTTTGTTTTACCTGTTCTTGGCCAAACACATATAGAAGGGGTGTGTGCATGCATACACATGTGTGTATTCTTCCATAGCACACACACATTGATTCATGAAATGAATGAAGGGGAGAGGGAGAAAAAGCTGTAGCTGGCAGTCCCTGAATGCTGAGTTTGCATTGCATAGTTGTATGTATCTTTGGGAAAGCAGATGAGAGTAGAGTCTATACAAAGAGAATCCCATCATGGGAAAATTCAGAAATGACAGGCCGGATGCTGACATTTTACCCCTAGCATCCCTTCAGATACTGCACAAGGCCTCCAGGAGCTGCACAATACCACAACTCATGATGTTTTGTCAACAGCACCTGCTGGTTCTAATGCTAGTGGCAGCAGCACGAGGCCACAGCACCCTGTGGTGTAACATTCCTGCATTTTTCAGAGAATGAAAATCACCCTACAATGCACAATGCTACGTGATGCATTTATTATTATTTTTTGAGACATACTTCTGGGGCAGAGAGGAGAGGGTGGGGTACTCAGCATTCTATATGCCTCTTTACAGCAATAGAAATGTACTTAATGAAAAGGATGCAACACAATTCAAACAGCAAGACGGCAACCTCTTCTTTGGGGAAATTTTAAATCATAACTAAAACATAAATAATTCCCATTTCAAAATCGCATAAGATAGTCTTTATTAATCATGATATTATTTACACATTTAGTCTGTGAAATGTGTATACTCAAAATTGGTAAAGATTCAGGCAACACACAAATAAAGATAGATTTTGGGATGACGTGTAGGGGGAGGAGAGGTAGGAAATCTTGTGCTAGCACTAATTTTGCCCTATATTTTGAAGTCTAGATGAAAGGGAAAGGTACCCACTTCTAAGTACCTAATCAATACAGAAGTAAGTATACATCAAACCTTTGCTCGTGGGGGGAGAAGGGACATCCTGTTTTCTCACACGAAAGCATGGTGGCCATTTTGGGTGCCATGATCTTGTGTGATTTTGCACCAAGATCTTGCCCAGAAAAAAAGCAAAAATGCAAAAATAAAACAAAAACCCAAAATAGCTTCTTCCGGGCTGCAATCTCACATGTGCATCCCCTAAGCCATGGGTAGGCAAACTTGTAGTGTCATGTTTACAGGATCTCTTTCTGTCCCAAATGAATGAGGATATGCAAAGCTTATACTCAAAAATTGCATCAACATACAAATGCTAGATGGTAAAGATTACCTCATTGGCCCTGGAAACATTATCTAACCCACCTCTGCTGTAAGTTTTTCAAGATAGATTCCTGAGTTAACAAATAACACTGTTCTGGCGGGGAGATGGGATGGATTGCATACCTGGTTGATCTCGGTTAAATTATTCTGCTGCCCAAGGTGAATGTCGATGTCTTTTGTTGAGGACTTTCTTCTTTTTACTTTTTTTGCCAGTGAAGTGTCGGTTTGCCTGAAGGATGACTCCTGTAATAAACAACAGAAAGCTTATAAAAGGAAGGTGGGGTATAAAATTCATAAATATATATTTTTAAGTTGGATTTGATGGATTGATTGATTTCAGAATGTATAAACTGCTATACATTCAGTGAACACCCAGACAGTTTACAGAAATAAGATACAAAAACATAATACAAAATACAAAACTTTATTTATATATTTATTTTAAAACAACAAAATTTATTTACTGTTTGATTGTTAGGTGTTTAAAATATGCCCTTGCAAGTGAGTTCCAAAGATTTCCCTCTTCCTTCAGCATTCGAAAAGACCACACATTTGGTAAGTTAAAAATTGCTTTACTTACAAACTCTTCAAAGGTCTGGTTCATGTGTTTTTCCAAACACCAGTCAGAAAAGTTGCACGGGTAGTAAAATTTAGCATAGTTACAAAACTCCCTGATTATTGGTACAGTCTTTCCTGGAGAAATTGAACCTAGGACTCTCTGCATGCAGAGTATATGCTCTACTATTGAGTTAAAAAACCACCAGATCCACTATGATGGTGTAGGGAAAGCACATTATGGAGTGGAGAGTGATGAGTTGTATCTGTCAGTTCAGAGGAAAACAGTTTACCTAGATCTGGACCCACCCAAAGAACAATCAGAACAAATAAAGAATTTGTGGGTCGTTCTTGACAAAATTGAACTCTTCAAATTACATTATTTTCTCCCCATACTGCAAGTATACCAACTTTCAAGCCATGCAAAAATTTACTAGAGCTTTTTATATGAAAGGTTTACAGCTATTTTTATTATGCTTTCCATATTCGTTTTAAGTGCCCCATTTCCAGGAAGCCTTATTTTCGGTAAGAAAGTGTGTCTTCGGAAATCACTTTTTAAAAAGAAACATTGTCACTGGAAAGCAAACTTCCAGTTAAACAATATTTGGAACTGAAATAGTAACAGCTTTATTTTTAGGGTTTATTTTTATTAAAAAAGAAAAACATCACTTTCTATATTAGAAAAGATAGTATTGAACAAATGGATGCACTTGGAACCAAGGGAGGGTTGAAGGTATGGAAGGAACTGGTCTAATTTTGATCTAATGTTTCCAGCTTAAGATTTTTACCCAGTTCGTCACTCTCTACACTTGCACAAAGCAATTCTGGGCTAAAATGGCTCCCTGCCGCTCCCTGAACCAGCACTCTATGAATTGCTCTCCTGCCTCTACTGAACACTGACAGCAGAGAAAAGCATGCTTCTCAGCAAACCACCAGCTAGTTGGGCTTTGGAGTTATGTAAGGTCCGTATAGTAAAAGCTATGGTATTCCCAGTAGTGATGTATGGAAGTGAGAGCTGGACCATAAAGAAGGCTGATCGCCGAAGAATTGCTGCTTTTGAATTATGGTGCTGGAGGAGACTCTTGAGAGTCCCATGGACTGCAAGAAGATCAAACCTCTCCATTCTTAAGGAAATCAGCCCTGAGTGCTCACTGGAAGGACAGATCGTGAAGTTGAGGTTCCAATACTTTGTCCACCTCATGAGAAGAGAAGACTCCCTGGAAAAGACCCAGATGTTGGGAAAGATGAAGGGCACAAGGAGAAGGGGATGACAGAGGATGAGATGGTTGGACAGTGTTCTTGAAGCTACCGGCATGAGTTTGACCAAACTGCGGGAGGCAGTGGAAGACAGGAGTGCCTGGTGTGCTCTGGTCCATGGGGTCACGAAGAGTCGGACACGACTAAACAACTAAACAACAACAACAAGCTGAAGGCAGATTGCTTGTCTCCCTTCAGCCTAGGCCAGTGTAGTGTACCCTCCAACATTCCTCAGATGAAAACAGGGACATTTGTCACTCCTCCACCAACTGACTTTTCTCGATTCCCCCATTTTTTTGCTCCCATCCTGTGAGGGTTTGATTAGCTGCTTGTGCGTGAAAACGTGCTCCCTCAGAGTTTGTGCGCCCCCACAAACCTCCGTGTGTGACGGAGCTCCTCAGACATGTCTGCTCTAGTCACTAGTAGAGTCCGACAGTGGCTGTCTGCGGAAGCGTTTCCAGCAAAGAAGTTCCTTAACGGAAACGCGTCTCCTGGACTCACGGCGTGACAGTTTCCTGCGAGGTATGGGTCTCCCTATGGGAGACTCCGATACCTCACCACTGTTCTCGCTGGAAGCCTCCCTGAGCCCTCCCTCCTGCTCGCATTCCCTCAGAGACCCACTCCTCCCCCTGCTGGTCCCTGCTTCAGCAGTTGAGTCTCTTTCATCCTGCCTGAGTCCCTCCACCACCTGATGCTCTGATGGCAGTTCCCTGACATCCACCTCCCCTCCAGGGCCCCCCTCACCCCCTCCCAATTCCTCCCCCCTGGGAGGTGAAGGGCTAAAACCCCGAAACGAATCTTCCTCATCTTCTGACGTCTCGAACAATTCTCTCCATCGATCGTCGTCCTGGCCAGCTGAATCCTCCTCCTCTTCAGAATCTGGGAACCCCTCCAACTCCTCTTCCTCGTCGGTGGTGGCAAAGTATTCCCTTCGGAACCTCGCTACAGGCTGAGGTTTACGTGGGAACCTCTGATGAAAAGTCTCTATTAAAACCTCGTCATTGACATCCTCTGCCCTAACCCAGGTGTTTTCCGACTCCGGTTCCCCTTCCCACATTACCAAATACTCTACTTGATCTCCCTTCCACCTGGAATCGAGGATCTCCGCTACATGGTAGCTGTGTTCCTTCTCCTCCATTGCTGGTCCCCTAGTGACCCTCCCCTCACTGTCTCCTCTATACGGTGACAGCAACGACCTGTGAAAAACTGGGTGCAGCTTCATGTGGTTCGGTAACCGGAGCCTGAAAGCCACTGGATTGACCTGCTGTATGACTTCAAACGGACCCAGCCTTTTGGGTCTTAATTTCTTACAACCTCCTTTGAATGGCAACCCTTGGGTTGACAGCCACACCTGGTCCCCCACCCTGATGCTTTCACCTTCCCTTCTGTTTTTGTCTGCTTGCCTCTTATATTCCTCCTTAGCCCTGTTTAAGTTGAGTTGGAGCTGGCGATGGATCGCTTCCATTTCTTCCACGAACTGTTCCGCAGCTGGAACGCTCCAGTTCTCCCCCTCCCCCCCTGGGAAGGCTCTGGGATGGCACCCGTGATTAGCCAAAAAGGGGCTCATCCCCGTGGACACGTTCTCTGCATTGTTGTAGGCAAATTCTGCCAACGCCAGCTTCTCCACCCAATCATTCTCTCTGTCATTAACATAACACCTCAAATATTGTTGGAGAACCCCATTTGCTCTTTCCGCCTGCCCGTTGGTTTCAGGATGACGGGCCGTCGAGAAATTAACCTCTACATGCAGTAAGCTCATGAGCTTCCTCCAGAACCTGGAAGTAAATTGTTTCCCTCGGTCTGAAACCACCCTCAAGGGGGCGCCATGCAACCTAAACACATTCTCTACAAACAATTTGGCGGTTTCTTCTGCTGTAACCGCATGTGAGCAGGCTATGAAGTGGGCCATTTTAGTTAACAGGTCTACTACAACCATGATGGCTGTTTTCCCTCTAGACCTTGGCAGATCAGTCATGAAATCTATTGCCACTGCTTCCCACGGTCTCTCAGGTGTGGGCAGTGGTTCTAATAAACCAGCCGGCGCCTGCCTCTCCCCCTTGGCTCTTTGGCATTGTTCACACCCTCTCACATACTCCCGCACATCTTCCCTGACCTTGGGCCACCAAAATTCCCTGGTAACCAGCCACATGGTTTTGTGTTGCCCAAAGTGCCCTGCTGTGGGGCTATCGTGCAGCTGCTTGAGTACTTTCTCCCTCAATTCCCCTTCAGGTATATATAACGCTCCCTTATAATACAATGCCCCATTTCTCTCCTCAAAACCACCGGGTTTGTCTTCCTCCCCTCTGAGATCCCTGAGTTTCCCCTGGGCGTATGCATCCTGCACCGTACCCTCTACCAATTCCCTTTGCCCCACCAAAGTCGCCCCACACACCCAGCGGTCCTCTGGAATGATATGGGTTTCTTCGGGTGCTCCCTCCCCCTCCAAATATTCAGGTTTGCGTGAGAGAGCGTCCGCCCTAACATTCTCTGGGCCTGGCACATAACAAATCTCAAAGTTAAATTTGGAGAACTCTTGGGCCCATCTCAACTGCCTTTGGTTGAGCACTCGCGCCGTTCTCCAGTACTCTAGATTTTTATGGTCCGTGCACACTTGCACTTTATGTTGTGCACCAACTAGCAGATGCCTCCATCTCCGGAACGCCTCATGAATAGCAAGCAGTTCTCGGTCGTACACCGTGTAGTTCCTCTCGGATTTGTTCAGCTTCCGCGAGAAGAAGGCACACGGACGCCACTCCGACTCCTCCTTCCCCGGCTGCAGAAGAAGCACCGCCCCTATGGCTCTGTCAGATGCGTCTGTTTCAACCCTTAGCTTCTTCCGTAAATCCACATGCAGAAGTTGTTCTTCAGAGGCGAAGGCCCTTTTCAGTTCCTCAAACGCTCGCTCCGCCTCCGCCGTCCATACAAACTTCTTCTTACTGCTGAGACAGTCAGTGATGGGCGCCGTCAGATGGGCGAAGTTGCGGATGAACTTACGATAAAAGTTTCCAAACCCTAGGAACCTCTGCACATCCTTCTTGGTTTTGGGTGTTTTCCATTCCAGCACTGCCTGTACCTTGCCGGGATCCATGGCCAATCCCTTGTCTGACAGGCGGTACCCCAGGAATTCCACCTCCTTGGTATGGAACCGACACTTCTCCAGTTTGACCCACAGCCTGTTGGCTTGCAGTCTGCTCAACACTTCTCTGACGTCTCTCACATGTTGCTCCTCATTCTCAGAATACACCAACACATCATCTAGAAAGGCAACGCAATTCTTGTAGAGCAAAGGGCCCAGCACGTGGTTCATAAAAGATTGAAAACACGCGGAGCCTGCTTGTAATCCAAATGGCATAACGAGGTATTCAAACGCCCCCAAAGGGGTAAACATGGTGGTTTTCCATTCATCCCCTTTCCTTATGCGTATCAGGTTGTACGCCCCCCTTAGATCCAGCTTTGTGAAAATCTTTCCCTTCCTCACCATGGTCAAAATATCATCAATTCTGGGCATAGGGAACGCCACCGGTTCAGTCACTGCATTCAGCCGCCTAAAATCACATACAAGTCTCGGCTTGTCCGCATTTTTTTTGTCCACAAAGAACACTGGGCTCCCCCCTGCTGCTTTGGACTCTCTGATGAAGCCTCTCTTCAGGTTCTTGTCAATGAACCCTCGCAACTCCTGCATTTCCCTGTCTGACATGGCATACAACTTGCCCACGGGAAGCTGTGCTCCAGGGAGTAAATTGATCTGACAATCAAAGGGTCTGTGAGGTGGTAGTTGGTCAGCTTCCTTCTCGCTGAACACGTCGCTGAGATCTGCATACTGTGGTGGTACCTTCACCTTCCCCATTACTTCAGTCCCTGCTAGGGTGGCTTGGGCCCCTACTGAACCCTTCTCCCCTTTGCAGTGTTCTAGGCAATGTGCTGAACCAAAGGACACCACTCTTTGATGCCAGCCAACCAGCGGATCATGTAGAGCTAGCCAGCTCATTCCCAAAATAATGGGAGCGCCTCCCAGGGTGGCCACATTAAACGCTATCAGTTCTGTGTGCCTTGCCACCCTCATTATCATTGGGACAGTCTGCAAGCGGACTCCTCCTCCCAACAACTCCCTGCCATCAATCGTGGTCACCTGCAGGGGGTTGCTTAAAGGGATGGTCTGTATCTGGTGTTCAGCAGCAAACTCCTTGCTCATAAAATTGCAGGAGCTGCCTGAGTCCAATAGCGCCTTTATTTTTAGGGGATGCCCATTCTGCAGCTCTAGCGACACTTCAATCACTAGAGCAGGTCGAGGAGCTTCTGGCACGGGCACTTTCACTGCTCTTTGGCCTGGCTGCAGTGCCCCAATTGTGGCAACCAGGCGTTGGCTTTTACCTGCTCCGCTCCCCCTTCTTCTCCCCCCTCAACAGCTCCCACCATCCCTTGCCATTCCTTCCTCTGGGGGCAGACTCTGGCAAAGTGGCCTGGCTGTTGGCAGAGATAGCATTTCCGGGGGCCCTTTCCCTCCTTCTTAGCTCCCTCGCTGGTTTTTGAAAATGCGCGCGCGCGCGCTGTTCCGATTTCCATCGGCTCTGCCGGCGGGAAAGCTGGCTCAGGAATGTCTGGAATGCGGAACTCCTTCCAACGTTCCCCTCTCCCTTCCCGCCTCTCCAAGGCTCTTGCCTCCTGCCGCGCTCCTATGGTCAGCGCAGATTTGGTCAGCTGATCCATAGACTCCGCCCTGGGGCTCCGTGCCAGCTCGTCTTTCACCCCCGAAGAAAGACCTTCTTCAAATAGCATTTGAACGGGTGCCGCCGATAAATCCCAACTCAGTCTGTGAATCAGCATGGTAAACTCAGTCCAATATTCACGGACAGATCGACTCCCCTGCTTACAAGCCATTAGCTGTCTGCGCACCACCCCTTCCTCAATATCGCTGGAAAACATGATATCCATTGCACGAAAGAACTTCATTGTGTCCTTTAGTATGTCATTGTGCGTTGCCATTAGGGGTCGAACCCAGTCTCTAGCCCCTTTCTCAAGATGCCCAATTACAAAAGCAACTCGCGATTCCTCATCAGGGAACTCATCGAACTGCACATTAAGGGCATATTGCATCTCTGTCCTAAAAGCATGGTAGTCCTTGGGGTCCCCCCCAAATTTCTGCACCAATCCTGGTACCTTTCTGGGGAATTGAGTGGCTCTCCCCTTCTTGTCTGCATCCTGAGCCCTTCTCTCCTCCAGCCTCGCCGTCTGCAGGGCCAGTTGAACCTCCAACGCTCGGTATCTATCTTCCAAGCTTGGACCAGCTCCAGCCCCTGCTCCTCCGGTTCCGGTTGGTTCGCTCATGATGCCTTCTCTTGCACAGGCAGCGTACAAAGACTGTCGGACTGCTGTGAGGGTTTGATTAGCTGCTTGTGCGTGAAAACGTGCTCCCTCAGAGTTTGTGCGCCCCCACAAACCTCCGTGTGTGACGGAGCTCCTCAGACATGTCTGCTCTAGTCACTAGTAGAGTCCGACAGTGGCTGTCTGCGGAAGCGTTTCCAGCAAAGAAGTTCCTTAACGGAAACGCGTCTCCTGGACTCACGGCGTGACAGTTTCCTGCGAGGTATGGGTCTCCCTATGGGAGACTCCGATACCTCACCACTGTTCTCGCTGGAAGCCTCCCTGAGCCCTCCCTCCTGCTCGCATTCCCTCAGAGACCCACTCCTCCCCCTGCTGGTCCCTGCTTCAGCAGTTGAGTCTCTTTCATCCTGCCTGAGTCCCTCCACCACCTGATGCTCTGATGGCAGTTCCCTGACACATCCCAAGAGCATTTCCTGTCAGAAGAAGGGAGAGTGCCGCCACTGTGGCCAACGGGCACAGCATAGATGCTCTCCACTGTCATAAGAAAACCCTTACATCCCAATTTGATATTATTTTATCCTTTGGTAGAGTTACAAAAAGAAAAGCACCTACAAATAAATTTTAGAAAAGGACAAGATTAGACACGGGCCCACAAAGCATTGCTCTCTGCTCTGCTTTCCCCTTCTTCCCACCCAGAGCTGTCCTGCCCTCTGCCTTCCCCTCAGAGTGAACACGCCATGCAAGGCTGGGCCTTGGCGGTAGCAGCCTCTCCTCCTCCTCAACTGCTGTAAGGCAGTCACTACAAGCTGCCCAAGGGAGGAGGCCGGCAGCAGCGGCCATGGAGAGGACATGGAGAGGCAACAGAATGCTCCCTTGCTGCTGCTGCCATGGCTGCTCAGGACAAATGCCAGCTCATCCTCCCCCCCTCCCCCTGAGCTTGGTGGTGCTGGCACTGGTGGAGGAAATAGGGACATTCCAGGATCAAATCAAAAGCCATAAAAGGCCTGCCTCGGGGATGGCATCTTAAAGGACTGCAGGGAGGGGGTAGGATGAATTGGCTACACGTGCCCTCTAAGCAATTTCCCCAGCAGGCGACTTTCCACCATTTAAAGGTTTGCAAGAGAGAGTAGTGATTGGCCTGGGAGAATATGTACCTTCTGAGTCAAATTATCCCACAATCTCTTTTCCTGACTTTCTATTCACACAAACACACTACAAAGGGGTTTTTTTTTTAATGCTTCACTAGTTGTGCACATATTCCATCTGATTTCCCTTTTCATCAACCTATAGTTTCTTTTAGTTTATAACCCGCCCCCCTGTAAAACTGACTTTGCAAGGAGAAAGGACTGCCACAAAAAATATTGTCACTAACCCCACTAATCTTATGGGTTTCATATCAAAAGACCTAATTGTGCTAAACAGGAAGCAAATATATGTCATTCATATTTTAGCATCATGAGTTCTGCATTCTCTCTCTCATCTGATAAAAATTACTGACTTGCACAAAAGGCAAGCATTTCATGAAATAAACTTCAGTCACAAGAGCAGAAGCCAATTTTAGAACATTTTCATATGGTTAAATATGCTCTGAAGTTGATAAAATGTGAGATACACTTCCCATAAGAACTCCCTTCTCTTAATGTGACAAGCAACTTCTAGGGAGGCTCAAATGGAGATGCCAGCCTATATTTATAAAATACCTGGTCAGGACCAGGAGTGGATATTAGGTGGGGAAAACTCAACTTGATGAGTTTGGAGTAGGTCAGGTGTGGGGATGGTGGATAAATTCAATTCAGTTTGCATTTAAAGCCACATTTATCATATTTTCACTTTCCCAAACAATTTGAGAAATGTACATTTAACCAAATTTTGTGATGCAGTTCTCCAACCAATCACTGTTGACAGAAATGCACATATTAGGTAAAAGTGTGTATAAAAATGAATATATTAATGAAAATAATATACGAAATGTTTTATATTAGGAAAAATTGCTTGCAAAAAAAGAAGAAAAAAGATTGAACATGGGGGGAGCACCAATCACATCTCCCGTACTTGTTTACTGAACATACAAAGATGATTGTGTGAATAACTGGTATAAATCTATTGTTAGCTTTTTCTAGTAGTACCGCAGTTAAGTTTTGGTAGTGCTTCCTTTGCAAGTACATTTTAGAAAGTTTTTTTTTTAAAAAAAATGGCAGTATTTTTCTTATTATTAAATATCTGTAGTGCCAGAAGTAAAAAAAGATATTTATGCATTGCCTTCTTTTACAAATCTGTTCTGTAGCATAAAACTAATGTGATGGTAGCAATGAAGATTTATTGGATGCTTGTTTTCCATCAACATTATAATGGCTGCAGTTATGTTTTGGGAAGCTGCTAATGATCTACCTTGACTTCATCTACTGCAACTGACATGACATCATATGCTTAGCCATGCTGTTCCTCTTTATAATAAAACAACCCAGCTAAAATGAAGGCGCAGCGCTTCACTTATCAGAAGCTTCAGGTTCATTCTTGTGGCTGTTATGATGCCACAAACAGAGTCACTTAATGGATGAAGGGTCAAACATACCAGCTTCCTCATTAGGAAAGGGTGAACGCGTGACTAGAGCCTTAGAACAGATCACATTCTTCCTTTGAAGTTTTTACCTTAGAGTCATCAGATTGTCTCCCTTTATCTCCATCCACTTTATCTTCATTCCAAGGAGAAGGAAACTTGGAAGGAAGGAAACTGTGCTGCTCCAGAGCTGGCATCTCATTGGTTAACTTCTGCTGTGGCTTCTGAACCTGGAGAAAGGGGAACATGACAAAAGGTTGCCGCAACCCTTCTAAAGGATACCTTTTCTCCCAATTCAGCTGTCTTCCAAAATCATGCTTCCTCTTCTTCTGGCCCTCCACCTGCTGCTGAGTTTCTTTCAGTATTCATTCTCTCACCTTTTGTTCCGGGAGGATCTCTGAATCTCTATCAGAACTTGGTACTTCTTGGTTCCCAGGTGTCTCCATCACAGGAAGGAAAGACTAGGTAAAGAGAATGACAACACACCAGATGTTTTTAGAACGTCAACTCTTCAGGGTGTTTTCAGAAGTCATTGGACTCAGGAACAGTGGCAGGCAAGCCGGAAGCACAATGGGAAGTACTTCACTGAGGAGCTGCTGTCCATTGCCGGAGGTGTAAAGCTACATTCATACATCATCTTAGGCACATTTGACTTTCATGATGTCAACATGGTTGCAGGCAGGATGGTTGAAATTGCGCAAATCAAGTCCCAAGCAAGTCTGCAAGCATAGCAGGTCTTTTTGTGCCAGAGCTGCTTGGGGATGCCTGGCACAAAAAGAGCTTTTAAGCTTTCAACCTTGCTTGAAGGGCTAGGCCACCTCAGCATGCTGGGTCTGGTTAGTGATACACATGCTCTCTCAATAGGGAGAACCTTCAATGGGATAAACATTTCAAAATTGTTTACATGTGCAGCATAGACGTGAATAAGCTGTTAAGGATAATATAGTGGTTATTAGAGGACAAACTGAACAGAGATATCCTTCTTGAGGTTCTGCTTTTAGTGCTTCAGTAGAGTGTGATATAAAAGCTTGTTTCGGCAGAGTGTGATATCAAAGCAATGAAGAGCAAACTGTAAACAGGACTCAGCTAGGGAATAAGGAAAGGAATGCATTCAAATCTCAGTGATCTGCTAATGGGTTTTTACTGGATTATTTTGCAAGGCTCCAGAGTAACTCCAGATTTTCAAAACTGTCTCTCAGCCAGCCAGCCAATCTTTGTTATTTTTAGTTAGCTCATTTACAGTTTTCATTTTATTGCTCTAATTTGTGAACAGCTGTGCCATCAAATTTAAATTCCAGTTCTTGTTTTGTTTAAGGTTAAGTAACTTTTTCCTTCCAGCTAGATGTTTTTGAAAAGTTAAAGGAGGCTGGAGAAGGGACAAGATGCCTGTATTTAATTTTATTTTTTAAAAAGACTCAGCATGATAGCTTCTCAGTCAGCGATCTATTTTATTCCAAGTAACTGTTTTGCCATAGACAATGGTGAACAGCACAAAAAATGCAAGATCTTTCTGATTGTATGACTAGAAGGAAGATCATGTTGTTGTTTTTCAGAAGAGTTGGAGGCTTCATGAAGAAACACCAGTGCCTGAACTGTGCACTCTTGTCTCACAATCCATTACTTCCATAATGCATTTCAATAAAGAAGGAAATGGATAAAAGGAGAATGTACACCATGCCATGAATGATCATACTACTGTAGCATCCTGCTTGTGGTTAACGCTTAGCTGGAATGAAATATTCAACGCAGCAACAGAGAAATTAAAATAATAATTTATTTGTCAGACAAATAAATGAGAGGCACAGTGGTATATGGTTACCAAGCTCTGGCCTGGCCTCCTGCCATTATGGCCAGCACTTATATTCCCTTAATCCAGCCCCCTTTGCTCCTCCTGTGGCTGCCTCTGTTCAATCAGCCTGGTTGAAATTTCTATTGGTTGTTTGCTATAACCAATCTTAAAAGATACACCCATATCCTCCTGTCCTTATATGGAACACAAAGAGCTATATATTGTTACATCTATAAATGACAAATAAGTAGTAATATATCTTACATGTGTCTCAACAAGAAATCTTAATTACCAGCTCACCTCTTGCCCTCCTTGCCCTATTGCCTTCTAAAACAAATGGTTAATCTTAAATTTTTATCTTAAACATATGTCAAGGATCTTGAGTTTCACATCAACATTGAAAGATCTCCTTCATTTGAAGGCTTCTAAACAAATGTCTGACAACTAATATATCAGGACTGCTTGGATGGCGTCTCTTGTCTGGCAGGGGGGCTAGACTGGTGGCTGACTTAATTTCAAAATACCACTCTTACAACTATATGAAATAAGAATTTAGCATTTGTTAAATCCTTTGCATAATTACATCTATGCCAATACACTTAATACACAACACAGGTAGCCTCTTAAAAGGAATAAGGTCTTTGTAAAGTAGAAAAGGGAACTCAGTAAAAAAAGCAGTTTCAAAAGAAGCCTCTTCAGTTTAACACTCCCCCCCTTCTCCAGCCAGTTGCTTTCTTTTCCATGTGCTCTTGGCCTTTTGTCCTGTGGCTCAAGTTTAACGGTTTTATTTTACTATTTACCCATTCCTAATTATGTTTGGTCTATGTAACCTTGTTCTTAACCTGTAATTCCCTTTTTACGACTTTGAGAATTGTTTTCTGCTATAAATCAAGGGGGCCCCCTTGTCCAGGAGGATAAACATCTTGCCAAAGTACTTAGGCAGTTGGTCTTCTGCCTGGCATAACATTTGAAAATCTAAGCCCATTTAATTTAGGAACCTGATCAAGATATAAGCCAATATAAGCCTTGATTAAAATGCAGTCTATATTCAGATGCCTCACTACCTCTGACTTAATTTTTTTTTAAACTTGAGTAAGGTTTTAGTTCTTTTTATACAATTACTTAAAGCCAAAAGATCTATGTGTGTTCATGTACCACTAGGCAAAATGGCCTCTCCATTCTGTGACCTGATTCACCACAAGGAAAGGGAACATTTTGGGGGGGTTTGGAGGGCAGAGTGATCTTCAGGGGGGTAGACAAAACATCCCGGAGCTCTTAATGTAGCATCAGGCTGGCAATTGAGGGGCGCTGAGGGAGGAAGACAGCTACTGCAAAAAAAGAAAGAAAACAATGGAAAGTGGGGGGGGGGGGAGGGAGAGAGATACCTGCCATTTCTTGCAAAAATGACCCCCTTGGATCAAGGCAATCTGTAAAATCTAAAATGGTGACTACCGGCCCAGCACGTTCATAAAAAGATCATGCTCCCAACTGCTAAAAATACGTAGGAATCCAGGCAAATTTGCCTCCTTTTTGTTACCAAACACCCCTTCCCTCTAAACAAACAGTTCCAAATGTTCAACCTTCTCCCGTTTCTGGTAGCCTCCCAGGGGCATTGTATGAAAAGAATCTGGCTACCCTGATCTGGCTACTCAGATGTGTGTCACAGCACACTACTATTTCCAGGGTATTTTCAGATACATTTTAAACAGGCCTGGGAAAAGGCTTGCTCTTCATAGCCACCCCAAATGGCTAGAAATTTCACTGCACACAGGGGGTGTAGTGACAATAAAGGTTTTATTATTATTATTATTATTATTATTATTATTATTATTATTATTATTAAAATAGTTTTTTTAAAAGAAAGAGGAAATATAATAATAATAATAATAATAATAATAATAATAATAATAATAATAATAATAATAATAAATTTTATTTATATCCCGCCCTCCCCAGCCGAAGCCGGGCTCAGGGCGGCTAACAACACTAAAATAGTGCAACATTATAAAAACATCATAAGAATTAATTAAAATCAAAATTGATGGCAACCATAAACTAAAGTATTGTAAAGATTGCCAAAGGAGGGAGTCAGGCTGTGCCCTAACCAAAGGCCTGGTGGAACAGCTCTGTCTTGCAGGCCCTGCGGAAAGATGTCAAGTCCTGCAGGGCCCTTGTCTCTTGTGACAGAGCGTTCCACCAGGTTGGAGCCGCAGCCGAAAAAGCCCTGGCTCTAGTTGAGGCCAGCCTAACCTCTCTGTGGCCTGGGACCTTCAAGATGTTTTTATTTGAGGACCGTAAGTTCCTCTGTGTGGCATACCAGGAGAGGCGGTCCTGTAGATACGAGGGTCCTAGGCCGTATAGGGCTTTGAAGGTTAAAACCAGCACCTTAAACCTGATCCTGTACTCCACCGGGAGCCAGTGCAGCTGGTATAGCACCGGATGAATGTGATCCCGCAGCGAAGACCCCGTAAGGAGTCTCGCTGCGGCATTCTGCACCCGCTGGAGTTTCTGGGTCAGTCTGAGGGGCAGCCCCACGTAGAGCGAGTTACAATAATCCAGTCTGGAGGTGACCGTCGCGTGGATCACAGTGGCTAGGTCAGGGCGAGAGAGGTAAGGAGCCAACTGCTTAGCTTGGCGGAGATGAAAAAATGCTGCCTTTGTTATAGCTGCAATCTGCGCCTCCATGGAGAGGGAGGTATCGAAGATTACACCCAAACTCTTAACGGACGGTGCTGGCACTAATTGCACCCCCGCAAGAGATGGGAGTTGCCCCCTCAATCCCATATCGTCCCGTCCCAGCCAGAGGACCTCTGTCTTCGAAGGATTTAACTTCAACCGGCTCCCACGTAACCATCCAGCCACAGCTTCCAAGCATCTGATCAGTGTGTCTGGGGCCAAGTCAGGATGGCCATCCATCAACAGATAGAGTTGGGTGTCATCAGCATACTGATGGCAGCCCAGCCCAAAACTCCGGACAAGCTGGGTGAGGGGGCGCATAAAGATGTTAAAAAGCATCGGGGAGAGTATCGCACCCTGGGGCACTCCACACACCAAGGAGTGGCGGGATGACAGTTCCCCCCCAAGCGCAACCCTCTGGCAGTTCTTGGACCACTTTATAAAATTGTAAGTACCGTACTTTTCTGAAAGTTTCCAAAAGTCCACACAGAGGTTGAAAATGGGACAGGACCAACTTTGAAATATTCACAGACTCAATTTCAGTGGGACTTACTAACTTAGTTTCGGTCCATTCCAGTGTAAATAATTTCTTGATAACAGTGCAAACTGAACTGAGTAAAAGTCTGCATTACCGGACAGTTCTTATCAAAATTCTCGCGCTGAGGAGGATTTGAAGCATTTGGTGCATTTGAAGGGTTCTGTCTACTGCTGCCTTCTGATAGTCTCATCCGTTGTAGGGAAGAACTATCTGATGCCATCTGCTTTAAAAAAATTCCAAAGAATTAAAAAATGTTTTTCATATAAAGCAGTCCACAAAGCACTTCTTTGCTTTCTAGGTTACCTGTTTAAAAAAACAGAACCACTGACAATCTCTCACTTTAACTTATATTGATCAAGGTTCTGTCCCCTTGAAGATGGTTGTTAAGACTTAATTTCAGTTAATAATGTCTGGGAATATATAACAAATAAGAAAAAATGAACTACTTGCAGAAGCTGAAAATAAATATTTCTTTCTACATTTCCCCCAGAGATGGAGGACTTGGGCATTCTAGAATGTGGGAAGCACCGTACATGCTGCCCTTGGATGTCAAAACATTAAACATTTTGGGTTGTATCAGAAAGCAAAGGAAGCAGGAAGTGTATGGGTCTCTTGGTCCCCGATCCCTGTGCTTTTCAGAATGTTTGAAGGCACTCTGTTATCTACAGAACATGAGCAAGTGTCAAGCCAGTTCAACCAAATTAATCTTTAGTATATAGTTGAAACATAGTGGATAAGGTCTCCAGTTATATTAGGCTGAAAAATTTTCCACCGTATGTGGAAAGAAATGTTGCACACAGATCTACTAAAGTGAACAAACAAATTCTTCCATATGCAATACATTACTGAACAGGTAATTTTAGCATCCAGCCCTATGATCACAATGAGCAAACACCATCCAAAATCTGTGTACCATTAAGGGAGTTAAGACTTAGAAGTGTTTCACTCATACCATCACTGGCCTAATTTTCATTTCACAGAGAGACATTATGAAATCTTAAAGCTGGTTGTAGGATTAACATACTGGGAAAATTCAAAAACATAACCATAATTAAAATACATTGCAAGCTTTTCCCCTCAGTACTCATCTTAACTACTTGATAAGCATATATGACATTCTATAGAAACCTCAAATCCCTGGTTGGTTTCAGGTTTTTTGTTTCAATGTGGGAGATTTAAGCTAGTCAACTTGAATACAGAATAGGAAAAAAAAAGTCTGGAGCTGTTTTAGAACATAACTTTTTCTGGAAATTCCCCTTTTCTCTCTAGGCATTTATCAAAGCAGGAAATATCACAGGCACATACACCATACTTTGAGATTTCCAGGATCATTAAAAGTAACTATAGAATCTTTTGATAATTAAGAGCTTGGTTTGTGTTTAAAATAATTTGGTTCATGTTGGGGCAAATGAATGGTCTTCAACTGCAAACAGATACTTTGGTGTAAACATATGGTATCCTTTTAAGGAATGCATTTGACATTGAATTAAAAAAGCAACACACTCTAGGGTACTAGTGAAACCGTATTCTCCTGTGATGTTTCCTGCTTCACTTAAAGCCTGGAGAATTAAGAAGCCATTATAAGAAAATTAATATTTTCCTTTAATCGCTGTTGTGCCAAGAATATGTTTGAATGACATGAGCATTTATAATGCCAGCATTCTGAATGACACGTGTTGTGTACAGATCTTAAAATAAGGCAAAACTACCACTAAGACCTGATTTGGTCCTACATAGTCAAGACATATGTACTCTTGGAAACCACATAATTTCAATAAGAGAGTTAATCAGTTCCTTGTGCAAGTCCTCTTTGTGAGAAAGCACAGCTGATTTTCAAACCATTAACCAAATTCACTGCACCATACCCTAAAAGCACATTTAAAGCATGCTGCTTTTCCCAAAGAATCCTGTGAGCTGTAGTTTACCCTACACAGAGCTACAGCACTTCGTGTATTGTCTTCTGCTGTTTATGTAAGAACTCACTTAAGAGATAATGATAAATTAAACTTCATTATTGATAATGCCTGGGAGCATGGACAAATTAGAAATTAAATCTTCCAGCCAGGTCACACCTTTCCAGGTACTGATGTCCTGGGTCATAGCTCATTTTTTTTAAGGAGCCATGTGTCAGATATTTAGTTGAAAATGCATAATTACACCCATAACTACAGTTCCCAGAATTCTTTGGAGAAAGCCATATGCTTTCAATGTATGATGTGGGTGTTAAATTAGTCAACTTCAGGATGGGATTAAGTCAGGCAGAAAATTTTAAGAAATTGGAATGGAGTGACACTAATAAACATAATTGACTGTCAAGTTAGAAGATTTTAATGCTAAATTCAAGTTTTGTTTCTTAGTGCAATTTGACCTATGAAGTCATCTTCAATAATGTTATACTATGTTGGAACAGGAACAAAAAACAAATGAACTGCTCTTCATCAGGCCAAAAGATAACAGTATTTGACAAAATTCCTTTCACTTCATGCCAATTACCACCCAAGTGTCTGAGGGTCAGTTTGGTGAAGTGTTTCTTTCTTTCCATGAAGATAATATATGGTACATGGATGTAGTAAATTCAGATAAACAACTGAGCAATAGAAACAAACACACTGTCATATTTTGAGAAAGGATCGACATGAATCAAGGACAAAGGCTTTATATGTTAAACACTCTATTGTGCCTGTTTCCAAAATGCTGCTAACTCTTCACCTGTCGACCTATAGCCCATGTTATTGTACAAGGAGGTCTGTACCATTTATGAATACTGTAGCCCCAGGTGAGGGCTGTTTAAATGGCCAGGAAGTGGAACTGAGGGAAGCCTTCCCAATCCATCAGTTCCACCCCCTGGCCCAGGCAATGTCCAGGCCTGCATCCCCATTGGCCAATGTAGGCCAGGATTTGGTTCCTGATAGGCTGAACGGGCTTACGCCCACACCACCCATCAGGAAGGGGCACTGAAGCTAAGACTCCCTTGTCGGGGTCCCCAGTGGAGTCTCTGCTGTCCTGCAACACCAGAAGGGTGAGCGGACTTATTGTACAAGGAGGTCTGTACAATTTAGTGAATACTGTAGCATCGGATTAGAGAGATGAGCAGATATTTTTGTATTTAGTTTTCCATTATGAGCACCAGGAAGAATGCATACACCTGAGTTGCAATTCTTTCATTCTTATAGCCAGACATTCATGGGTGAACATTTGGAAAGGGCTGTGGTGCAGTGGAAAAATCTCTGTTTTGCATGCAGAGGGTCCAAGGTTCAATCCCAGGCATCTCCTGGTACAGCTGGGAGTGCTTCCTGTCTGAAACCCTGGAGAGCCCCTGCCAGTCAGTGTAGAAAATATAGACCAATGGTCTGACTCAGTGTAAGGCAGCTCCCTGAGTTTGGGGATAAACATGTAAAATGGAAATTGGCGGTCATTTTCACCAAGAGATTCAACACATTCAAATAGCACAAGGTGCAGTCTCTCCTAAACAGTATCACTTCAGTCTAGGGGTGGATCATATGTTGAATGTCCCTCCATTATTTAAAGTTTCCCTCTAGGAGAAAAATATGATATCCAGAGTGTGATGCAGACATTCTGCTCACTTGTAAAGCCTGCACATGAGCAGGGAGAGTGGAGAGCAGCACACTGAGCTGAATATCCCATTGCCCACCAAGTCCTGGAGGAAAATCTCCAGTAGCATGAAGAGCTTTCACCAGTACTGGAGGTTCCCCACTTCAGGCTGTCACCCTCTATGAGTTGGAAGGAATAGAGGACAAAGCTTAGCGCATTTGTGCCCGTTCTTCCCGCTTGTGTGCAAGATTTACACTTGAGCAGAATAGCTACATAGGGCTATAGAATAGCTACATAGAGAGTATTTTTACATGACGAAGCATTCTAATATGAAGTTCCAAACTTCAACCTTAAGTGGTACAGTCCAGATGGACCACACCATATGTGATTTCTGCATATCAGTGCTCACACCGTTGCTTGGGAATGTGGAAGACAGGTACCGGGCAGCCATTTGGTACTGTAGAGTTATTCTCAGGATATGGCTGTCATTGGAATATCTACTTCTCACATATTTAGCTCTATGGGACAAAAGCAGCCAAGAAAACACAATTTAATCCCAAAGCTGTTCATGAAAAAAATGCCATGAACCACTGACGTTCTTTTTGCTCTTTAATTTAAGAAATTGAGAATTTTTTTAAAAAAAATGTCTGAAAGTATTTTTTAAAAAGTATGCCTCCTTCAACCCTATGCCAAGTCTTTGCCTAACATAATATAAAGGTCTGGTTTATAAATTAACTGCAAGACAGAGTTTATAATGGAAATAGCTATTGACCCTTGGCTGCGGCAGTGCATTTTCTGTGGCAATATTAAGTTACAACCCTGTTCCCTGGGCACAGCCTAGTGAGTTATATAACAGTGGCCATTGCAGGATTGCTCAACTTCCTTTACCTAACCCTAATTGCATGCTGGACATAAAAAAAAAACCCTCTTCTATGACACGTTCAGCAGAGACACTGCTGACGCCACCAACCTCATCCACTGTTGCCTTTTAAGATGCTCCAATGAGATGCAGCATGCAGGTGCCACCCACCTTAAAAGGATATTTTGTTTTCCTGTCTCTCCTTTCCAAAGTGAAAAGCGGTTTCTGACTAAAATGAACTAGTACAGTAAAATATTTGAACTAATAGGAAAAGGCAAAGCTACATGTACAGGGCATACTGTACTTGGGATTTTGGCTTAAATGTGAGACAGCTACCCAGACGAAGGAGGGAAAGAAATAACACCTACATTAAAAACAAAAAGCCTCCTTGTAAGCTCTTTTTAACAGCACAAGCATCCTAGAAACAATTAAGTACCTCGAGTTAAGTACTTAATTCATTCCGGAGGTCCATTCTTAACCTGAAACTGTTCTTAACCTGAAGCACCACTTTAGCTAATGGGGCCTCCTGCTGCTGCTGCGCCGCCATAGCACGATTTCTGTTCTCATCCTGAAGCAAAGTTCTTAACCTGAGGTACTATTTCTGGGTTAGCGGAGTCTGTAACCTGACGCGTATGTAACCTGAGGTACCACTGTACATCAAATGTTGTCTGGGTTTTGTATACCATCCAATCAACTACATTAGCAGCATTGTAGCAAGTCTCTCCTGTGAGAGGCTAAAAAAAGACAGCGAAGCCATGGGGTTGAACGAAGTCGGCTGCTGGTTAGCTTTTCCTCCTCCACAACTGTCTTCTCAGCAGCCATTCCAGTAGGTGACTAGAATATCAATTCTGTAACTTTTCTGTAACTTTTGTTTTCCTCTTCCCATGCCATTCATTTTTCCTTTCTGTTTCATGTCTATTACATTGTGAGTCAAGGATCCAGAACTGTTTTGTTGTTGTTGGGCTTTTTTAAAAAAAGCTCTAACCAGCACATAGAAAATTCTATGTGCCTTATAAAATAGCTATAATAATAAGAAGCATAATGTTGGGATTTTTTGGGTTGCAGGTGGGGCGGGGGAATATTTGTAGGTGCTTCCAATCCACTTCTCACTTACAATTGTTGAAATGAAAGAAACATCTGAAATAAGTTAACACTGTGCCAACCTCCCCTCTGCTTCACCCTTCTCCCTCCTGCTACACAATAGCAATCCACCTGTTGGAAATCTAGCACAGTGGATCCAGTTCCCTTGGTGTTTTTGGTTAATCTGACTATGCACAGGGATGGATCTACTCTTGATGGGGTTACACTTCCCTTGAAGGAGAAGGCTCGTAGCTTGAGAGTACTCCTGGATACTTTGCTGTCACTCGAGGCTCAGGTGGCCTCACTGGCTTGGAGTGCCTTCCATCCAGCTACGCCCCTATCTGGACAGGGATAGCCTAACTACTGTTGTCTATGCTCTGGTAACCTCAAGGTTAGATTAGTGCAATGCGTTCTACATAGGGCTGCCTCTGAGGATGGTTCGGAAACTTCAGCTAGTGCAGAATTCAGCAGCCAGGTTGCTCACAGTTTGAGCCTAATACACCGATCCAGGTCCGACTGCACTGGCTACCAATTGGTTTCCAGGCCTAATACAAAGTGCTGGTTTTGACCCATAAAGCCTTAAACAGCTCAGGACCACAATACCTCAAGGACCGCCTCTTTCCATATGAACCTACCCTGAGATCATCTTCTGAGGCCCTCCTTCATGTGCCTCCTCCTTGAAAGGTCCAGAGGGTGGCAACACAAGAACAGGGCCTTCTCTGCAGTGGCTCCCTGTCTGTGGAATGCTCTCCCCAGGGATGTTCACCTGGCGCCTTCATTATACACCTTTAGGCGCCAGGCAAAATGTTCCTTTTTAACCAGGCCTTGGTTGATCCTATGCCCTTTTAAAATGTGTTGGGGGGTGCTATTGGGTTGTTGTTTTTATTTTTATTAGGTATTTTGTGATTTTATATCTTGATTTTATTTTGTGAACTGCCCTGAGACCCCCGGGTATAGGGCGGTATATAAATTCAATAAATAATAATAACAATATTGTGAAATTAATGAAGCTTCAGCTGAAGGGGTCCCAGAAGTTCACATTACTCTAAAAAATTGGGTCTAGTAGACCTTATTTGAGTCACACACCTCAAATTATTATTATTTTTGTATATATTTCAACAATCCCAAAGTTTGAGAGTCAGTAGCACAGATGTAAAGGTGGAGTGTTATGGTAGAGTAATTTTAATCACTTAATGTTTTTTCCTCTAGGAAAGGCCAACGTTATCTGGTGTTTACCCAGTACCATTACTTCACAGTTGAGATATCTTTTATCGAGTACACAGAGTGACCCAATTTCCTAGGGATCAGAAGTCAGTTAATAGCCAATTTGCAGGCATCTGCCTCATGCAAAACAGCCTGTTTATTATATATATATAAAGTTTCTGTGGCTAGCAAACATGACTAGTTTAGAAACTGCTTCTATATCAGTTCTTCAAGTCAATGACGCACTCCTGTAGGGAGGAGAAGGTTTTCTAATTTGCAAGCCGTGCCTTTCTCTACAAACCTGCCAAATAGCTCAAGTGTGTAATTGTACTTTCTTTTCTCTCTAAAAAAAAATCCCTCCTTAAGAAAACAAAATAGCTTTTCTTAAGTTTGGTTTCGGCTTTCAATGACTCACAAGTTGCTCCTTATTGGGGCCCTCTTGTTTATATGCAGAGCATTTAGGACACGTACTGAAATGTTATCCCGACAGAAAGCTCAATAGCTCTAAAACCCCAGAGCCCCCAGTGCAGAGGAACAACTAGCACTCTGTGCCAACTTTACAAGAACAGCCTAGAATAGTGCTGAGAAGCTGCCCAGCCAAACTCCTTGTTTTTGGAGGATGCTTACCAGCTCAGTTTTGCTATCTACCATGCATGCTCAAAAATACCTCAGTTTGTCCTGCGGAACTAATAGTAGCTAAGGTGCAGTCAAATGGCCTGAACATGATTCAGCTCCTCAAAACTCTTTTAGAAAAGTAGTATAGAATAGAATGGGAATTTGGTTATATATGGTTTTGACTGGTGGGGTGGAGTGGAGTCATACATTTCCCCCAGTAACCAGCCGCCACTGGAAAATCCAAAGGTTCTGCTCTGGAAAAGTGAAAATATGCACTGGGCTGGGCCTGGGAAGGACCCAAATGTGTAAACAAATCCAAGCCCAGCCCCATCTCTGCAATGGGGTCTTAGGAAGGAAGGAAAGGGATTTATCCAAATTTTTAAGAAGGTGCCATGGATGGGGTGCAGAAAAGAGAAGAGCCCACTGGACTTTCTCTGTTGCACTTCAAAGAGTCTCATAGCATGAGGAAGGAGATAAAGGAGATGTGTAGACTGCGTAAAAGCTGCTGCCACCATTGCTTCTGCCCAGCCCTCAGTGTGAGTGTTCTTAAATGAATTTGTTCGCTCCTGCACACCTGGTTTGGTGGGAAGGCATCTAGTGGTGGTGCTCTAGGGAAGGGAGAGACTCAGCTCCCTTGCACAGTGGTTGCCTGGGATCACGTTGCCCATCATCCAGGGGACATTGTGTGTTGGGTAATCTTACCCTAGGAGCCCATTTCTCAGGAGCTGAATCGCTCTCATTCTAGAGCAGCAGCAGCATACACCTTCCTGCACCACTTAATGCATCAGGTTAGCAAGGAGTGTGCCTAGTCGCTCGTAGTGCTGTGGTGAGGCAGGGTGGGGCCCTGGGTGGTGGCCCCCTGTGAGCTCCTGGGCCTTTGGTCTGGCCCGATCTGGCCTGCCTAAGAGGGCCAACACAAAAGCGGTGTTAGCCTCCTGGGATGTGAGCACCATTGAGGGGGAAGGACAAGGAGAAGAAGCCTTTATTTTACATGTCACAATATTTATCAAATTCACCATCTCTTGACCTTAGTACTTTAGCAGTGTTGTTTTCTGTCAGATGACATTTGGTGCCTATGAATCAGCATAAAAAGTGGAACAAAAAGTGAACATTGAGCAGTCTAACAGATCTACTTCTATACTATTTAACAGCATTTGAATATAGTTTAATCGCCAATTGCCATGTGTGGGTGGGGAGTAGAGAGATTTAGCTTTTTCTGGATAATTTTGGTTAGGAGCAGCTTTCAGATTCTCCACCTCTGATAACTCACATAAACACTTCAGAGTTGAGATGATGCAGAAGAAATGAGTCCTTCAATAGTTAACGTTGTCTTGCCTATTCTCAAGATTAGCTCAAGGGATTTAGTTAACAGAAAAGTCAATTCACAAGAAGAAACACAAACTGCAACAATGAAGTGCCTGTCTCCACCTGGTGTCCATTATTCTACATTAACTAAGCAGTCCAAGTAAATATATGAACATATTTCCTGAGTACCATTATCTTTATACAGTGGTGCCTCGCAAGACGAAATTAATCCGTTCCGCGAGTCTCTTTGTCTTGCGGTTTTTTCGTCTTGCGAAGCACAGCTATTAGCGGCTTAGCGGCTATTAACGGCTTAGCGGCTTTAAGAAAAAGGAAACAAACTCGCAAGAACTCGCAAGACGTTTCATCTTGCGAAGCAAGCCCATAGGGAAATTCGTCTTGTGGAACGACTCAAAAAATGGAAAACTCTTTTGTCTAGCGAGTTTTTCGTCTTGCGAGGCATTCGTCTTGCGGGGCACCACTGTATTCTTCAACAAGGGTTAAGATTTAGGTTTGTATGCTGCTATTGTTGTTGCTGGTTTTCTTGGAAGGCAGACTTCAAAAGCAAAATGTGAATATTTAAATTCTAAAATGCTACAAAATTTTGAATTTTATCTTTCCTCCTGACATATTCTTCACCTGAACGCTGGGTGGAATACTGAAAGAGAGAGCACTGAAATAGCTCGCGAACTGCTCTGCTAAATCAGAAATGCAGACCCTGACTCAAAATGATGAGATTACCCATTGAGACAAGGGCTGGTGAAGCATGAAGTCTGAAGTGCTTCAATAGTGCTTTTGTCCTTAGGTCAGTCCCTCAGGGAACGCTGAATGCTGCTGTGTCAGCAAAACGAAGATGCATTAAGCTGCAGGGCTGGGCGCCTGTATATGCGGGCGCATAAAATGGTCTTCCTTCCAATGCACCAAGGGATTTCGTGGGGATGAAGTCTCTGGCAGTTATTGGGGGAACCGCCCTGATGTAGGAGAAGGATGGGCCCTGGCCAGTGGCTGAGTTCATCTTCGGAGACTGGTGATTTCAAATAACAACTGGCTGCAAACTAGTAGAACTAGATTACTTCCACACCTTCTGGATGTGACCATATCTTGGAATCTGAGAATCATGGGTATTTTAAGAGGATAACTCAAGGGGTTTCGGACCTATACGCATAGATCTCAAGGAGGTTCACAAAACAAAATTGCAATATAAAAAAACAATATAAATTACTATGTAAAAATAAGAACCCAAACCCTCCATCATAGGGTCAGGTTGTGTAAATAAACCATATATCCTAAAGACACCACAGTCTCTGCTATCCCTTATTCCAAGGAAACCAAACCCTGGAATCCCTGGAATCTCACCCTGTTTGGAGATTGGGGTGGCCTGCAGCAATATAACAAATTCAGGTTGCATGTTAATATGCCATACTGAGAACATCAAATGTTATCTTCCAGCAGTTGTTGGTGTATAATAGATAAGAATTGTGAAATAATTACAAATTAGCTGTAGAGGATAAAGGTTTTTTTTATAAAACCACGTGCATGTTCTTGATACACTTTGCTCTTTTAAAGAATCTGTCTTCTTACACCATCACCTGATTGCATGAAACTCGCATATAGCTATCTTAATTGCAGTCACATTTTAAAGAAAGCAACCTGCTCTCCATTTTAAGTATCTGAAAGTGCATAGAAGCTGAAGTAGGAAAATGAACCTAAAGCCAAGCAATGCAAGACTCCAGTATACATTTTAAGGACAATTTCTGTTTTGCAGAATTTCCATTAGTCTTTTAACTGGCAATAACTTAAGCTGAAACTTGGATTAGATTTAGACACATGGTAGCAATGTGTCATCCATTTTCCTTCTGATTGCCTTCCAAACAAGTGCAACAACTTTGTCACTTTTTACAATTCCACAGAACTTTGAAAGAACAATCACTAATTCTGCTCACAGCTGCGTTCGGTGGAGGGAGGTGGAATGAAAGCATGGTCACTATTGTTTGTGACTAATCATCCTAAAGAAACTTGTTGGCTCATTTTCATGTTATTTTCTTTTCATGTTTTGTCCTCCATTACCACAAAATGCTTCCGCTATTATGGTGCTAATAAATTCTCGGTGGGAAACTATTAAAAACTATAACTGATGTAAAAAAAGAAAGAAAGAAAGAAAGAAAGAAAGAAAGAAAGAAAGAAAGAAAACAAACAAACCTCTCTTTAATCAGTTTCTCATGCCAAAGCTTAGCAGCAGTGAGCTGGTCATATGCAACATAATAAAAAATAGTTTTAATAAGTTCCTTGCAAGAGCACTGGCTCAAATGCTGTTTGGTGTTTTCCCATTGCTATTCTGCCTACAGATCAGGAGTAGCCAATATGGCGCCCTCAAGATGTTGCTGGACTACAACTCCCATCATCACTGACCATTGGCCATGCTAACTGGGGCCGATGAGAATTATAGCATCTGGAGGACATAATGTTAGCTATCCAAGTTTTAGCCCAGAGGTTACCAAATTGTGGTCCATGAGCTTTGTTCAGGTATTTTGTGGCACATCTGTAAAAATAGAATAAAAAAAACCTTACAGCATCTAGCAAAGCACATTACAGTGTCCCTGGAAAAGACCCTGATGTTGGGAAAGAGGAAGGAGAAGGGGACGACAGAGGATGACATGGTTGGACCATGTTCTCGAAACCAACATGAATTTGACGAAACTGCGGGAGGCAGTGGAAGACAGGAGTGCCTGGCATGCTCTGGTCCATAGGGTCACGAAGAGTCCGACACAACTAAACGACTAAACAACAACAACAAAGGGAAGCTAGACTTCAGGGACCAGGCACTCAAGTGTAAGGCTGCCTGCAATTATTTTGGAACAGGTTTTTCCATATTATCATGCAATATAGAGGCATAAATGAGTAGTGTGGATATCTAGCAATTTGCAGACACTCTCAGCCACAGAGGGCGGGAAGAATGGATTTTAGAATGGAAAGCAAAATTTTAATAGAATATTAAATTCTGATTAGCATATTTTCCCTGAGGTAGTCAGGTGCAGAACATTGGGGCCATAATCTGAGCCAAGTTCACCGATAAAATGCTTTGTCTGCCAAGACTCATTCCTGAAAACAGGGGAAATAACAAAGGTAACAACTTCCTCTGAGCTTGTGTGGAATGCTTTTCCTTCAACAGTCAATATACACTGAAGATTGTGGGGTGTCAAAGTTTTCAGCTAAATTCTGCATGGTTCTAGGCAGTACTGTGATTAACCAAACCCCTCTCTCTTTTAAATGACCTGCTGCGTTCCAGTGTATAGAGCAGGATGGCAAGGTGGGCTTCTATCATGAAATAAACTCATAAAAGTAGGGGGGAGATCGTTTAAAGCACAGGGTGGTCTCCAGAGTGAAGCAAATGCTGCAACATCTTCTTTAAAACCTGTATAGAACAAAAAATACCTCCCCATCAGAAATAACCAGGCTAAGATGTTTTGGTAGGCAGAGACATATTGGGACCCTGGCACAGGTATTATGTTTCTGAAGACAGGGAAAGCACACTTTCAAACTGTAGTGAAGAAATAAGAGAAGAATTTTATCCACTTTGTTCTGCCAAACATGAAATCAGAGAACTAACTAAAGCATTTGAAGTATTTGGGCCAACACAATAGTTCCCACAGTGGGTACAGCATAGAATATGGCAGAGTACACTGGGTAAGCACTGAAATACCAAAAAGGGAGGATCCTTTTTCCATGTTCACGCAAGCACAGCCCATTAATATTCCAGCATCCATTACCTTCCAACAACAGCAGGAAATTTGATAGTTGAAAGGTGGGAGCACTTATCTTCAGTTTACAATCCAGTATTAAAACATTTAGACCAATATATCTACTTACAGTGGCAATGTAATATCATTGTACAGGACACTGTGGTATCCCAGGAGATGTTACTCAATCCTATATACTTATTTATGAGGGTGGCAAGTTTTTGTATTTGATACTTAGTTGAGTGAGACAATAAGAACTTCAAACTCTAGTTTCAAACATTTGCTTTAGCAATGGAAGAGGAACATCATAATTAGCCAAAGACTACATTTGTTTTACAGAGACCTTGCAATATTGGGATTAGACAGTGTTTATGAGGCTGCAGTCACACCACCATTTACTGCGCACTTGCTGAGTTTCCAGTGAGAGCCAGTGTGGTGTAGTGGTTAGGAGCGGTGAACTCGTAATCTAGTGAACTGGGTTTGCTTCCCCACTCCTCCACATGCAGCTGCTGGGTGACCTTGGGCTAGTCACACTTCTGTGAAGTCTCTCAGCCCCACTCACCTCACAGAGTGTTTGTTGTGGGGGGTGAAGGGAAAGGAGATTGTGAGCCGCTTTGAGACTCCTTAGGGTAGTGATAAAGCCGGATATAAAATCCAAACTCTTCTTCTTCATCAGTGTTGGGTTTTTAATCCAAAACAATAAGTATCCTGCAATTTGTTTTACGATACAGTCGTACCTTGGAAGTCAAACGGAATCCGTTCCGGACGTCCGTTTGACTTTCAAAACGTTCAAAAACCAAAGTGCGGCTTCTGATTGGCTTCTGGAAGCTCCTGCAGCCAATCAGAAGCCACGGAAGCCCCATTGGACATTTGGCTTCCAAAAATAGTTCCCAAACCAGAACTGAATGCCCAGTGAATTGAGACAGCCAGACCTATTACCATCCACATTATTTTATCATATACTGTAGGCCATTGAGAGCAGCAACAAATATTTCAAAAACAAATCATGCATAAAGAAGTGTGGATCTCTTGACAATGTTTTGTACCAGATTTGCAGCTCTGTGGCTCATCTGCAAAAATAGAACTTAATATTGAACCACCCTGAGACCTCTGGGTATGGGGGTATATAAATTCAGTAAAAACAAACAAACAAACAAACAATTATTTTCCATATTTTTACCAAGCCCCCTTCCATCTAAGCCATTGCTTAGTTCCTGGGCTTGTACTGATGGAAGCCTCACTGCAAACGGTGTGTGTATTAGACTGGCAGAAGGACAGGAAGCAAAGAGTCAGAAGCATCTGTGTGGGGGGGAAGAGAACAGAGCTTGCACAAAAATTTTTAGAAAGCCAGTTGGACAGCCAGAGAGAAGAAGAAAAAGGAAATGCCTGTGAGGAACAGAGACAGATGGACAAGTGTGTGCCACATAGAAGGCAGACAGACAAGAAAAGTTGGGGAAAGGTTGGGAAGAAGAGGGAGGAGGAGGAGGGGGGGGGATTAAGGTCTGCCTTTTTCCTGAAAGTAAGGTCACCCCTGAAGACAGATCCTTCTCTGTAGTGGCACTTTGGCTCTGGAATGTTCTATCTCTAGGGAAGATTGTCTGACGCCAGGTGGCAAAAAAGGGCCAATTGATTTCAACACTGCTTTATCAGTTATGCTTTAATGGCTTGTCTTTTGTTTTGATGGTTTACATTCTCTATTTTGAGTAACCATGGGAATCTTGGATTTTTGAGCAGGGTACCAAATAAATAAGAGGTTTTGGCCCACAGTCTGGTGATTACGTGGCTAGGAGGGGTGGGAAGCCATGGCATTCACCAATCAAAGTGTTGGCTACAGTCCTCTAGTCATGCTAAGTATCACTGTGGTAAAGGAAAAAGGAACTCCAATCAGGTCCAGTGCTGAATGCAAACAGTTGGGGGAAATTACTGGAAAAACACATGCAAGCCACATCAGTGATAATGTAGTGTATTAGACCTCCTTCCAAAACACCTAATGAGCGAGACAGGAGCCACAGCAAAATAAACTTCCTAACGGGGAGATATTTTAGGGCAGGACTACTTGTCTAGCGGTTTGACATGATCCAAATTAGTTCAGCAGGGCACTTGTTGTGTACATTATCTGTGATACTGGTGACCTACGTGTATTTCCAGACAGCACTTTCCTGAATGTTAAACAGGCTGGTTGGACACATCTAATATTCACAAATCACAGCCAGCCACATTCATTCCTGTTAGTTCAGCCAGGCAGAACCATGGCCTGTAGAATCAGGAAAGGATAGGCAGTCTGAAACAGCAACTGTTTCATGAAATCCACCTACTATTTTATATGCCTCAGCATCAAACTTCCATGCACTTTGTTGAAGATAACATGTAATACTTTGCGTCCTTCTCAATGTAGGTTGCAGTTATGCTGGTGGTTGTATCCTTGTTACAAGATACATTCGCCTGCATCTCAAATAATGGATTTTGTACCAAACAATTTTAAGTACTGTACTTTATAACATAAATAAAAGTTAAATGAACGTTGCTGAAAAAGAACCTGCCACATCTTCAGATTTTGAATGTGCATATGAAGATTGAAAGTTTCTTGGATTGCAAATGTATATAGAATTCTATTTTGTGCTACTCCACTATCCTGCTAGGAAACACATTTTTTTTGTTTGTTACCGACATGCCTTCTTGTTATAGACTGCAAGCTTCCCTGATCAATTTAAATTTTACTTTTTGTTACCTGCAGCCAGAAACTAACCCACCCAACTGATAAACTGCTGTTTAGCAAAAATGTCTCTTATAAGCTGGAAATCCACAGCTATGTAGGTTGCATGATTAATTTTAGCTGATGTGGTTTGCAGGTGGTTTCTGGATGCCATGAGCATGGCTGGCACATTGCAAAAGAAACAGGATGCATGCTTCAGATATCTAATATTACACGCACATAATTAATGTGGTCCACATGTTGTTTGCAAGATGTTTATGAGGTCTTGATGTGGCGAGGGCATCACTGATGTGGCTTGCTGGAGATTTACAAGAATTTTTTCGATTTGTTTTTGTTCAGGGAGAGGTTGATCTGGACTCTACAGTATATTCATCACTGCTTGGAAGTTTCTAACGATATCTTGGCACACTACCAACAGTTAACAGCATAATATGGGCATTTTTTTAAAAAAAGGTATCTGACTCTTGAGGCCACGAGGGCTTTTTCAAAAACTAGGTGTCCATCATATTCTCAGAAGGACAGACCACCCACATGAGCAGTGAAATGACAGATAAAAATCTGTTGAAATCAGGTGAAAATACCTATGTTTTGCCAACACCAGCTGGGATGAAAAGCAGCCTACCTCAATGCATTCCCATCTTTGTTATTTTTGTGGGAAGATGAGTTGAACTGAAAGTGAATAAGTAACTGTGTAAGCAGAGTCCTCTTCAAAGAGTTATTTCTTTCCCACCGGTAAGCTGGTTCCTAAACACCTACAAAGGAAATGTCTGTTGGAGCGAAAAACACTGAACAGAATCCATGTTATGTGATATTTTGATTCCCCCAAGGACTGAGAAGTGAAAGAACCTGAATGCTCCCTGAACGTTTTTTCGAGCTTTGCTTGTAATGTTTATGGAGTGGGGTTATAATCCTTTGATTTGCATCTGTCTTCTTCATCTTCTTCTGCTCAACATAGTGGCCAGGATCCAAAGAACAGTACAACTAGTGCTGTGTGCCAAAAGAGGGCTTGAGCTTATGTTTTTCAAACAGCAGCCAACATGCCTTATGGAACACAATGTTTGTGAAACTAAGGATGCTTTCAAAAGCAGTTTGTGTACTATATTGCATGCAGGCCTGCTCTTCAGTAATAATAAAAACCCCAGAAAATCCCATTGGGCATGCTTAAACCCTACAGCATACCTAAAGTTGCTCTCTGGACTATGGCTATTAAGTGTAGGTCAGCACTGAGTGATTTGAAGAATGTACCCATGTAGAAAAACACACGCACTTAGTGCTATCGCCGATATTAATCTAAGTAGAATCTAGGTCAAATTTTCTTTGGCATCACATGTTTGGAATCTTGCTGAAAAATTCTGGCAGCCTTTCCAAAATCCTACAAGATTCTGTCAGATCTGGGTCACATTCATCACCTGTAGCATCAAAGAGATGGGGTGGCACACACAGAGAAAGAGAAAAACAGGGTTGCAGGGGAGAGAGAGGGAGGAGAGAGCAGGGGCTGGGAGGGAGATATGGGGTACAAATAACTAGAGAAAGTGATGAGGTTGCAGAAAGAGGAGGGGCATTAATGAGGCAAACTCCACCCACTTCTGGCTCTGATCCCAATACCACTGAAATAAAGTGCCAGTTTACCTCTAAGAGTGGCTGGGGAAACCCAGCTAGATGGTAAGGGTATAAATTATTATTATTATTATTATTATTATTATTATTATTATTATTATTATTAAATGCAGTCCTTGGCAGGAGAAAAAGGTTCCCTACTCCTTATGTAAATAAACTTTTAAAAGTTATGGGTTGTATATGTCTGAATATGGGGATTTTTTTTTATGTACAGATAATATGCTGAGAAGTAATATATATATAAAAGGAAATGTATTTTTTTAAAATTTCAAGCATGAAATCAAGCAATCTACTTCTGCTATTTGTTTTTACAGAAGATCTCACTTTAACTCAGGGGGAACTTAAGATAATATTCCTGTACCTGAAGTAACTTGACCTGGACGAACTGTATTGGCTCTTTCTCACTCTTATACACGTGGAAGTTTTCCTTCAGAGATTTGATGTTGTACATACGATCGTTAGAGAAAGGAGACACAGGCCTTGTGAAGATTTTCTTGTGTTGTACTTTAAAGGCTTTAGGCTCTGTTAGATATGGAAATGAGGGAGAGAGATGGATTTTCGACAGCATTCTTAAAACACAAGGAAAAACATGTAATGGCTTCTATACAGTGGGCGTGCTACATGTATTAAATTCTCACTGAGAAAGGATTTTCCCCTGAACACACTATTCTCATTTATGCCAGGGGTGGGGAAACTTCGGCCCTCCAGATGTTGCTAGCAAGCATGACCAATGGTCAGGGATGATGGAAATTGTAGTTCACCAACATCTGCTTATGCATACTTGGTGTTTGCAAAGAGTGAATTCATTACTTGACTGTGGATCCTTATTACCACTGACAAGATGGAGGTATCAGCATGCCTAAGGAAACCCCAAGGTTTGCAGAAGTACCAAAAACTTAAAGGAGCAAAAGTTCAGGGGGGAAACCCTAAACGTAGTCCAATAAAGAAAGATCATGCTCAGTGACCACAGAATGCTGACCAATGTTGAGAGGTGGTAAAATGGAAGAGTATGGCAGAAGGGGGAATGAATGAGGAACGGAATGGATTTTCCTGGAAGAGGGCTTGGATAACTGGCTCCCACATTACACACACGGCAATGCTTTGTTACAGGTCCCACTTGTGAAAGTGGAATTTTGAATGGTCAGGATGGTAGTCAGTGCCAAAATTCTATGCATAAGAGATGTCAGCAAACACATGAAATGCCTCAGCGCACTGCAGGCTCAAAGTCCACATGGCTTGAAAGACTTGTCAGACTTGGTAGTATAGAGCAGGCTTCCTCAGCCTTGGCCCTCCAGATGTTTTGAGACTACAATTCCCAGCATCCCTGACCACTGGTCCTGCTAGCTAGGGATCATGGGAGTTGTAGGCCAAAAACATCTGGAGGACCGAGGTTGAGGAAGCCTGGTATAGAGTAAGGTCACAGCAGTGACATCTCTTTCTCAGACTGCTAACTGGCCATTTATGTCTTCTATTCACTTGCAGGCACAAAGCAACAATCCCATCTTTGCATGCCAGGATTTTGCATTCCAGCTGGATGGGTAAAAGGAAGGTCACCGGGGATCTGAACTGGAAGCATTGCCAAGTGGTTTGCTCTGTGAATCATTTGGGAGCTCAGTGTTCCTGCTATGTGTATATGAGGCTCGATTATGTATGTGAAATGAGTTACCTTACAGACACCACCTTGGGAGGCTTAGTCCTAAAAGACAGCATGTAAGTACTTTAAACAAAATGCCTTTGTAAGATTTTTAATGGTTCACTACAAATGCAAGGTTGATTTGACCTTAAAAGGCACATTCATCATGGTTGCCAACTTCCTTTGGTAAGGAAAGGCTTGCCGAGTTCTCCAAAATTTGCCAAATGACAGATACTGCTGTAGGTATTTAAAAGGGGGAGTGAGATTAAAGCGTGTATTTTTAAAAAATTTATAAGGCTGAAAGGCAAGCTACCTGTCCAAAGACCACGAAGTCTTTCACTTAGTCCTGGAATGAATGGGTTGTGGGGGCTGTTCTGTAAAAGACCGTGTTGTTTGAGATATACTGTTCTCTCTCCTCTGGACATATTTTGTAAAGACTGGAGCAGCATTTTTTCCTCTTCTTCACGAAGAAGTTTAGGTAACATCATTATGGAGTTGAAAACAGTTGACAGTTTATTTCCTTTATTTTCTTGTTCTTCTGCACATCTTAGATCTTTGAAATGGGATTGCTCAAATCCTCTTTTGCCCTTATCCAAGTTCTTCTGAAAAGGCTCTGGTAGACATATCCTTTGAAAAACAAACCAGCACCCATCATCAATCTGTTGCTCCTTGTTGGAAGTTTCTTGAGTTGCCTTCTCTCCATCAGGCCATTTATTGACTAGAGTCTTTCTAAGGAACTCGATGACAGCTGCTGCATCTCCTCCTTTGACCTGGCAACTTCTCAACAACCTTAGAAGCACAGCTGAATTCTCTACTGACTGGATGCGTTGTGGGTTTAATGGCTCAGAATGATCCACGATAGACCTCCGTTGAGCTTCTTCCACAACTTTACTGACATTTGGACCTTCTATGATGCATTCCTGCTGAATCCCACAGTCATATTCTAAAAACTCTTTGAGCAATTCCAAACCAAGCATCTCCTGAGTTTTATGTACCATAGTACAGGAAGCAAGTCTTTTCATGTGTTGGAGTAGGTCGGTTTCTGCAGCCAGACGCAGGAGCTGCTGAAAAAGAAAACCCAAAGACAGGTCACACTTTAGCCATCTCTTCTTAAGATAATCCTGGGAGAATTAATTAGTCCAGTACAAATCAAGTTTCATCCCAAATAGTGACTCAAACAGATTATTCTTATTAAAAATGGGGAATTAATTCAAGTATGTGTAAGTATGGACAATGTACAATCTTTCCCACAAATTTATTCCTACTTCCTTTCAGAGCTGGCAAGGGAAAAGAGATCATAAACAGCAGTGCCCATACATCATAAACAGCAGCACTGTTAGCTAGCTCCATGGGTGGCTTGAGGCTCAGAGTTGAGAGAAATGCCAAACAGCGCAACACAACAGGGCAGCAAAGCTCAAATTGCTTGCTTTAAACAAACCCACAGAAATCAGTAGGGATACTTTGGAATATGCTGTTAAAGCTACAAGAGATGGGGAAAAGACTATTTTGCTTCCTGGGTCAGAAAATCCCAGTAGTGACCCTCCAGTGATGCTAAATCTTATTACAACTAAACCAAGACATGGACAATTTGCTACACTTTTAAGAGTACCTCTAATAAACTATGGCTTGGTATTATGTGCAAACTAAACCTGTGCAAGCATACCCTTAGGGACAGTTACATGCAAATCGAAACAGCCCCCAGCCCCTCTTATCCCTGTGTTTCACCTGTGTCCCCTTGCTTTCCCTTCCCAGCTGTTTATTATGGCTCAGCTTCAAAAATAAGTGAACAGAATGAAATTCATGGAAAGAACATTCCCACCATCTTCTCTCCTTGTGCCTCCTGAAAATTCTGCATGGTTGGGTGTGCTGTCCTATATACAGTGTAGGATGGGGTGCAATCCCCAAATCTGAACAGAGCCCCCCCATTTTGGTAATTCCCTCTCCCCCAGCAAGCCCCATGCCAATTATAGAGTCCAGGGTGAACCCCATATCCTCTGGAGAGGCTTTTAAGGGGGCACAGGCAGCTTAGAGGTAGTGGGGGTGGTTTAGGATTCCCCCCCCCTTCTTTCCATGAACTTTCTTCCATATACTTATCTTAGGATCCAAGCCTATATCTGTACAAACTTCAGTTAAGGACGAACTGATGAATTTTGTGACACATATAAGGCATGCTGTAGTAAGCATAAGTCATGCTGTAGTAAGCATCCTCCCACTGCAAACAGTGCCCTTGCCATTGCGTGGCATGCAAGCTTCATTCTACAATCCTCTGCAACCCTTCCCTTCCCCATAGGACAATTAAAACACACAGATTCATGCATTCACTTAGCCCATCGTCCGCTGAGACTCTATCTGACTGTTGCCACAGGCCTCCCTTACGACAGTCTGATCTACTTCAGTGTACCACTGGGAGCCACTTAACCCCCTTGTCTCACAGAGATCAGATTCTTTGTGTTATGCTTAAACTCCCATGCTGAAGAAGAAGTACCCCACAATTCCTTGCTTTGGGTGAGGAAGTCAGAAGGACTCTGCTTTTGAAAAGGGAGTTCACAACAATTTCAAGCAGTAAATGCTAGAATTCTCAAGACTGCATCTTTCAGAGTTTCCAGGACAAAGAGCAAAAAGCTACTGTCCGTTTCTTCCAGTGCTAATGATGCTACCTAACAACAAGAAGAGGCATGGCAGCAGTAAACCACAAGTAATCTGTAAACTGTCAGTGTGAATAGAAATTGCATCCCATGAGGAGAGAAACAAGCTGCCCTTTGAGCATTGCGCTCTCTCTCTCTCTCTCTCTCTCTCTCTCTCTCTCTCTCTCTCTCTCTCTGTCTCTCTCTCTGTGTGTAAGGTGTGGGTCTGATGTGCCCGCTTCACAACTATTTTCCAGAGATGGATGAGTGTCTGGAAAAGGGTGTTTATGAAAATATTCTTCTGCCAATTGTCTTGCTGTCCTAAAAAGCAGTGGAGCTGGTGAAGAAGAGTAGGGGAAAGGAAGAACTATCCCCCAAACACAAAAACACTCTAGTGGCCAGTCAGTGAATGCCTAAATTTCTTTCTGGCATGGCAAAATGCACTCCTCAATAAGATCACTATAATCTAGGAGATGAAATGGAATTTGATGGGACACTGTCCTGTTTGGCAGCATTTGCTCTCTGAAGATGCACTAGTTCCAAAAAAATGACAGAGCACCATTTGTCCAAGCCAAGATAACTTGCCTAGCCATGGCGATGTGGGAAGCTGAAATGCAAGCCATGTGAACTGGTACCAAGCTCGTGGATAAACAGATTTCAGCTTCCAGTGCTAGCAGTCCCCAACTCACCTTATCCATCCTTAGCCGTCCCTATTTGGAAGTTATGCTTTCTGGGGCTGTTGCCCACTGTTTCTAACAGTGACACTACTGAAGAATTCCCAATTAAAGCTTTAATAGACAGGAAGCTGTTGTAAAGCTAGCATGTGATATGCAAATTGTAGATATTAGATTAAGGTATGGGAGAGAGAGAGAGAGAGAGAGAGAGAGAGAGAGAGAGAGAGAGAGAAAGAGAGAGTGAGTTAGAGAGTTTTGTTTTTTTTAAAAGACAGATGTTGATGGGACAATCAGTGTTAAAAAGGTTGAGCTTCTAGCTGCTGGGCCAAAATGCTTCAAATATGTTTCAGTGCATTAAAGATGGTCAGGTTATGCCTTGGTTTAGTTTCAGCTTTTTGCATTCCTCAAATGAGCATGTGATCAAACAGTCCTACAGTACTATGAGCTGTACTCCAATCTATACATTTTTTTAAAATGTTGTGTACAATGCATATGCGTCACTTGCAGAGGCAAGTGAAATAGTTCAGGTTGTTACCAGTGCCACCTGACTTATGCACATGCGGCATATCAACATGGCTCACAACAGAATGTTAAAATTTCACAGCAAACCCTGAATCCTGGCAACCACAGCATGTCCTTGTCTCCTCCTCCTGTGTGTACACGGAGTGAGAGGCGGCGACTGAAAATGAGGGTCGGATTATTTACAAGGGGAAATCTCGGAAGCTTTAAATATTTGTGGCTGATGTTAAAAAAAGAATCACAGCGAGTTAATTGGCAGAATCTGGGACCAGGGAAATGGCATTCAAACTGATTATTATTTCTAAAGTGACCAAGAAAAGTGTGCAGTGCCAAAGCCCGAGTGGCTCTAGATATTCTAAAGACATTGGGGTGTGGTGGGGAGGTGCTGCAGAGAAGAACAACAAGCAAGTTACATTTAGTCTTCCATTGCTTGTTTCAGAATTCTGAAACTGGAGCTTCTTCATCTCCCCTCCAGGGTGATTCCAGAGCTAAAAGAGACTGTGCACATATGTCCACGTGAAGAAAGAAAGGTGGATCAGCTGTAGACCTCCTACACAAACAGAAGAAGCACTTTTTCTCCCTTGTTTCAAGGGTCCAATATGGCTCTTATGTTCCTTTATGAGTATTTGTTAATTTATCCCATAAGGGTCATGGTGTTAGGCATCATGAGACTTGAAGCAGAAGAGCCCATTCAACTGCCAGATGGAGATTCCTTACTCTCTGCACCACAGGGCCGCTTTCTGAAGGAAGGAACCATAAGCAGTTCAAGCTTGGGTGCTAACAGTACAGATCGGAATACTCTCAGGCATGGTTAGTTGCATTGCTTATTGAAATTAGAAGATACCTTTTATTTTATTGGTTTAATAAATTTATATCCTATTTTGGGGCGGGGCGGGAATCCTCACAAGGCAGCAAAGATAAGCAGGTAAACTAAACCACGTGCAGTGGTACCTCGGGTTAAGAACTTAATTCATTCTGGAGGTCTGTTCTTAACCTGAAACTGTTCTTAACCTGAAGCATCACTTTAGCTAATGGGGCCTCCCACTGCCACTGCGCCGCCATAGCACGATTTCTGTTCTCATCCTGAAGCAAAGTTCTTAACCCGAGGCAATATTTCTGGGTTAGCAGAGTCTGTAACCTGAACCGTATGTAACCCGAAGTGTATGTAACCCGAGGTACCACTGTACTATGCAAGTATGTAAATACGCAATTCAAAACATTAAAACAATCAATAACATGCAAATAGTAAGACCATAAAATAGGGTGCAGTCAAAATAAATCAGCCCCTGTGCCAGTGCTTCCTTGCCTGCTGTAGCTGAACATAGGCAGTTTATTAAAAGAATGTGGAAGACTATCAAGCTGTCTTTTTCCTCCTTTGGACCAGTTCCCTGCCAGCCTGCCTCCATTTTGCACCTCCTCCTTGGTACCTATCACCATTCCAGCCACTGAACCAAGGCATCTGGAATGGTCAGTTGTGCTGCTGATTTTCTTGTTTAGTGTATTTTCTAACAGCTACCATATACACACAACATTTCTGCAAAAATCAAACAACGTGTGGTACATGTGTAAAATGTTAATCAGCTGGCTTATATTTTGAATCACTACCATCTGTAGTTAGAGAAATATGCTCAAACACGAACCACCCCCACATACAGAATGATAAAACTGCAATTGGACAGACCTGTATAGGCAATGTCAGAGATTCTGGATCATCTTCAGGAATCCCATATGTTTCTGAGGGGGAATACATATCAAGTAATAATAAATGTATGGGAAACACAAAAGCAGCATTCCTTCAAGTACAGCAGCTGCAAAGCAAATGATTTACGCCTGCTTACCAATGACTGGGATGGCACAGTTTCATTCTGGGAGCACAGTTCCCAGAAAACTGACCTAGTTTCACGTCAAAGGGAATTATCTGAGGTGATTGTTCTGTCAGCAGGTCATGATATTCTTCTTCTGGAAGTTCAGTTTTAGTACAATTCTTTTGCTCGGGATAATATCTATGACCTGTTAGCAGATTTGATTGGCTGCTCAGATGAGGGAACTTGTCAAATGATATTATTTGAAGACCAATTCAAAGGCTACAATCCCTCACCACAGAAGCTCCCAAAAATGTTTATGCATGGTGGTGACCTACTGAAAGGCCAGAATGTCTGGAATCAGTATCCCCATGGGATGGTCCCAACTACAAGAGCTGCCTTTACACCAGCAACAGCAGTTAAACTGTGAGCAGTTTTCAAATGTTATAGCCTATATGGGGGATGGTCTTATGGAAAGTTTTCTTTTGGCAGTGGTGGTCAAAGGTATTGTGGTCTACTTGTGGGAAGGTGAAATGTTTGAATTGGCTTTCAGAGAAGCATTGCATTGTTATTTTGGTGAGCAGATGGTGAGCATAGAGTTTGGAGGGGATATCCAGCAAGCTAATGGGGCGGTAGTTTTGGGGGAGGGTTTTATCTCCTTTTTTGTAGATTGGCACGATGATGTTCAATTTCCAACCAGCTGGCATTTGAGCTATATTATTTATATAGGTGTAGAGCTTAGCCAGGATGGGTTGCCACCAGTCCATATTCATTGTTTCTAAAATACCAACAAGAGATGATTGATAGCAAGCAAGGTCTGTGTAACAAGATACTTAAATGCATTTTGCTGAGAGAAGCAATTAATTCTAAACATTCAAAATGTGAATGAAATCTTTCAATTTTAATTCAAAATTTGATCTCAGCATTCAGTTGTGAAGGATGTACAGAAAGGTTAGATTCTACATCTTGACAGTATACCAAAGGAGAATATTGCTATAAGTTTACCAAAGGTTTATTAATGGTTCAGCCTACAATCATGAAACCAGCTCAGTTGTTACATTTCAGAGAAAATGTGGTTTGTTTCCATGAGTGGGCAACACAACACAATTCTAACGGAGGGCGGGGGGTTATTCCTTTATGAAAAGCCATCCACTATGTTCTGAAATGCTTGAAGAATTTTTTCCCCCCAGACAATAAAATGCCTCTTCCCTGAAGGTATTTCAGACACTTCAATGACACATTAAAATGTTTGTTTGTTGTCTTCTCGGTATAATTTTGAAAACATGATGTGATCCAAAGTATGTGTTTTCAGTCTTGCATGCCACCATCCAATCCCTAGTGATGTACTTGCTCCATGTTCATTACACTGTACAAACTTTCTATTCATAGTTTTCCTCCCCAGTATATTTTTTAGAGGGTAGGCTGGAATTTCCTTGTGTGGCATATGGCAATCCTCCACCTGAAGGCTTGCTCCAAATAAAAGTTTACATTCCTCTGGCATCTCCCTTCAGATGTAAAGGCATGAGGTATGTGTGTCTTCTGTTAAATAACCGTCTGCATTTACATGTTCTAGTGGCAAAAGGTACATAGTGTTCTTACACCGTACGGGCAGCAGGAATGTCCAACTCTACTTCCTCTCATAAATACTACATAATAGACAAGACTTTTAAAATATGCCAGTTAAAACTCCGGACTGGCCCTTCCCACTCCAGGTACGAGAGCTAAGAAAGCTTGAAATAAATACCGCAAGAGAGTTGGGCCTAGCAGTGGGAGGTCAGCTATGGTAACCACAACCTCCTTTTTGGATTAAGGGAAGATAATTTCATTTGGAGGCAATTGCAAGAGGTCGTGAGGTGATGGACGGCAGTGGTCTAAATACTTCTGTGAAGACATCAAAAGTGGGAGAGGAATTTTGAAAGAAATGTCTAGGTCTGAGAGTCTGTTTTATGTCACTTCAGCTAATGCAAACAAACAACTTGTGTTGGCGTTGCTTTTTTAAAAAAGGTATGACAGAGTGTAACAGTAATTAAAAGTTATGATGGATAAACAAAGCACACATAGTAAATAAAAAATACATGTGTAGCTCAAAATAACATATCTAACCCTGCATTGCTCAAAGAGATAATGTTTTTAGTGTGTGCACTATAGTAACTGTCCATTGATATGAGGCCACAAAAATGTTTTGACTTTTAATGATGACTCAACCTGAAACACCATCAAAGTCTGACATACTACTAAAATATCCACAGAAAGTGAAAATATAGCTGCTACAATCCAAAGCCATGAGGAATTCAATCCCATGAGCATGAAAAAATGCAGAGGATTCTTTTTTAATATAAATAGCAGGGAAAGGGTTTCTTAAATTTTTTATCTGACAGATGGTGATTTCAAAAGTCCTCATCTCTATGAGCTAGTAAGAAGACACTTATTATACCAAGCAAAGCTTGAGTCTGAAGGCAGAGATGTAACCTTCTTTAAGTAGCCTGAGTGCCAATGCATAAGGTTGATGAGTGGAACAATTTCATCAGCTGAGAACTGGCTGGATGTTTTTATGGTTCGTATACAGCAAACAGACCATCCTCTCTAGTCAATTTGAAGTCATAATGGTATTCACAATGCTGTGAGGAACTAGAAGTATATACTGGTTGCTTTAGGACATTTTGGATTAGGGCTTGCGAGAAAATGTGGCTAGTTGCAGGGCTTTTTGGAAGCATCCCTGGTCTTGGCGACTGCAAGTTTTATTTCTTCATTCCACCAAGGACATTTCCTTAAAATACCAAGCACCTCATCTGCTTTTATGATAAGGTTCTTAAAAGACATTCTTTACATGCTCAAGGAAGACACATCTGTCTGTCTGTGTGAAGATGCTGCATTGCAGCATGATAGAAATCTTTCTACGAATGCATGGTCTATGGGGAGAACTCCAGTGCAGCTGAAGTTTTCTGCAAATGCCATAATGAATGTATGAGGTTGGAGGATGCTGCTGTGGTGTCACCCTCCATGTCTGTTTACTGAATGTGCAAAGAGTATCTCTCAGGGGCTCCTATGCCATTTCTCAGGCCAAACTGCCCCACACTTAGGAAGGATATACAATAAAACGTTAAAAGCATCAAAAGCTAAGTAAATTCTCGAAATAAAATACAAAACCAGCACAGAACAAATAACACATGTTACTCAGCACCAAAATTTAACCCACAAAGACCAATGGAGGTGTTTTGTTTTTTAAGTGTCTTTAAAAGAGTTCAGAGACAGGGCCTGCCTAACATCATTAAAAATGAGGAGCTACTGCAGAAAAGTCCCTGTCTCATAAGCCTGGTAGTTTTTGCAGATGGGTGTTCAGCAGGCTGCTTCACTCTTTGGCTTAATCGGTTTTCCTAATGTCAGTCATAACGAGAAGTTTCTAGCCCTCATGGGTAAAAAAAATCCATTTTAACTCCTATAGTCAGCAGAAGGTCCCTGTCAGCTATGAATGTATATGGGGGGTTTTAAAGCTGGGAAGTACTGAGCCCTGGGGAGAGCTAAAACTGTGTGAGCTTGGAGATCGCAGGAGCAAACCTAGGTTTGGTAACATAGATGTGGGCACCACAGTGCGGTAACTAATGTGGTATCTGGAATTGGATTTTGGCTTACACTGTGGATTAGGCTTCCACAAAGCACCAGGGTTTAGAGGATTTGCGGGCTGCTTTTCTGGTGGCGTTTTGCTGGAGAGACTAAAGCAGACAGTTTGCATGCAGAAGGTGTGAGACTCAATATCCAGCATCTAATCTCCAGTTAAAAGGGTCATGTAGCAGGTGATGATGGTAAAGGTCCATGCCTAAGACTGGCTGCTGCTGGGCAGGGCATGGAATGTGGGGCTGGATGAACAAATAACTTGACCCAGGAAAAGCTGATCATTGTGATGGAACAGTGAATTGGTGCAAATGACAGGAACTGAGCCCAGGTCAGTTGATGGAGCGTGGAGCAAGCACAACCTGTGAAATGATGTTGTAATTTCCATGTCATTTGTTTAAAGTTGTTATTACTCACTCAGGTAACCTTCTTGAAGTGGAGATGCCGATGTCTTTTTGCTAAAGTATGTGTACCCTCCACCAGTGCGTATTGGCTTCTCATGATGAAAGCTATAAAGCAAGAAGGGATATTATAGAAAGATCACTTCCCAGATCCTATGAAACGGAGCTATCCCACTCCCCTATGACAATCACTCCTTCTAATAGCACATACAGTACTCCTGTGCTGATGGAAATTAAACCAGAAAGGATCTCAAGTGGTATTAAGCATGCTTGATAATAATAATAATAATAATAATAATAATAATAATAATAATAATAATAATAATAATAATAATTTATTTATACCCCGCCCATCTGGCTGGGCCTCCCCAGCCACTCTGGGCGGCTTCCATAGAAAACAGAAATACAGTAAAATCACACGTTAAAAACTTCCCTGAACAGGGCTGCCTTAAGATGTCTTCTGAATGTCAGGTAGTTGTTTATCGCTTTGACATCTGCTGGAAGGGCGTTCCACAGGGCGGGCGCTACTACCGAGAAGGCCCTCTGCCTGGTTCCCTGTAGCTTTGCTTCTCACAATGAGGGAAACGCCAGAAGGCCCTCGGCGCTGGACCTCAGCGTCTGGGCAGAATGGGGGTGGAGACGCTCCTTCAAGTATACTGGACCGAGGCCGTTTAGGGCTTTAAAGGTCAGCACCAACACTTTGAATTGTGCTCGGAAACGTACTGGGAGCCAATGTAGGTCTTTCAAGACCGGTGTTATATGGTCTCGGCGGCCGCCCCCAGTCACCAGTCTAGCTGCCGCATTCTGGATTAGTTGTAGTTTCCGAGTCACCTTCAAAGGTAGCCCCACGTAGAGCGCATTGCAGTAGTCCAAGCGGGAGATAACCAGAGCATGCACCACTCTGGCGAGACAGTCCGCAGGCAGATAGGGTCTCAGCCTACGTACCAGATGGAGCTGGTAAACAGCTGCCCTGGACACAGATTTGACCTGTGCCTCCATGGACAGCTGTGAGTCCAAAATGACTCTCAGGCTGCGCACCTGGTCCTTCAGGGGCACAGTTACCCCATTCAAGACCAGGGAATCCTCCACACCTGCCCGCCTCCTGTCCCCCAAAAACAGTACTTCTGTCTTGTCAGGATTCAACCTCAATCTGTTAGCCGCCATCCATCCTCCAACCGCCTCCAGACACTCACGCAGGACCTTCACCGCCTTCACTGGTTCTGATTTAAAAGAGAGGTAGAGCTGGGTATCATCCGCATACTGATGAACACCCAGTCCAAACCCCCTGATGATCTCTCCCAGCGGCTTCATATAGATGTTAAATAGCATGGGGGAGAGGATGGAACCCTGAGGCACCCCACAAGTGAGGGCCCAGGGGTCTGAACACTCATCCCCCACCACCACTTTCTGAACACGGCCCAGGAGGAAGGAGCGGAACCACTGTATAACAGTGCCCCCAGCTCCCAGCCCCTCAAGACGGTTCAGAAGGATGCTATGGTCGATGGTATCAAACGCCGCTGAGAGATCCAGCAGAACTAGGAAACAGCTCTCACCTTTGTCCCTAGCCCGCCGGAGATCATCAACCAGTGCGACCAAGGCAGTTTCAGTCCCATGATGGGGCCTGAATCCCGACTGGAAGGGATCCAAATGGTCCGCTTCTTCCAGGCATGCCTGGAGTTGTTCGGCAACCGCTCGCTCAATCACCTTGCCCAGGAATGGAAGATTTGAGACTGGGCGATAGTTAGCCATCGTGGCCGCATCTAAAGATGGTTTTTTAAGAAGCGGTTTAATAACCGCCTCTTTCAGCGGGTCTGGGAAGGCTCCCTCGCGGAGGGAAGCATTCACCACCCCACGAAGCCCATCGCCCAGTCCTTCCCAGCTAGCTTTTATAAGCCAGGATGGGCAAGGATCCAGGAGACAGGTGGTTGGTTTCACTCGTCCAAGCAGCCTGTCCACATCCTCGGAGGTAACAGATTGGAATTGATCCCACTCAACTTGACTAGACAGAACTCTAGCACTCTCCCGCCCCGGCCCTGCTCCCACGGTGGAGTCTACTTCTTCCCGAATCTGAGCGATTTTATCTGCAAAAAACTTTGCAAAATCATTGCAGGAGAACATGTGGCCCGTACTGGGCCCCGATGTTGCAGGTGGATCCGCTAAATTGTGAACCACCTGAAAAAGTCTCCTGCTGCTGTTTTCTGCAGATGTAATAGAGGCGGTGAAGAAATTCTTCTTCGCTGTCGCTATCGCCACTTGGTAGGCTCGACGTTGAGCTCTAACCTGTGTCCGGTCAGGTTCGGAATGAGTTATCCGCCACCGGCGCTCTAGCTGTCTCAACGATTGTTTCATTGCCCTCAGATCCGTGGAAAACCACGGGGCTGTCCGGGCTCCATGCAATCGGAGAGGGCGCTTTGGAGCCAAACAGTCAATAGCCCTGGTTAACTCCACATTCCAGCGGGCCACCAGGGAATCAGCTGAAAGGCCATCAACATGGGATAAAGCATCCCCTACCACTCTCTGGAAACCATTTGGATCCATTAAGTGGCGGGGGCGGACCATCCGAATTGGTCCCACCTCCCTGCAGAGGGGATGGGTCGCAGAGAAGTCCAGTTGCACCAGGAAGTGATCTGACCATGGCACTTCTTTCATTTCGCTTTTACTTAGTGTCAGATCACCAACATCCATAGAGGTAAACACCAGGTCCAAGGCATGTCCACGGCTATGGGTTGGGCCAGACTTATTCAGGGACAGCCCCATGGAGGCCATGCTTTCCACGAAGTCCCGAGCGGCCCCTTGTAAGGTCGTGTCGGCATGGATGTTAAAATACCCTAGGACGACCAAGCTAGGTGTCTCCAGGAGAACATCCGCCACGACCTGAAGCAGCTCGGGCAGGGAATCCTTGGTGCAGCGGGGAGGTCGGTACACCAAAAGGAATCCTGTACTGCCCCTATTGCCCAACTTCCAGAACATGCACTCAGAAAACTGGGTCTTCCCAATAGGACGCCTGGTGCAAACTAATGACTTCCTAAAAATCACTGCAACCCCCCCTCCCCGCCCACATGACCTGGGTTGCTGTGCGTAAGAGAAACCTGATGGACAAGCAGCGTCAAGGACAGGCCCATCTGCTTCATCCAACCAAGTCTCTGTTACACATGCCAGGTCAAGTCCTCCATCCATGATCATGTCATGGATGGCAGTGGTCTTATGAATCATTGACCTGGCATTGGCCTGGCATTGCACAGCAGCACCTTCAGGTCATGTGGGTATCCCTTGAGATAACCAACCTCAAATATTGCAGCAGTGATGATTTAAAAAACCACAACAACCCTAAAGAGGGCAGCTCCCACAAAGCCCAATAAGAACTGGACACCCTCATACATCAAAAGACCCATGGGATGTTGAGTGTCTATTGGAAAAGAAAAATGGGAAAACAGGAGGAAGAGTGAAGTGGCTTCCTGGATCCCCAAACATCTTACAGTATCCCAGAGAAAAGCATCTCTGAACAGGAGCAATCCTGTTAGGAGGAATACAGCAACCTTTTGGCAGTGGTCACCACCGTTGTGAGTTTAAAATAGGCTGTGCCAAGCATTTTCTGATTTTAATATTCATTTAGTATATTCATCACATGGAAATAAATTATCACTCAGTCAATGTTCACTTCATAGATCATGTACAATGTTTAAATGTGCTTTAAATGTATTGCCTAAAGGCAAACATTTCCACGGACCCTTTCAGATAATGCAGGGCTGTGACCACAGCTTCAATTCTTGTTATCACATGATAAAATGATGCCACGGTGTGGTGTCTGAAAGCATTACCATGCTGCAAAACAAGCTGCTGTATGGTGGATATTTTGTAGATTATGGCCTGGAGCATCTGTCTGGAACAAGCTGTGGCCCTCCAGATGGTGTTGGACTACACCTTACATCATCCCTGATCACTGGCTGTGCTGGCTGGGGCTGATGGAAGTTGTAGTCCAGAAACATTTGGAGGGCTGCAGGTTGTGCACCCCTGGCCTAGGATCATGGAGGTGGAGGCGGCCTAGGCCATCTATTCAACCCCACTGCTCAGTGCAGAAAATCTAGAGCTAGAACATGTCCAACATGTGGCTGTCTTGCCTGTATTTGAAGATTGAGAGCCCACCATCACCCTAAGTAATTGGTCCCAGTAATGAACTGCTCTTGCTCCCAGTGTTGAGTCACAACGCACCCTCCTATTCCTCAGTCCCACTAGATCTTAGCCTGTCCTCTGAGGCATTAGAGAGCAAGTTTTTGTGCAGAAGACACTTCAGAAGATTAAGAGCTAGGAAAATGGTGGATATACTTGGGGAAGAAATGTAATCTGAAAGTCAGCTTCCTCAATCAACGGGAAGATTAACAACTTTGGGGAGAAAAAGAACTCAGCCCTTTCTTTGATGTTATTATTAGCTCCAAAGAAATACTTTCAAGAATTAAGTGACTTGCTACAGTTAACTTTCACAGGAAGTACTATAAAGCAGGAAATCTCATTTGTCAGATGTTTGCACTTGGTCTCTCTCTCTCTCTCTTTTTTTCTGTAGAAAACAATGAAGCATATTCTAATACAGATTTCCTTTATTTAAGATCATTAGCCAAGTTGGTTTACCACTGATCCAGCCTAAAAAATTCTTGTTGAGAATTGAGAGAGGATAAGTAGCTGTGTAGAATAGCAGGTACATATTATAATAAACTCTTAGCAATAGTAGGTACATATTATAATAAACTCAAAGCAATGCTAAAGGGGGAAAAAGTAGACATATTTAGTAAGTTACAAGAGAATGACCACCACTGTTGGCTAAAATTTGAATTTTGTTCTAAGTCAGGGGTAGATGAATTGCAACCTCACTACTATAATTTAATGACTAAGACAATTACTGTTCTACAGGTGATGTTTCAGAGGGGGGGGGGCATCAAGTGTTGGTTTACATTAATGCTGTCCAGTGTGGCTTAAAATGGAGTTTGACAGCTTTAAAGGCTGATTAGGAAAATTCATGGAGAAAATTTATAATAGCTAATGGAATGTCCAAATTCAGAGGTGGTATTCTGGGAGCCAAACAACATGGGAAGCTGCTTCCTGCCGCATTTGTGTGGATTTCCAAGAAGCTTTTGGCTGCCCATTGTTGGAAGCAGATTTTAGACAGGATCAGGGATCAGAAAGCTGTGACCTTCCGGGTGTTGGTGGACTACAACCCCCATCATCCTTGACCATTAGCCATTTTGGCTAGGGCTGATGGATGCTGCAGTCCAGCTATATCTGGAAGGCCACAGGTTCCCTTACAGATTAGATGGACCATTGATTCCACATATTGTTGTGCCCCTAAGGGATGGCATCAACATATTAAGTGAAATCAACGCAGGATCAAATTACACAACCCCACACTGCCACTAAAGGTAAAAGTACCCCTGACCATTAGGTCCAGTCATGGATGACTCTGGGGTTGCGTCGCTCATCTCGCTCTATAGGCCAAGGGAGCAGACATTTGTCCACAAACAGTTTTTCCATGACTAAGCCGCTTCTGGCGAAACCAGAGCAGCGCACAAAAACGCTGTTTACCTTCCTGCGAGAGCGGTACCTATTTATCTACTTGCACTTGCTTTCGAACTGCGAGGTGGGCAGGAGCTGGGACCGAACAACGGGAGCTCACCCCTTTGTGGGGATTCAAACCGCCGACCTTCCGATTGGCAAGCCCAGTCCAAATCCCAGCTCATATCTCAGCACCTACTTTCATCACTGCTTAATTCTTGAGGGTAGAAAAAGAATACTCTTGACTCCATCTGAATGAAGTCTGATTCATATTTTTCTCCCCCCCTCCCACTTCTAGGTACACATATATCCAAGCATGGCTCGACCATCCTAAAGAATGGATTACTCATATATTCAGTTTAGCTTCTACCAGCCACCAGCCACATACATGTCCTCTACCAACATAGAGTTTCAAAGTTGGGAGGGGCTAACTGCAGTTATTTATGATAACACATCTATGATATCATGCTTGCATTCAGTAACATAATGCAGCATAACTTTTAAGACCCTAAAACTACAGTCAAATTCTTGGCTGCTGGCTCCTCCTTGTTTAGTAATGCAACATGCATTATTTGACATTAATGGTTGTTAGTTTCCTCCACCCGCACAAGCAGCAGACAGTCAAGTAGCTTCCGAGCTTTGCAAGATGATGATGCCACAGCAAAGATTTTGTACTGCTAAATTTTATGAGGAAAAGCAAAGGAGAGGCTTGATGCCCAGTATGTGGTTTCAGCCTTAGGCTCCTCAAAGCTCCACACAATCACTGCATTGCTATAGAGTTAATTGTGTATTCTCTAATGTAACTGCAAGTGCTTTATCTAACCACCTGCACCTCAGTATATTTGAAGAGAAGCCTTGTAGTGCATCATGCAAAACGCCGGCCTGCATCAGAGATTGTAGATAGGAGAACAAAGTAGACAAATAGATATTAGCACACACACAATTTGTAGTTACATGAGGAATCATTTCAGATGTCATTTCTGGACATTAGGAATCATTTCCCCATTTGATTATGGCAACACTATTGCTTTTGTCCTTAAAGAGGATACTTACTGTTTCTGAATGTTTCTGTCACAGCCATAGCAGAGTCCATGGAGAGGCTGGTTGTGGATTAACTCTACGCAATAACTCAAAGGTTCTGATATCTTTTTGATCAACTGTGCTTGTTCCCAAAAAGGAACATACCTAGACAAAACCAGAGAATAGCTGTTTTAAATATATTTGTTATAAGATTAGCCATAGAAAAGTCAACAACTTATATATAATACCATATGCTAGCAGAGTTAAGGAAGCTTTTAACAACAAGAAGGCAACAGCACTGTGAACCGCCCTGAGACCCCTCGGTATAGGGAAGTATAGAAATTCTAATAATAATAATAATAATATGTGGCCCATAGTTCCCTAGGTGATGAATAACTAGACAAGACAACAGCACATAGATTCTTGAATTGCAGGGGGCTGGACTATATAACCCTCATGGTCCTTTCCAGCTCTTCAGTTCTGTGATTCTATGTCATGCTTGTGAGCATCCCATAGAAGAAGAAGAAGAAGAAGAAGAAGAAGAAGAAGAAGAAGAAGAGGAGGAGGAGGAGGAGGAGGAGGAGGAGTTTGGATTTGGTATCCCACTTTATCACTACCTGAAGGAGTCTCAAAGTGGCTAACATTCTCCTTTCCCTTCCTCCCCCACAACAAACACTCTGTGAGGTGAGTGGGGCTGAGAGACTTCAAAGAAGTGTGACTGGCCCAAGGTCACCCAGCAGCTGCATGTGGAGGAGCGGAGACGCGAACCCAGTTCACCAGATTACGAGTCTACCGCTCTTAACCACTACACCACACTGGCTCCCCATGTGAGAACAGCATGCTGCACTAGATGGGTCTGATCTAGCAGCCCTCTAGCGTTCTAACGGTGAAGCCATTCGAAAACTGTTTTCCATTTGTACTGCAGGCATGTTCATTGATATTAGTTGACCTTGGCGCAGTGTCCTTGAGAGGTGAGGTCTTACAATGTTAGCCTGTAAAGTGGATGCCATTAATATAGAGTTTTACTTCAACCTTTTTTCTTTCTCTCCCTCCCCCCCCCTTACTGGCAAAGCAGCCCATTCTAGAGATGAAAGAAACCCATCTTGAGTTATGGCAGTTGTCCGCCATGCACAACATGTTTTTCAAAACAGTGGCGTCTTCTGCATCCTGTTTGGCGCACCTCCCCTTTTTATTTTCAGCATCAGAAAGAAGGTGTGGGCGCCACATACTCTGATGAGCAACACAGGAACCAATGATAAAATGAAGAGCATCTTCTCTGTCCCATAAATAAGACCTTTGCTGCCAACGCTTTGAGTCTAAGCCATGGATGCAAAGCAAAGATGAGGTAGCTGTAAAATCTGGCTTCTCTCTGGAAGATACATTTTAAAAGGTAATTTATTGCTAGATGTTGCAGGATCATCAGATTACATTCACTTTCCATTACCACCAAAGGTGAATGTTTACTGTTTGCCCAGGGAAGTTGTGGAATCTCCATTGAAGGCCTTTAGGGGGAAAACATCTGTCAGGCATGATTTAAAGCGTATACCAATTCCTCGTTAGTTTTGGGTGACTTTAATGAAGGCTCCTTTCCAGTGTTTCATTTTTAAAGTTGCTTTTTTTAAGGTTGCAATACCTCATCCTCTTTGCAGGCTCATTCATTTCTGCAGACATATTTTTACAGAGTTAAGGAATTTAGTTACTGAAGTATCAAGGAGAGAATCTGAAGAAATCCTGATTCTGAGCTTCCAATGGCCACCAAAATTGCAGAAAACTTCTTTTTTTAAATTTATTTTTTTAATTTTTGGGGTTTAAAGCAGCACCACTGCTGAATTAGAAGTTAAATGAATTTGGGTGGGAAAAATTCTCGGGCAAATTTTCCTATTTCCTATTTTGCTTTCATTTCTTAGCCTATGTTACTGTTGTTTTGGATTTGCCTTTAAATTCTGGGCCAATTCACATGCATTTCTGAGGAAGTACACTCCTCATGTGAGATATTTGTCTAGAATCATTTCCATATGACAGCTGCTGCATTTTCAAGCCATCTTCCTGAGGTAAGTTCTCAAACTGTCATGTATGAGTGATTTCAAACAAGCCAAAAGAGCTGGAATAGTTCCTGCATGATTTAGCTAAAGGGTTTTTTATGATTTGGGGTGAGGGAGTTACTTTAGTAAAGCATTTGGGGACTCTGGCTGGTGGCAGCTATCAGCAAGGTCAGTTGCTGGCTGAGGGCTTAGGAGGAACCAAGATGTTGTCTGAGGAACACAGTATGAAGATTTCTGTAGAAAACACTGTGATAGCCTTCTAGCCCAAAACCTCATGAAGAGATTTCTACAGTATATGCTACAAAAGATTAATAAAATGTGTGTTTGTCTCTTACAGCTTCTCTCAATATTCCTAGTGAATATATATACATTTAATCTTACTGTTCCAGTTTAATGAGAATGGTGAAAGAGCTGAGGTAAAACTGCTGCATGCTATCTCCCTCCAATGGCAAATGATGGTATTTGTTCCCCCAAATAAAAGATGTTTTCTAGCTATCATTTAATAACTAATATTCATAAGGATTTTCTCATTTAGGGGAAAAACACCACCTCATGTGCCTAGTAGAATTTATGGAATGAGTTGTCTCTGAAACACAGAAGCTAGAAAACAGAAGAAATATCAGAGAAGCCCATTTATCAGAATTATCAAAATCAATGCTGAATCTGAAGTGGACAGATTTGCAAACCATGGTATACAGTAAATCATTAATCTGTTGTTTCTTTATTTGCCTGAAAAATATGATAATAGATGCCAGAGATGAGCAATCCTATCATCTACTGGTAAAGCCATTCTGCATTATTCATGCAACAGGCCAATTTCTATGAAAATAATAAATGGAGATAAATCAGCTTTCAGAAAGGGGAGAAAATGTCAGCATCACAGGAAACCTTACTGCTGACCTGTTTTGAACAAAGAAACATCAAAAGCAAATTTCAGGCTGAAACTGCTGAATTATAATTTAGGAGAAAATTAAATTGCAGGCTTGAATTGAGACAATCAGAGGCTCAATAAACTTTCTGATTCAGCTGCCTGACAGGAACTGTGAAAAGAAGGCTTTTATCAACCTCATAAGCATTGTTACAGAAGCAGGGACTGCACTGGCTTTCTAGGCAACAACTGACACTGGTCTGGTATATATTATTGTCTCTGCAAGCTTTAATCTAATTGGTTGGACCTTGAATCCTTCAATTCCCCCAGTTACTGCACTCAAACATCTCTTTCTTAAAATAGATCTAAGTTCATCAGGTGACTCAATGGTACAAGGTGTGTATTGGCTAACTAATTTGAACTTTGGAGCACTGGAATAAAAATAAGTACCAAAGTTGGGTTGTTGTTTTTTCTTCCAAAAGTATCACAGGGAAAGGAAATAAAGTCCAAATGAAAAACTCTGCTAACTAAACAAACATTCAAAGGTCTGAGTGGAACATGCCATGGAAACCTTATTAGACACTTGAAACAGCTCTTAGCACATAGCGTTCCCTCTCACCGGTTCCTACAGGAAATACTAGCGAACAAATATTTATTTCCTAAATTTGGGTTATGCTGAGAAATAATATTTTGTATGTTCCTTATTGTAGAGCATTAGAATCAAAGCATCCCAACTTTTTGGACCCACTCAGTAGAAGCTATAGGGGTTGTTGTTGTTTTTTGAAACAGTGGTTTTTCCTCCACATATAGTGATGAAAACCCAGTTAGAGATTTAGATACATCTTCTACTAGAGGACCCAAGTAATTTGGGTGCAGGCCAAACATATCAGTTACGTTCTCGTTATGCTTCTTCGCTCCCATTCATAGCCAGGCCTACAGCCAACCGCTTTGGAAAGTTAAAGTGAGCTGCGTGTTCTTGAGTTGTGATCAAGTGTTTCCCCACATATAGGCTGGGTGGGAAAGTGAGGTGTTCAAAGGTCAAGTAGACATTCATTAATGGGAGAAGAATGGGACTGGAGTTCTGTGGCGGGGATAGAATCATAGAATCATAGAGTTGGAATAGACCACAAGGGCCATCGAGTCCAACCCCCTGCCAAGCAGGAAACACCATCAGAGCACTCCTGACATATGGTTGTCAAGCCTCTGCTTAAAGACCTCCTAAAAAAGGAGACTCCACCACACGCCTTGGCAGCAAATTCCACTGTCGAACAGCTCTTACTGTCAGGAAGTCCTTCCTAATGTTTAGGTGGAATCTTCTTTCTTGTAGTTTGGATCCATTGCTCCGTGTCCGCTTCTCTGGAGCAGCAGAAAACAACCTTTCTCCCTCCTCTATATGACATCCTTTTATATATTTGAACATGGCTATCATATCACCCCTTAACCTCCTCTTCTCCAGGCTAAACATGCCCAGCTCCCTTAGCCATTCCTCATAAGGCATCATTTCCAGACCTTTTACCATTTTGGTTGCCCTCCTCTGGACATGTTCCAGTTTGTCAGTGTCCTTCTTGAACTGTGGTGCCCAGAACTGGACACAGTACTCCAGGTGAGGTCTGACCAGAGCAGAATACAGTGGCACTATTACTTCCCTTGATCTAAATGCTATACTCCTATTGATGCAGCCCAGAATTGCACTGGCTTTTTTAGCTGCTGCGTCACACTGTTGGCTCATGTCAAGTTTGTGGTCAACCAAGACTCCTAGATCCTTTTCACATGTACTGCTCTCAAGCCAGGTGTCCCCCATCTTGTATTTGTGCCTCTCATTTTTTTTGCCCAAGTGCAATACTTTACATTTCTCCCTGTTAAAGTTCATCTTGTTTGTTTTGGCCCAGTTCTCTAATCTGTCAAGGTCATTTTGAAGTGTGATCCTGTCCTCTGGGGTGTTAGCCACCCCTCCCAGTTTGGTGCCATCTGCAAATTTGATCAGGATGCCCTTGAGTCCATCATCCAAGTCGTTGATAAAGATGTTGAATAAGACCGGATGAGATAGTTAAGGTTTCCAAGAGCACACTGTAAACCAGAAATGATTTGCACTTCAGGGAAGGGAAACAGTTTTGGTCAAAGGGGCTTAGCCATTCTCCAAAAAGAAAACAGCAGGACTCTCATCTCTTGATGAAGCCTAAAGCTGGTCAGCATTGAATCAGGTGATTTTCTGACAACACTTCAGCAGTGAAATTGAAAAACTCTACTGGTGGAGATTTTGTCCACATCAGACAAAATGTTGTTGTGATTTATGTCAGTAGTTATTTTTTGTCCCTCACTTAAAGGAGAACAACTGCAGCTTAAGAGGCCAAACTTAGCAACACTATTGATTATGTCTCTTGCTTTTTACATGAAAGTGTCACCAAACAGGGAGTGCCATAAATTACTGCTTCTCATTAGCCCAGGGCTGGCTCTGTTATCTAGCAGGTGGTACCACAATGGTGGGATAGAATAAGGCAAGAATTCATGCCTCAGTATTTATTATTTCTTTAGGATATTTCTTAAGCTGCTCAAAATTCCCATCAAACAATGCACAAAACAGTGAAAAGACAGCTAAATTGCACAAACCAATTTAAAAACAATATAAATGATCATTAAAACACAAGTATAATCAATGCAATTTTTTAATGTAGGAAACTAAACTATAGGCAGCAAGCTTTTTTTAAAAAAAACAGTTGGACAGTGCAGGTGGAGGGAGAGGGGGCACAATTTGTGCTCTGTTTGAGGTAGCACAACAACTTGGGCTGACACTGCATACTTCTGAAAAGAAAACTGCCTGAGGCACTGAGGGTCGATTCACAGAATATGACAGTCTTATGAGAGCACATAAAGTACTGCTGATGCAGTCATGGCCTGGCCATAATAACATGGCAGCACTGTTTGTGGGCACATGACATTTTTAGAGACCCTTTAAAATTTTGTTCAGTTGCACTGTCCTAGGAAACGCTGGATTTTGAAGACAACCATTATTCTTTGCATCAATTTTGACAAGTCGTTAAAAAGGGGAGGGGAATCCTTGCTGGCAATTTTCATGGCCAGTGACTGTGTCTGCACAGCCAAACATCCACACACTTCTGACAGTGCTGATATTAAAAACTGTCCACTGTTTAACAGAATGGGAGGGAAAGGCCTCTATGTTTTGGGATAGTTCCATTGCTCTGCTGCTTGAATATATGCCTGTCATAAGGTGAGATTATCTGAATATTCGGTCTACCGTGATCTGCGTAAGTTGTTTTAGCAGTCATGTACCAACCACAAATACTTGCCTTTCTCCTTCCTGTGTCACTGAGCTTTCTCCCTTTACCCAAGACACCCTGGCAGGCTTCCACAGACAGCTGTCTCGCTCACCTTGACTCGGTCATATTTATTAACTCCAACTGGATAAACACAGCTGATTAGAAGTAGCCTGGCTACCTTAACTCAGCAGTTTTCCCCCCATCTTCAGAACCTCTGGGTCAGAGTAGCAAGCTGTCTTGATTGTCACAGATGCCTCAACAGGGTTGCGTATAAATAACTGGTGTCTCTGAGCCTGTGCAGCAGGAATGGAAGCTTCCAAAACAACATCTTTGTGAATGTTAGCAGCGCAAAGGAAATAACATCACTGGTACAGATTAAATAGCAGGGCTGAGGCTTACTAAGTACACAAGATGTAGCTTCTTTTCTACAATCACATGGTATATAATTTCTGTGAAACAAACAAATAAATAATAGCTGTTGCAGAAAGGATACCCTGCTGGTGGCATACGCGTGACACACAGTGTCAAAGAAAGTCAGAGAGCCTGTTAACCATAGTGACTGGGCAAATGTATGTTCCAGTCAGGTCAAAGAGGGGAAATTTATACATACCCCAAATATCTCTGCCCTAGAACAGCGGGTCATAGAACCAATAAAAGGGCAGGCCACCCTGGACTTCAGTGGCACCTAAGGCCTGGTGCAAGATGCAAGTGTTGCTAAACCAACTGGTAATAGTGATCATGGTGCTATCAAATCCAACATCTATGTAAGTGAACAATTAGACTGCAGAAGACAACACATTAGACTTCAGAAGAGGGCATTTCTGAATGAAGCCAAATGTTGGAAGATTTAGGTTTTAAAAAAAGAAAGAAAGTATTCCATATGCCTCTAAGTACCAGTTGCTGGAGATCATGAGTGAGGATAGCGCTGTTGAACTCTTAACTTTCTCAAGGACTTCCCATGGAGATCTGATTTGCCACTGTGACAACAGAATGCTGAACTAGAAAGACTTCCAGGTCAATTTTGTGTTTTTTTTTCCCTGTGACATACCTGACAATTCCAATTGCTCATGTGGAAGTGAATAATCCCTTCCCATTATGCTGTATTATGGGTTTGGAAGTGAGTCTGAATGAATGGCAGATCAGTTGAGGTACCTACAGAAGCTCCAGGCTGGTGCAGTGATTGGGCCCAATGCTCGTCAGGGCAGGCTATGAGACTGGGCCAGGATCAGGCAGATTCCAGGTCAAGACAGCCTCACCCCTCACTCGGAACACCCGTTTCAGGCTTTCTGCTGAACTCCAGTTTTGGGGGTGCCACTGGTGAGCCTTCTGTTTGGCAGGCAGAAGGGGGTGGGTTGCGAGCATCAACTGAGTGGCAGCTTGTCAGTGACACAGCTGGCAAGATGCCAGCTGAGCTGACTGAAGCAACAGAGGGAAGCCTCAATCCAACCCACCACCACCAACCAGCATAAAGAGGAAGATTCGATTACAGCCTAAGGCTTTAGTGAAGAGATAATTCTCTAATTGCAAGGTGGTCTTCTCTGTCTGAACATGGCACACAAATGTTATTGTTAAGAGATTGTTGTGTGTCATACACAGTGATCGTGAGGAGACATTAGAAAGAATGCCATCTTTTAGTATGCTGTATACTAATTGACACATTTAATTTAAGAATGCTTCCTTTCCTCTTTCAGTATCGCATTATCAATATGAAGAAAATATGTGTTAGATTATTTTATTTTTTAAAAAGTGGCCTCAGAATCAACCATTCAGTGTGAAGATTGCAAAGAATTGCAGGAATGGATTTCTCTTTTTTCAGCAGATGACCAATGCCACTAGGGGACATTCTGAGGCTATTCTGTGTCTTTTAGGGGTTTTTCCCAGGGTTGTAACTGCAACAGCAAAGTTGTTGCTCAGTCTGGCTCAGAAAACAGCTTAGCAAATGGCAACAAAGGCATTTCTTATAACAAAGTGCTCCACCATCCTTTTCCATATTACCCACTCTTTTCTGTAAGGAAAACTTTATTTTAAAAAATTGAATGTCTCAAAAAAAAATATCCCAGAAATAGCAGATCTTCAAGTTTTAAAGCAATATGAAATGCTTTTAATGTACAGTTCAGCAAGTTCAAAAAATAATAATCACAGTTTCAGCCCTACAGCTTTTGCATGGAATGGTTTTTAGATTTAATCTCTAGTGTGAGGAAGCTGTTGGCTCTAGATACCTCCTACCTTCTGCCATCCATACATTTGGCTGGCCTTGCCCCCCTCCCCACTGTCAGCTGAATGTTTGGTGAGAATGAGAAAGTGCCAAATCTAATTCATATCCTGCCTCTCTCCTTCCATGAATTCCAAGGTGCCATAATGTGTGTCTCACTCATCTAAAAACAGCTGGTGGCCTCAGAGGCCTTCAGACCATAACCCCTTGTGTGTAGGACCTTGTGTGCATAGTGATATGTGCATAAGGATTCTTCTTCTCCTTACTAAATGAGTAAGGGGGGGTGTAAATGGGGCGTGCATCAACATTAGAGGTTGACAGACATGATCCTACTTCCCAGGACTGGGCAGAGCTTGTTGGAGGTCCAAGGCAGGAGTCTTTTTGGAATAAATTTATAAACTCAAGTAGCACAAGTCCTGTGGGCCCCTGGTGGGCGTCCCCAGCCAGTTTAAGGCCCAGGGCAAGTGTACCCAGCTGCCCCCCTCCCACCTTCGCATGGTCCTTCTACTTCCCCCTCTCCACATGTGAAAGTTGTTCACAATAATGTCATGCACATTTTGGTGTATGAATCATATGCCCAACTAAGCCTTCCATGGGATAACAACATCAATATGAATAGAGCTGTGATAGATCCCTCTGACACATCACATCATTCTGAGTATTTCAGTATGACATCTTTTGGTTCCAACTTATTGAAGTTAAACCATGTGTCAGCTACACTGATTATTATCCACGCAGCAACTACCTTCCCCCCCTCCCCATATCCCCCCCTCCCCGGCCCCACAAAATGTACAAACTGGAATATTTCACCAATACAACTGATTGCATTGCTTGGTTTACAGAAGCCCCACTCACAGAGATAGAGCAAACTGCTCATTGCTCTCATCACTTTGCTTTTTAGAGATCTATTCTCTCCTGTTACCATAAGGTGGCAGCATCCACTCACAAAACGCAACTGCTGTGCCAAGTAATTTGTGAGCAAGTCTCCATCGGCTTTCTGGCAGGTTTTCCTTTGTGGGAGTTTTGCTTTGGTTTATACCCACCCTTGGAAATGTTTATATGGGTTGAGCAGTGGGATAGTTCTGCAAAACAGAAGCCCAGAGAAGCCTTTGCCATTCTTTAACTAAGGATCTTCAAAGGGAAGACTCCAGCACGAAACTGCTGAGTTTAGAAGTGGTTGTGATAAAAGGAGCAAGTAAATTGGCTGAGGTATTGCCAGCTAAGTTAGACTTTAGATATCACTGGAGGCAAGCCAGCTTTTCATCCAAATAACCCCTAAGTAAGGTATTAAACAAATTTGTATCCTATCCCAGATCCCCCTAGATAAGTTTCTCTTCAATTCATCTATGCCCAATTACTTTCCCAACAGATCCTGCTCCAAATCAATTAAAATATGCTTTAATTATCCTCCCCAATAATCCACAACCATAGAAAATTTATTTTCACAGTCAGTATCCTGCCTAGTATCAATATTGCACTCTAATTCAATGTTAACCAATTTTATTACCCAACCAGAAACCCTTAGAGAAAGATGCTCCATGGGGCCATCCCTAGCCATGCTGTAAGTTGGTATGAAAGGTGTTCCATGATGGCAGAAAATTGTGTGGCAGCCTGTATGTTGAGGGGCAGGGCAGATGGTTCAGGTTAATAGCTAGTGCTGCATTTGTCTAAGCAAATGGAAAGCAAAGAAAGGCTGTTGGAACTATGTGGGGGAGACATATGATAAGGTAAATTGTGGTGGTGAGTGAGCTGATATTCACAAATATATGCATACATTCATAAGGAAGAGCTTGAGATGAAGACAGGGGATTTAAAACCTAGAGTTCTACTGGCCTGTGAGATTGTTGGCTCCTTATCTTTTCCAGTAATTCATGTGGTAGATCCAAAGCCTGATTGGAAGATGAAACATAATCTTCCATGAATTCCTCTAATCTTCTTTTAAAGCCACCCAAGTTGGTGGCCGTCAAAACAGCTTGTGGGAGCCAATTCCCTTGTTTGCCTATGCTGTATTAAAAGGTCCTGAAAATAATAATAATAATAATAATAATAATAATAATAATAATAATAATAATAATAATTTATTTATACCCTGCCCATCTGGCTGGGTTTCCCCAGCCACTCTTATTCCACCATTCAGCTTTTTTGAAGAGGGAGAAAAACTTTTGCCTGTCCACTTTCTCCGCACTGTGCATAATTTTATACTTCTCCATCATATCTCCTGTTACTTACATTTTCTCTAAGTTTTCTCTAAGTTAAAAAGCCCCAAATGTTGTAAGCGTTCCTCAGAGGGGAGTGGCTCCAGCCCTTGATCATTTCACTTGCTTTTTTCTGAGCCTTTTCCAGTAAAGGGTAAAATATTAAGGCATAACGCAGATGGAGAAATAGTTTACAGCACACTTTGGGCTACAATGGAAGTGGAATCTAATGTAAAAAAAGGGGGAGGTGATAACAGTTACAACTTACATACATTTAGGCACTGAGACTATCAACAGTACTGAAGTGTAATTAAAATACCAGAGGTTTTCAATCTTTTTGAGTCCATGGCTCCCTTGACCAACTGCATTCTTTCTGTGACACCCCTGTGGGATTCAGGAGCCCAGTTATGTCCCTCCTTGCCTGCAGAACTAGCAGCCTCTCACCCTTTTTCGAACACCCTCCCTTGTGGAGGATTCCCTCAGCCTCCTATCCTCTCCCCTCTCCTTGGGAGTCCTCTGGGCAACTACAGCTGCCGTCCCTGGTCTCTGAACTCCCCCCTGCTGCCCCAAAGAGAGGTGCCTCCCAGGGGCATCATTGGTCTGTGGAGCTTATAGCCAGGGCTGCTGTAACAAACAGCTATGCAAGCTTTTGGGAGGGAGAGACATGAGAAGGCATCAGAGGAGAGAGGGAAGGAAAGAGGGACAGAGGCCAGTGTTGCTCTCAGTACCCTGGTCCATCATTCAAGGCACCCCAGGGTGCCACAACACACTGGTTTAAAACCACTGATAGATAGATTGAATCTATCATCTATCTATCTATCATCTATCTATCTATCTATCTATCTATCTCTATCTATCTATCATCTATCTATCTATCTATCTATCTATCTCTATCTATCTATCTATCTATCAATCATCTACCTATCATCATCATCTATCATCTATCTACCATGTGTGTATCAGTTCTTATTTCTAGTAGACTATTCAGTTACATGCCTCATCAGTTAGCGGATTGTATCAAAAAATTCCACACACAGGACACCACTGTCATTCTTCTCAGCTCTGCACAGATGTCACATTGTCAGAAACAAGCTGTATCATAAACCTTCCCTTTTCTGGAATTCAATACTGTACCATACAGAAATATGGCATACCATTGTGACATTTGTAGCTTGTCAGCAGACCTCGTTTTCCATAAACACTCACACAAATTAGATAATTTTCACAGACTAAGCTATTTCCTGTTTCTGAAGAAAAAACTTTTCTTTAGAACCATTTCACTTCTTCCCACTAACCCCTCAGGAAGAATTCCTTGCAACACTTTATTGATAGCTCCAATGTCTCCAGAACCACCAAATGATCATTATCAGGAAATGGAACTTAGAGATGTGAGGGATTGTTTCTCTTTTTTCAACCCACTAAGCCAATTAACAGATTTGCCTTTCCATTCAGAGGCAGCCACAATGGTAGTTCTGGTTTCGTCAGCCTAAGTGCAGCAGAGACAGATTATGTCACGCTGCTTCACAAAAATATCTCCGGCAGACTGTTTGTGACAGAAATAAGTGTGCTGTTTCAGACAAAGGCTGCTTGTTCTGCTCGCTCACCCGATGCTCCGTTGCACTTTAAGTCTGTGAGAGCTGCTGCTACAGACATCCATCAAGGTCAAATGGCAAACTGGCAAATTGACCAAAATAAATGAGGCATGTATATGTAAGATGGAGGGCTTGTATTCACGAGAAAAGGGGCAGGGGGGGCATTAATGTACACTGCAGCTGGTAAAGTGGTTTTTGAAGAGTTTTAAATAATATCCTGCAATAGTGCAGTTCTCATGCTTCACAACAGTTATACTCCCTGAAAAGTTTTGTTTTGTTTTGTTTAAGAGCATTAAGTGTTGAGAGGCCTCTTAATGATACCACACTAATTGCAGTTGCCAAATAAGTGAATAAACCAGAGGACCAGAAGGGCTGCATCACTGGGACACCGCAAGTTGCCCTGTTATGCAGTTGTGATCTGAAGACCTCTTCATATGTTTGTTGCCTCTTGGTGCTGTCCTTCTGGGGCCAGTCAGAGTGAGCAAGAAGCAATGCTAAGCTCCAAGGGGCTCTGGTGGTCAGCCATGGAGATCCCGGCTGAGGTGGGCTTTAGGAAATGCTCCGTGATACCAACCTCTGTTGCCAGCTCTGCAGTGTGGAAAAGTGATGGCCCCTTTGCCTCTGAACCCCTTTTCCCAACCTGTTCCCTGAATTTCAGCCCTATATCTCTAAGGTAAAGACAGGCCAGAAACCCTGGATACAGTAAGAGTGTTCTCTCTCTCTCTCTCTCTCTCTCTCTCTCTCTCTCTCTCTCTGTTTTTCCATAGAAAACAGCACATGGAGGATTAAGCACCCCTCTCCTACTGCTTCCCCTTTACCACGAGTGCTTTGAAACAAGAAAAATAGCTGCCAAGCTAATGCTACACACAGCTGTATTGTAAGATGTAGTTCAGCTGGGAGGCTCAGTGGTATTAGCAGCTCCATAAAACGAGGTGGGGGGGGTCACACAACAGGTCTTGTTTTCCCATCCCTGCCAAGAAGAACGTCACCCATGAAATAGATTCCTGGTGTCATAAGGTAAGGTAAAAGGTAAAGGACCTCCGGACAATTAAGTCCAGTAGTCAAAGGCGACTATGGGGTACGGTGCTCATCTCGCTTCAGGCCAAGGGACAGGGCATTTGCCCACAGAAAGCTTTCCAAGTCATGTGGCCAGCATGACTAAACTGCTTCTGGCACAACAGAACACCGTGACAGAAGCCAGAGCGAATGGAAACCCCATTTACCTTCCCGCCACAGCAGTACCTATTTATCTACTTGCACTTGGTATCTACTTGGTAGATATTTATCTACTTGGTATGTTTTCAAACTGCTAGGTTGGCAAGAGCTGGGACTAAGCAATGGGAGCTCGCCCCATTGTGGGGATTTGAACAGCCAACCTTCTGATCGGCAAGCCCAAGAGGCTCAGTGGTTTAGGCCACAGCACCACTAGCTCCCTGGTGTCATACTGCTCTCAAAAAACACCTTAGAATGCCGCCCCCCATACCAAATGATGAATGACAGGTGGAGATTTTCTACAGTCTTGGTATACTGAAATTTTCTTCCTGGAACTGGAGTAATTTATATATGGAAACAATGTGGAATCACAAGATTCCCTTAGCAAGAGATTATTCAAAGCCTAGTGACATTAGAAACAGGGGGAAGGGGAGCATAAATGCAGCCAAAAGAAACACTGTTGAAAGCAAAACTGATCATTTTCATGAGTCAATAAATGTTTCTATATCTGTAGATCTGGTGGCTGTAATGGCTGGTTACTATAATAACCACTGGGAAATAATAGAACAACATAATAGCAAGTTAAATAGCAACGGATTGAATACACATCTCGATTATGACAAAGCTGCTTCTGAGTTAACTGTCTGTGAGCTGTGTTTATTTTAACAGTTACAGCAAAAGAAAGTGGTAGAGAGTTACTTTCAACTAAACTAGCAACATCAGTTATATCCATGCACTTTCAGACATCGCTGTAAATTTAAACAGAGGGAGGGCCAACGGATGTGATTCTGTTCCTCATGCTAACATGCACATAAGAGAAATACAAAGAAAATACAAAATACAAATCTATAATGATGAAACAGCATTAAATCCATCTGTAAAACCAACAGAAAGAAAGACTATCCGACATTACTTCCCTGAAAATGCCTGGTTGCTAAACAAACTTTCAGAGCATGTGGCATCTGTATGCCTCCTCCTTCCCCGATTCTGTCCCTGGCGACTCAGCCAAAAGTAACTTCCTGGTCCAAAAGAATAGCTATACTCATATTATTTGGACTCTTGTATTTGTGACTTGATTTTGTATCTGATGTTACACCACCAGCCAGTTGAACCGTTACATCCATTTTTAAGGGTGGGGGAATATTAAAAATATGTAAAGTGATTTCTTTCCTATCATGTGCTCTGCTACTGAATATAATCACACAATCAAAATCCCACAATCACTGCAGTGTCAGGCTCATGAGAAGTAGCTTTAGAGCACAAATGTTAAGAAATTCCAATTTAAAAGCACAAATGGCATTTGACCTAATTCTTGCCAATGTTAACGCTGCCCTCAGGATTATGTATAGCATAAATAAATACAGACAGGAATCTGATAAAGCTTTAGAATCCTGACAAAATGTAAGCAGTGCGGAGTAATACAAAGAGGAAATTAATCTCAAGGGTTATTGTCAAAGGCTTAAATTCAACTAAACTTGGACAAAATGATCTTGAAGAGTCTTTTCTTCTTCATTATATGTAACATTACAAGATGGGTGAAAGGCCTGAGTTTTGAAATTTCAAATGAATAATTGTAATGATTTGTGGAAATATGTGCCAAACCTGGTAAGTATAAGTCTGAAAGAAAACGTGTACAAGCTGCTTTTTCATTGGTGCTTAACTCCTCAAAGGGATAATCATACAGTATTTATAATGGCTCTAACAAACACAGTTGGAGATGTGGTCTAGTCCTGTCAAGAATATATGGTCCTTTTGGCTTATGGCAATTCATGAAATTGAATAATTCACAGAATATGCTTTTCCTAGGAATCCTTTGGTTACCCAGTTTCATTATGTTTATGATATGGTTCACATAGAAGCCAGAGAGATGATTATTCACTTACTGAGAAGTGGGTGGGTGGTAATCAGTCCCAACTGGAAAAAGCCTAACCCTCCTACATTGGACGATTGGTTATTGAAACCAGGGGACATAGTTCAGATATGTAAGTTGTTAAATGTGGTTAGAATGTGAGAGGAAAAAGCATCACAATCCATTTATTGAGAAGTGGAGTCTTGTTTATTTATTACACCAGTAACTAAATACAGGGTATCAATCCATTTACTGTTGGGAACATTATAAAATTTAGCTGAAATTGCAAATAATAATGGAAAAGGACATTTTATTTCATTTTTATTATGGACTGAAGGACCAGTATTTCTTTTTATGTATCTTTTGGAAACTTGTACATTAACAAGTTAACATTGCAGGTCAAATGCCTGTCAGAATATAAATATCTTGGCCAATCAGCAAGGAGACTGGGGATTAAAAAAAAACCTCCCAGGTAAGGAGTTCTACTATATAAACATGATGAAAAGGAAGACCCTTTTCTTCATCCCAACAAGCATCTAATGTTGTATTATCACAATGTTGTATTACCACATCACAGCCATACCTTGAAATATCTCCCCACAAGTAGGAAAAGCAACCATGAACCTAAAGAAAGAAAAGAATGAATTATTTTAAGTTAACATCTGCTGAGATTCTGACAAGATTTAAGGACATGCTGAAAGGCTCAAAAAAAGCAGACAACATCAGCCCCATATCATGACTGTATTCATCAGATATCTCAGCCTCTCTCCAAGGACCGATTTGTTTGTTTCTGTGGTATCATACTAGCTGACCCAGCATGGGCCAGGGATAAACAAGTTTTAAGGAAATTGAAGGTGGCATTCCCCGTCCCATGATGCAAGATTATATCTTTGCATTTCTTTTGCATTAATATTTCCTCTGATCAAAACCCTTGTGCCAGTTTTGTTTTCTGGACTGAGAAAAGTGAGGAATGAAAGTGCACACTAAAGTTAACTGTAAAACACAGTCGTACCTTGGAAGTCGAAGGGAATCCGTTCCGGAAGTCCGTTCGACTTCCAAAACGTTTGGAAACTTCTGCAGTCAATTGGAAGTCCTGTCAGATGTTCAGCTTCCCAAAATAACCAGAACAGTCACTTCTGGGTTTGCAGTGTTCAGGAGCTGAAACGTTTGAGAACTAAGCTGTTCAAAAACCAAGGTATGATTGTACACAACTCTTATCTGCTTCAAATCTGTGCTTGAATTAAGTGGGACAGAGCTCTGGGAGGAATTCAACATAACCGTAAGAAGATTGCTCTGTCACTGAAAGCATTTCTGTTTGTCTGATGAAAGGATCTCCTCTCTCTCCTCTGCTGTGCACTGCTCTGGTGCTGCTACCGTGGCCTAACAGTTACTCCAATATGGGTGTGACATTAACATTCAGATGAGTGCCTCATCCTCTGTGCTGTTTCTATAGGACAGTTCAGTGCCGGTGTGTGTGTGGAGAAACAAAAGTCCATCTATGATAATCATACACAAACATGTTCCATTATGCTCCTTTCCCATAGGCACTGTTTCTGAACTGTACTTACCAATGTTTATTACTCACAGCTATTGTAAAGGGATGTAGATTTAGTATGCCAAAACTGTAGGGTAAAGGTAAAGGGACCCCTGACCATTACGTCCAGTCGTGGCTGACTGGGGTTGCGGCGCTCATCTCGCTTTATTGGCCGAGGGAGCCGGCGTACAGCTTCCGGGTCATGTGGCCAGCATGACTAAGCCGCTTCTGGAGAACCAGAGCAGCGCATGGAAACTCCGTTTACCTTCCCGCTGGAGCGGTACCTATTTATCTACTTGCACTTTGACGTGCTTTCGAACTGCTAGGTTGGCAGGAGCCAAAACTGTACAAGCCAATAGACAACTGAACAAGCAATTGACAGACGTTATACTTTACTGCCTGTTTTTGTACAAGTGTGCAAGGTCAAAGGATGTCAGGCGACGAGTTCTTACCTTTTTGTTCTCACTGTTGCATTTAGGTCCAACATATTCCGTTTCCACCTGGGTTTCGATTTTTGGCAGTCTGTATCCTGATTTCCAGCTCTTTCCTTCCATTGCTGGGAATTTAGTATTTACACATTTGCTTCCATTTTGTTTTGTTAGAAATGTCCTTTTGCGCATGTTTGCATATATTGCTGAATCAGACTTCTATTTCTTTGCCAGGTGTGATCTTAAAAAAGCCTGATGCCGTCAAAGCATAAATGATCCAGTGCTGCTTGCTATCAACGTTAGGAGTTTTATCTTCTAAATGCCTTTTGCCTGAATGGCTTTCCATTATCTCAGAACCAAAACAGAATGGTTGGTAACAACAAAGTTGCATTTGTTCATATTCTGTTAGGTTGACTGCTCATGAAAAAGGAATAGGGCTTTGTTATATTTATTTCAAACCAAGTCAACAAAGGCCTTCTCCATAAACACACATTTACTAAGCAATGAAAAGCCATATTTGGTAAAACACACCTACTTGTAGGTACTTTGTAACCATTTGCATAGCTGTTCAGAAAAGATAGAAGCTTTTTCTCCTCATCTGGCTAGCAGTGAAAAGTAAACAGGAAACCAAAGGTAAGGTATCTAAACTGTAAATTTCTCCCAAACCATTGTAAAAGTGAAGTGAGAACATTTGTTTGAATGGCTGCAATCTGCTACGCATGTTTACTGGGAAGTACATTTACCTCGGATCAATGGGATTCCTTCCCAGTAAACATTTATAAAAGTTGTATAAAACAGCATTTCCATTTATGGCCAAATGATGCGGCTGAAGCAAATAGAATTTATCATGTCAAGTAAGCTGGCAATTTTTAATGCATAAAGTCACACATTATGACAGTACACTTGAATGGCAGACCAGAATATCAGGGTAAATTGCTAATCTGAGTGAAGGTTTTCCCCCACACACAGACACAGGACCTCTTATGTGGATAATAACCAGCCAGTATCACAGAAACAGACTTCTGTGATTCTGCTTCATTCATGTTTGTGATTTACAACACTTTTATGGCTTTTGTTGAAGGAGTAAAAAAGTTTGCAGAACTAATATGGCACTGGCAAGATCCAGCTCTACAGCAAATCACCTTTTTAACTTACATTTATCAAGAGTAGAGGTGAAATAATTCAACAAACTTCATGATTATTAAGGTTACATAGATAAAGTTTAGTTTATTACGATGGTATCCAAATACAGAGCAGCTTTTTTCATGGTGTGATGTGCCAGGATGAATAAAATGAAACAATACCAATCAATTTAGATTGCAAAAAATGAAATACCCCCCTTTCAAATGAGGTGAACACTATTTTGAAATGAATTTAGTTTATTAATATGTAAAAAAATAAATCTACAAGAGCAACAGTGCAAACATTTCAGGACTTGCATGGCACAAAAAAATGAAAGTGAGTACAATCAGAGTTATTATACAAAAGGCCCACTCTTTCTTACAGCAGTGGTTGATGTGTACAGAACAATCAATAGAGTTAAAAACAGATTGCAGTTTAAGCAGGAAGTTGAACTACAGACAATTGGTTCTGTCCTGTATGGTCTTTCTATTTGAGGTGGTGAAGTTATCATTCCTTGTATCTGAAATTTAAAATGAAATAAAATTATGAGCTGCATATACTACTGGGCTCTAAAAAGAATTTAGCTGACATCTGTGCCTTATCTATATTATTTATGTATTATAGTTTAAGTCAGGGTGCAAATCCAAACTTGGGTCTCCAGCTGTTTTTGGAATACAGTTCCCATCATCCCTAACCACTGGTCCTGCTGGGGATGATGGGAATTGTAGTCCAAAAACAGCTGGAGACCCTAGTTTGGGAAATCCTGATCTAAGTAAGCACCAATACCAACAACACAGAATACTCTGGCAATTTATTATTATTATTATTAAGCATTTACACTTATTTACACAGATTTATTCATCCCAACTAAACCCGATGGCCATAATCAACAGCTAGTTACTTTCTTAATGCCCTTAATATCTATTATCTAAATCCTTGCTACCTTCTAGCTGCTGAGAGTACTAGGTGTCTTGATAAGACTTTGCATTATCCTTCCTTTATAGAATTTATGGTTACTAAAGTACTTTGCAAATCCCCAAGACCATTCATACACCGAATCAGTATATTCAGCCAAGATATAAGTGAGCCCTTTTAAAGCGCCTTTTGCTTCAGTCTTCACACCATATGACAGGCAAGCAGGCAAGTCTTTCATTAATGATACTTTCCTGTTTTGTCTGAACTGGGAAATGATAGTAAACGGCTTTCAAACAAATCAAGATATTAATCAGACTTCAACCACAGCTTCATATCCTGGCTTGTTCTAATGCCATTAGCCAGTTGGAAGGAAATGGGAAACAATAATTAATGGAAGACTTCCTGGTTTGTTCACTCACCCATGCAAAGAGAAGAGTGATGGACACTCAAATAGCTCATTCATATATTGCCTTATTAGTCTCAGATATGATTGTCCAATATGTTCCACAGAAAACTGAACTAGATGGTTTGATCAGGCAAGTCAATTCTTACATTGTTAAAGGATGCATTTTGACTACTGAGTTACAACCTCCTTCATGGTGATTTGTGGGGTGATTTAGCATGGTGGCATCTGCCCTTTGGAACACACTCCCACTGCATATCAGACAGGTGCCTTTATCCTGGTTGGTATCTGTTCTGGACATGAATAGATTTTATATAGAGCAGGGATGTCCAACAGATCTCCTCCATCCATCCCCGCCCCCTTGCCCCATCTTTTTAGATAGCTGAAGCAGAAATCTGAGTGTCTCAGTAGCGAACTCTTGGTGGTGAGTGCCTATTATTTTAGCTATTTGACCTAAGCTCTTAAATTAACGAATATTACCTCCCTAAAAAAAGCTCAGCAACATTGACCTGAACCCCAAGAAAAAGGGGTAGATCACGCCAGGTTTTAATCGTGTGAGTAGATCACAGTCTCTTGGAAGTTGGACATCCCTGATATAGAGAACTGTTATATATATATGCCATTTTATTGTAAATTACTTTGGCATTCCTCATGATAAATGATTCATAAATGAAATAAATGATAATAATAATTTAAATATCTGATGCAATCCAATCACCCTTTCCAACTTACAACCATGTCACAATAAAATATACAGATTAGCAGTAGTTCAAGCAGTGTTGGGTGTTTTTTTTAAGGATTACACTTACTGTCCACTCTGCATTGTCAGTCTTGGTACATCTTACATTCACTGGTAACCTAAGAACAAAGTCATTGTAGGAAAGGCCCTGTTCTTTGGACCATTTAAACTTGTTCATTGCATCCATGAAAGACAGGTTTTTGTATTGTTTTGGACTCTTGATAATGAATGGCCAAGTCCTGAATTAAAAGCAAAATGAAACAAAACCCACCATTATTACAATAATAGTACCAAGTATTTAGAATGCTGCCTCTCTGAAAGAAAAAATATTTTTATCTGCTGTGGTATTACTGTATTAATACCAGCAACAACAGAATGACTAATGCATATATTCTTGTCAATATTTATAATGAAAAGTTCCAATGAACCAACTTTGATGCAGGAAATACATCCCTTAACCAGGAAACCTGCACATGAGCCCCTGTCCAACCTATGGAAGAGGGAACCCTATAGAGCAGAGGTTTTCAACCTTTTTGAGTCCATGGCTCCCTTGACTGACTACATTGTTTCTAGGTCACCCCTGGGGGCCCAGGAGCCCAGTTATATCACCCCTTGCCTGCAGAGCTGGCAGCCTCTCACTCTTTTTTGAACACCCTCCCTTGTAGAATGTTCCTTCAACTTCCCTCTACTTTGCCCTCTTGCCTCTCCCCTCCCCTCTACTTGGGAGTCCTCTGGGCAGTCGCTGTTGCCACTCCTGGTCTTTGAGCTGCCCCTCCTGCCCCACATGGGCCTGGGAAGAGGATGTCCCCAGCCTTGGTGGCCCAATGGAGACTGGCCAACGGTGAATGTGAGGCTACTGCCTAACCTTGGGAGGCAGCAGGCGCTGCTGGGCCTGCATGGTGGAAAGGCTACCTTTCAGCACTGGGCACTCAGCTCCCAGTCGGGCCTTGCACACAGCAAGTGCAAGATAGGCTAGTGCACCACCTGTCTGCCCAGCCTCCCACTTGTCTGTCCATTCCCAACAGCAAGAGCTGGTGGACTAGCTGGCTGGGCTCCCTTGGCCAGCCTCAGAGGCACCAGGAGCTTGCAGCCAGGGCTGCTGCAACAAACAGCCTCACAAGCCTCTGGGAGGCAGAGACATGAGAGAGCATCAGAAGAGGGAGTGAAGGAAAGAGGGACAGAGGCCACCCCTGCCCATCCTTCAAGGCACCCCAAGGTGCCATGGCACACTGGTTGAAAACCACTGCTCTAGAGCATGTGAAGCATGGTGCATCTCACCCACACCTCCAAATTTTAATACGTTGATTATGTTAAGTATTATGTATCTTAAGGACTGCCTTCTCTCCCATGAGGCATATAACAATGAGTGATATATCAAATGCAATATATAGTTTTGCACCACCTCAGCCTATGAAACCACCTTGCTTACCTCACTGGTCTGTATATTTCTTTAACACCAATAAACTGAAGTTGTTCCATTATGTCTGGGATACTTGCACATCGGGTAAGATTTATTCTTGGATAATACAGAAGGTAGGATAGGCACATTTCATTTCTGGTGCTAAGACCACCCTAAAAATGTGAACAAATCAACAATACACACTTCAGGATTTTTTTCAGATCTCTTGGTACCTTTGTGGAGGCTTTATGAAGAATGTTTCCTAAAATTACTCCTCTTCTTATCAATAATCATAAGGAAATGCAGATAATATCCAAAGCAAGAGCAGCAAATAAAACTATAAACTGTACGAATGGCATCCAAGCCATTGTTAATTTGTTTGCTGACTGCGAAACTTTTATTCTTTTCTTACTGCAGCTGAAGTAAAACAGTAGATGGATTATTCATAACAGGTGCTGCCAGACAACTGCAAAAGGTTTTAAAAAATAAAGAAAATCTTTCTTCTAGAAGCCTTCCTGCTGTGTCATTTTTTCTGAACTAGGACTGTGTGTGCAAATTTCAGAAAGGTAGTGCTGACAGACAGTTCAGTCCTAGAATCTAAGCTTCTCTGCTTGTTCCCAAACCTGACTACTACTGCCCTCTGGTGTTACCTCTGTATATCCATCATGGTTGCTGCTGCTGCCACTATGTACATAAAACATTAAAATGATGGCAAGAAAAAGGAGTAGCAGTTAAGGATATAGGACACAGGGCATGTGGCAAAGCCCACTGCCCAAATAATCTTGTTCTCTGTACCCTCAAAGTAAAAGTTGGATTTTGTGGCCCAAACCCACAAGTAAATAACAGAGCCTTAATATGGTACATACAAGCTAACCAAAAAGTATGCTAAAGGGAGGTTAATATCTTATTTGCTGTGTAACTGCCATACAAATGACCCACACAGGTGAGTCTTATGTCCCAATTATGTAAAGAATAACCAATGGCAATGAGGTCATTGTAATATATAAAGCATTGTTCTTGAATATTAGATTGGGTCTATTATGGTACACTAAAATTATAGGCAGCAAAGAGGGCCAGATGCAATTTCTCTGGCATCAGAAGTAAATCTGCTTTATAAGTTTAATAGATCACCTACAGCAAAGCTCTAGCAGCCTTGCAGCTATCTGCCAAGAGTACCTAAATGCCTCAAAACAACATTTCCTGCAACATTTTTATCTGAAGACATTTTCATTCTGCCATGTCATAAAGTTTCTTACCCAAGTCATATGTGATCGATTTAGGGTACTGTAATGACATTCGGTGACCAGATTATCTCCCTGAAACACAACATTTAAGGCAAACACTGTTACAAATGATAATGTTTAAGTCATTTTTTGTGACTGTTTTAAAATATCTTAACAGCTTTGAGAATTTGAGTTTTAATATTTTGTTTTTTGAAAATGTAGAGGGTAGGCTGAAATTTTACTTTGTGCCACGTGGCATTTATATTTATCAGTAAAAGTGTATGTAACAATTAATTTGTTAAAAGGAACTGTAAAATACATTGTAACACAGATTCCAGTTTTCACTGTTTCTTAGAACCAAAATCTACAAGTAACACGATCACAAAAATCACACCTTTTTCTGGATTTGTAGTCAAATAGCAGCAATGCATTTCACTGCTGAATTACAGCATTCTCTCTTATAGCACAGTTTCTTTTCTTCAGTACCAAAACAGAAGCAGCAAAGACCATAGAAAGAAAGGTTTTGTTGCTATGAATATTTGGGATTTGGCTAGGAAGATAGTAGACCCATAGAGCCAACCCAGCCAATGAGAAGCAGAGTGGAGTGGCAAATCTCTCTCACTGGATCATGGGCAGAAATGAATTATTTAAGCCAGGAGGTAGCAACGCTTTTAGTTTGTAACTTCACCAGCAGGTTCATGTAAAACTCTAGAAAGTAGTTGCCCCTAATGAAGACAGAAAAGGCAAAATACTCTGCCCTGCTAAATTTAATTGTTCAGGGCCACTTTAGAATCATAGAGTTGGAAGAGACCACAAGGGCCATCGAGTCCAACCCCCTGCCAAGCAGGAAACTTTAGTCTGCCAGAAAAGCAAGACCAGTGATACTATTCTCAGAAAGGACATTCATAGGTAAGAATAAAATATTTTTTCTCTGATCAAGGGCAAGTTGCTGCATGCACCTTGCTTGCAAGCAATGTAGCAAAGTGGCATCTTTGGAAAAGCGTTCCTGAACAGCCAAGTTCAACTCTTCCCTGCACACCCACACCAAGGTCTTCACAATAATCCTGAGAGATAGTGACTGACCCAGTGTCAGCCAGTGAGCTTCAGGTATACTTCCTTGGGTTTTGGTCCCATGGAACCCAACATAACTTACTTCTGTGTAAACGTGGAAAGGATTGGCCTGCTCAGCTGCACACTTTCTTGGGAGTAAGGGTCATAAAACTCAATGGAAGTTATATCTAAGTAGACATGCAAGGGATTGTGTTGGTAACACAGCAGGCTGCGCCTTGGAACCAGTAAGTCTGCTATGTTCCTGCAATCTGACTGGGGGCAAACGAGGCACAACTGGGTTAGGGATAGAGATGAGTTGCGCCTCTCATATGGATGGATTCTGTTCTCAGTGGCATCCAATGAATGATAGGCCCCTCTTATACATTACTGTGGAAGCATACCATGGCCTGAGAAAGATAGAAACTGGGACATCAAATGCATATGTTAAGTGGGCCTGTGAGGCATATGTGGCTGAGAGCTCATTCAAATGTACTTGCGTACAGCCAGTCCAGTCACCACCACACAAAGGATTAAACATTTTGTAGGTCACTGCAGATACTTCTAAATATTCATTTGCAATAGTGTGGGGAAAGCTTAATACTGTAGTAGCAGAACAAAACAGCTGCCCAAAGCAGGCAGATAACTTTTGGAGGATTATAAAGTGGCCAGCACATGCCCAGTGGTCCTGTTTATGAATCTTAATACTGTTATTATTGGGGACAATAATGACAACACTTCTCAATCAATGACACTAGGGTCATCTATATCAGTGTTTCCCAAACGTTTTTGGGCAACGGCACACCTGTTTACCGGAAAAAAATCTCGCGGCACACCACCATTAAAGCCCCGCCCCCGTGACGTCAGCGCGCAGCGTCACGCCGGGAGGGACGCACAAAAGTGAAAGTTTTTTCCCTCCCCCTTGCCGGGGTGGGAGGAGGCAGCAGAGCGAGGGACTGAGGGGCGGCGGCAGCTGAGGCGGCGGCGGCTGCGATAGCGGGCGGAGGAGGGGGCGGCGGCGGCGGGGCTTGAGATCATTGTTGTTGTTATGGCTGCTGCTGCTGCTGCTGCTGCTAGGGGATCCGGGGACGTGAGCAGGCCTGGCCCGACCCGGGTTGAAGGAGGACAAGCCGGCAGCGCGCCAAGTGAGTTCGGTTGCGCGCGACGGCCCCCGCTCCCCCCACCCCCGCCGGATCCTCGCCGCCGCCGCCTCTCGCCCGCCTCCCTCCCACGGCACACCAGCCGATGTCTCACGGCACAGTAGTGTGCCGCGGAACACCGGTTGGGAAACACTGATCTATATGCCACTGCATGCATCTCTCTTTTGATATCTCTTTTGTTATTTAGTAGTCTATTTGGGAGCTTAGAAACAAGTTGACTATTTGAAGTAATATTTGATCTCCCCACAATAATAAAGTTGCTACAGGCAGCAAATTTTCCATGTTTGCAAATGCATAACAGTATTTGTCATGACTAGCCATCCTCAGAGCCCTGAGGTCTATCAGACAGGCTGCAACTGACAAATGCTGACAGATTTATATGATGAGGAGCCTTTCAGTCTCAAGTTTCTGCAACAAATATTTAACTCTTATGGCAACCCCAAGTTCTTATCAGTAACAAAAACAGCAACAGCCCAAAGGAAAAGCTTATCTTAAACAGAACATCAGTTTAGAATGAAAGGCTGTGAACAGAGAATTAGGAATTGGGGGGAAAACAGGAGCTTGAAAATGATTCATGCAAGTAAACATTAGGTTCATTGGAATATGAAGTAATAACTTTTACTGATAAGCCACAGCACAAGATGTGCAAATGTATGTAATTGTAGCCTAATTACCCTTCTTTAACAAGACATGCTGATTTGGGGTGGGGCCATGATGGGGGAGAGAAGTGAGGAGGAGGGGCGCTTAACCTGTCATTTCTCTACTCCAAATGGAAGCTTCTCTTTCCCTTCCCCCATCCCTGCATGGAACAAAATGTGTGTTTTGCAATGGCAAACATGAACTTTTGGTCCATGCTGTTGAGGGGGAAAAATGGGGGACAGCTCAGCTTGGAGAAATGGCAAAAGTATTATTAAATGAAAGAAGCATTGATTCCTACTGGCAAGATGGTCCTTTCTTCTTTCAGATACTGAAACTCCTGGAAGTTGAAGTCAAACTCATCATCATAGGCCAGAAGTTCCTGCTCGTCACCCTTGCGGAAATGACGCATCCTTATACCTCTACCAGCAAGGTGTGCATGGAGGAGCACTGCAAACACATTAATTCCACTTGGCCTCTCAGCATCCAGGGCCTGAAAAGGACCAGTGAAACTTATCAGATTACCACAGAGAGTGAGAGGACATTCAGTATTAGAAGAGCATATAGACTGCATTGTAATATGCTTACAAAAGCCATTATCCCCTCACCACACACACACACACACACACAGACACACACACAGAAACTGTAGACAGAATGTTAAAATTATTCCTGCACACATAAGAATTTATTCCTTTTCAAAATAATAGTTTTAAGGCAGAGACAGTCCTACAAAAGGGAAAAAGAAAGAATCCTTTAAAAAAACCTCACAGCAGAAACCATGGAAGCATGTGTAGATTTATAGAGCAGTAATTCAAGTTGTCAACTTAGTCACTGTCCTATGATGGCTGACCAGCAGAACAGACTTTTGAGCTGCTTTTGCTTTCCTTAAAACACTCAGACATTTGCAAGGTGGGGAGGGGGAGTTTTGGGAGCTAGAAAATTAAGCAAAATCAGTCTTGAATCACCTCAACTATTCCTGCTTTGTAAGTTCTCACATCCCATCTCCTTAACAGCCCTTCCAGACCAGTCTATTCCCTCCCTCCATGAGTTTCCAAACACAATATTATTCAGTATTTTAAATAGCATTGTTCATTCATTGTTTAGCATATGTGCCATTTATTCAAAGTGGAACTCTCTTCCCCAAGAAAACAGCAAAGCACTGTCAATATTTTGAACAGAATATATTTGCCCAGCTGCTAGAAAACTGGTAACAAAGCACTACAGGATGAAAGTCAGCGTTATTAACTGTAGGTCAGTTTTAAAGCACATTCTGTGAAGATCAGCAGGAAAAGAAAAATAAAGATCAAGTATTTCTTTCACTATTTCCTGTTCTATTTTCATTTGATTTCATTTAACAACTTGCATGCTGCTGTCAGGGATCCAAAGAAATGGTATATGTGCCCGAGAGTTAACTTGGATTCAGGAGTTTGACTTTTTGCTTCCTCGTTACAACTGCTGAAGAGACAGGTCAATTTTAATTACAGTGCAAAGGGTTTTTCAGCAGAGAAAAATGAAGTTAAAAGGCTGCGCTACACGTGCAGTTCTGTCTCATGTGCACACAAACCATCTTTTGATCCAGGACCTACTGTATTGCAAATGTCTGTATAGTAATGACTGTATCAATACCCACTAGTTCCTTCAGAAGAAAGCAATTCAAATGTGCTATTTTCAGATAATGCAAAGAATGACAATGAATTGAGCAAGGCAGGAGACATACTTCCTCTAGGCATTCCAAAGTGCAGTGACCCTCTGATGTGAATTCTGGCATGCCCGGTGGGATGTTGTGGAAGAGGCTGACCCAGAGACCTGCTTCAATAACTCCAGCGTCGTAGCTCCTTAAATCTGGGGTGTAAAATAGCCTCAGCCCAGAGTTATCTATCATTCCTGAGAACAAAAGAGCAATTGTCAGAAGCAGCCATAAATCAACGTAAAGTATCCTATCGGGTTTTTTTAAGTCGCTTTGGGACCCACTTGTCAAGTTTATGCAAGAAAGTAACACAAGGGAGAAGTTGTGCTTAAGACCGGTCAAAGGGGGGTCACAAAAACTGGGAAAGCTGTAAATAAGGTATTGTCACAAGAAAGTGGTTAATTAGAGCAAGCTGACTTCTGTACTTTTCTGACCTGAACAAAAAAAAATGTACGCATCTGTGTTCCTTGTAAGGCCTTTCCAAATAGCCACTCTAGCACAATAAACACATAGTTATCACTCCGTTGTTGTGGGGTATCATCTAAGTGTCTCTCTACACCACCTGCACCAAGGAAGCACATCTGAACTGACATGCACTTAAGATGCAGTATTCATCAAGGGGGTGGAATGGATCCTTCTGTAATGATCTGGAGTGCTATCAGGGATATTTATTTGATAGTATTTGGTAAGACTGATCATGAGCAACTCTTTTCTGTCCCATGTTCTCTCCATTTTGTGATGTTTTTTAAATTTTATTTATTCCTTCTCATATCCAACATATATATATATATATATATATATATATATATATATGCAGGTTTTGGTGTCTTCGGGTGTCTTCCCGTGTAAGAGTTGGGGTGTCTAGGCGACGTTTCGACGAGGTCTCACTCGTCATCTTCAGGCTGGTGCTTTCGGCTTCTTGTTACTAGAACAGAGCAGGATCTCAGTGTTTGAGTTCCTATAAATACTGTTGAGGGGGTGTGGTGTATAGCCTCCAACGTTCTGGGCAGAGAGGGAGTTCCCAGGTTAGTGTGCCTTTTCTTCTTTTGTTCCTTAATTACTTGAGGGATATCTTGAGTGATTTCTTGAGTGATATTCTGAGTACCACTTAGGAGGGTCATTAGGTGTGGATTAGTTGCTAAAGCTTTCGTGTCTTGACCTCTTGAGCTTGTGAAAAGTTTTTCTGAGAAGATGGCTGTACTGCACTTAGTTGTGCTCTGGCTTGGCTTCGTGTATAGGGGCGAGCTGTGGTTTTGTGCCCTGTGCCAGTCAGATCTGTGTAGGGATTGCAGGGGGGTGCAGCATCCGGAGGTGCCACTATGGTTTGGCTACTGGATGGTGTCTGTACTTTATCTGTGGAGAGGGTCTGGGTTTGGGTCTGGTGTGGTTGATTGGAGATGGCGTTCTGTGTGTCTCTGGTTCTGGTGTCGGTTTTTGTGGGGAGGGCTAATTTCCAGATGTCTGGCAGGCGGGACGTGTCGTCACGCTTGTTCATGTTGTGAGGGTGTTTCTCTATCTCGATGGCTTCCATGATTATTCTCTTGTGGTGATGTTCCATGTTAAAGAGCAATTTGGAATCTGCAAAATTAATTTCGTGTCCTGTTTCTTTCATGTGTTGGTAAAGAGAGGAAGTTTTTTCTTCTTTTTTGACGGCATTCTTGTGTTCTGCGATACGTGCATGAAAGAAACAGGACACGAAATTAATTTTGCAGATTCCAAATTGCTCTTTAACATGGAACATCACCACAAGAGAATAATCATGGAAGCCATCGAGATAGAGAAACACCCTCACAACATGAACAAGCGTGACGACACGTCCCGCCTGCCAGACATCTGGAAATTAGCCCTCCCCACAAAAACCGACACCAGAACCAGAGACACACAGAACGCCATCTCCAATCAACCACACCAGACCCAAACCCAGACCCTCTCCACAGATAAAGTACAGACACCATCCAGTAGCCAAACCATAGTGGCACCTCCGGATGCTGCACCCCCCTGCAATCCCTACACAGATCTGACTGGCACAGGGCACAAAACCACAGCTCGCCCCTATACACGAAGCCAAGCCAGAGCACAACTAAGTGCAGTACAGCCATCTTCTCAGAAAAACTTTTCACAAGCTCAAGAGGTCAAGACACGAAAGCTTTAGCAACTAATCCACACCTAATGACCCTCCTAAGTGGTACTCAGAATATCACTCAAGAAATCACTCAAGATATCCCTCAAGTAATTAAGGAACAAAAGAAGAAAAGGCACACTAACCTGGGAACTCCCTCTCTGCCCAGAACGTTGGAGGCTATACACCACACCCCCTCAACAGTATTTATAGGAACTCAAACACTGAGATCCTGCTCTGTTCTAGTAACAAGAAGCCGAAAGCACCAGCCTGAAGATGACGAGTGAGACCTCGTCGAAACGTCGCCTAGACACCCCAACTCTTACACGGGAAGACACCCGAAGACACCAAAACCTGCATTCCTGTACCCGTGAAAATCTACGAAAGCAAATATATATATATATATATATATATATATATATATATATATATATGAGGGACGCGGGTGGCGCTGTGGGTAAAAGCCTCAGCGCCTGCCGATCGAAAGGTTGGCGGTTCGAATCCCCGCGGCGGGGTGCGCTCCCGCTGCTCGGTCCCAGCGCCTGCCAACCTAGCAGTTCGAAAGCACCCCTGGGTGCAAGTAGATAAATAGGTACCGCTTACCAGCGGGAAGGTAAACGGCGTTCCGTGTGCTGCGCTGGCTCGCCAGATGCAGCTTTGTCACGCTGGCCACGTGACCCGGAAGTGTCTCCGGACAGCGCTGGCCCACGGCCGATAAAGTGAGATGGGCGCACAAACCCCAGAGTCTGTCAAGACTGGCCCTTTCGGGCAGGGGTACCTTTACCTTTTATATATATATATATATATATATATATATATATATATATATATATATATATATATATGCAGGTTTTGTTGTCTTCGGGTGTCTTCCCGTGTAAGAGTTGGGGTGTCTAGGCGACGTTTCGACGAGGTCTCACTCGTCATCTTCAGGCTGGTGCTTTCGGCTTCTTGTTACTGGAACAGAGCAGGATCTCAGTGTTCAAACACTGAGATCCTGCTCTGTTCCAGTAACAAGAAGCCGAAAGCACCAGCCTGAAGATGACGAGTGAGACCTCGTCGAAACGTCGCCTAGACACCCCAACTCTTACACGGGAAGACACCCGAAGACAACAAAACCTGCATTCCTGTACCCGTGAAAATCTACGAAAGCAAATATATATATATATATATATATATATATATATATATATATATATATATATTATAATATATTATATATAACAGCACATATAAAGCGGTGGGTGGTGGACAAAGGTAAGTCAGGATCTTGGGGTGATTTCTGGTAGATCAGCAAAACTTTTTGAATCCCAATTGTTTAACAATAGCAACACTAACAACGCTAACATACTTTAAAAAAAGAAAAAAGATAGCTTGCCAAAACAAATATTTTCTTCCCTGAGTGGAGAAATCAGGACTTGATTGGTATGTAAAAGGATTGTAAGAACAGTTCTGGTCCTAAAAAGAAATTATTTGGCTGAACATGTTTAATTTAATGATAATAATGTGCCAATTAAGGCATCCTGGTCCTAAATTCTAAGCGTACAGAAGTTTGCCTGTGCCATCATTTTGATCTGAGTCTAGTTTGGGAATCTTAAAATTATGCTTAAATAAACGTAGCTCCATCATGAGTGAAGTTTACCTTTTCCCTGATACATAGGACCGTAAGTACGGGCTTTTGTTTTCTGTTAAGCTATTGTTTAATTTGCTATACTCAGTAAAAGTTAGGACTGGAGTCCAGGTCCCACTTCTTTCAATATTAACAGCCTTTGATGAACTATATCTATAAAAAAGGGGGGACTGTCCGATAAAATTGTGATTTTAAAGGAATAACAAAATTAACAAATCAGCAACGCTAGGAGACAGAAGCAATCATTTTGTCTATGGTGAGCTGATTTCAACAAATCTCTGCAGTGTTTTTCCACTTTCGTAATATGACAGGACAGACAGTAAAGTGTAGTTGGCTATCAGCATCACTGCATGTCTTATCACAGTTTCTCTTATGAAATATCTTATCTTTACTGGTCCAGACAGCCCTTTCTTATTAATATGAATCTTTTAAAATCTAAGACTTTAAAGTTTTTAAGTGGCTAATTGTTGTTTGGATTTTTCTTGTCTTTTCACATGCTACGAGCTGTTTTGAGTGGAGCTAATCTCTCACAGCCACTGTGCATGAGAGTCAGCCAGACAGCCAGTCTCGGAGTAAATCCCTCCCTCCTCAGTCAAGTAGGTCCTTGTAGTATCAAGATAGTATCTGCAAGGTCCTTGTTACCCTAGACAGGCGGGTCAAGTTGGAAGTGTGGAAAACCCAGTTGCACAACACACCCAGACAGGTGAGGAAGCATTTGTTTTGGAAAGGAAAACTACTCAGCACATTCTCAGAGGCAGTCAGACTATGTCCCAGAATTTCTGTAAATCAACATTTACAAAAACTGATGGAACTTGAAAAGCTTCCAAACTTGGCTATAAGTCACCTAGAGGCTGCCTTGTTTGGGTGACTGATGCAATAAATAAACAATTGTATTATTTCCTCTCCCCCCCCCCATATGTTGATAACTAAAACAGTACAGCTTCAAAATCTCATTCAAATGTTGATCTGTAAAAAGTCAAAACGACTTTGATGCCATGCAAAAATATTACCACCCATCACATCTTTAAGAGATTGAGCACTAAAAGATGTGCATGGTTCCCCATTTTTTTGTGTGAAAAGGTTTATCCTTTGGAAATTCAGATTAAGTTGTGCAGTGCAAAAACTGATACACTAGCTAGTTTAAACACCGTCAAGTGTCCTATGTGTAGATACCTTAAGGCTTGAACTTATCAACATCTGTGCACAGATGAAGCACCATGTGAATCAGATATATATGTATACCTGACTACGCTGTATTGCAGAATTGACCACTAGAGCTCTATTGACCATACGTAATAGCTCCAAAAAGAAGAGCTGCAGTTTCACATAAATACTGTACCTGGAAGTACAGCATATACTTTGTACTGAAGCATATGTCAATCTGTGCTTCCAAGTACAGTATTTCAAACATTGCGTTCTCCATGTGAATATGGGCAAGAGCTAGGACAAGCCCAGGATGTTCACAAAGAAGATTATCATCAGCACTGACACTTTAAGAAAAAGTGGGATTTCATTCCCTGTTAGCTGTTTCATTTACTGGGATGAGCAGGCTAGGAAGCATATACATTTGGCATATTTTACTAATTTAGAAAGTTAAAAAGTAGTTAAGAAACATACCCTCCATATATGATGGGTTGTCGTAATGGACTTCCATAAGCACATACTGAGGATCTGATGCTGTCCCGATAGATAAGCCAACATGAGGAGGATATGTAAAGCCCTAGAATTTGAAACATGCAAACACAATTAACCAGGTTCTACCAAAAGTTCTAATAATTTAGTTTGGAATGTATTTCAACCTCATATGTCAACTAGAGAAAATGGCAGATCCCTTAGGACTGACACTTACCAGAAATTGCTGATACTAAATATGTAAGCATGCAGTAATTTGGGGTGTACATTTTGTGTATATTTCATATTTCTTTACTATACATACATTTGCTCCCATCATTCTACCAAAGGGGAAAACTGGTACTGATCCTTGGACCTTGTTTATCTCCTTTCCTTATCTTTTGTTGGCCAAAGTGTAATGAAGGTATATCACTATCAGGCACTATAAGAACAAGCCTAGGATCAGTGTACTGTATACCAAATTCATAGATTTATAGTCTGCCTTTCAATGCATACAAAGATTTCAATGCATTTTAAAGAACAGCTAAAATTCTTCAAGCACATCACATTAATCAATTAAAAAATGCAGTCTACAGTAAAAACACTTGTCAGTTTTCCTAAAAACACCAGCAATGATCAAGTCACATATATTCCACTAAGGAGAGAGCTCCAATTGAGAAGGCCCTGCCCTTGCTCTCTGCTAATCTAACTACTTACTGGTAGACTAGAAAAGAGGACCTCAGAGCCTGATCCAATTGTTCAGGCACCTTGAATTGAGATGCCTAGAAAAGACTAGGCAGCCAATGTAACCAAAACATAGTAAGTTGGATATGATCTGAACAGCTAGCTGCCCCAAGCCTATAAGCTTCTGCACCATATGCAGTTTCTGAACTATCTTCAAGGACAGCTCATGTACAGCATAATATAATAATATCCTGAGCATAACCAAAGTACTGGTATTTGTTGTTGAGAATAAGTGAGCTTTCTCTAGATAGGGGTGCAGCTGCTGAACCAGCGTAAGATGGCAAAATGCCCCTCTGCCCACACAGATGTCACCTGTGCCTCCACAAACTGCATACCTTGCCCTTCTGTGGAAGCACAACCCCATCTACACCCAGATGCAATTCTCCATCCAAATCAGCAGATTTCTCAGGCCATAGCTCTTCCCTCATCTGGATTAAATTGCTTGACCTCATCCCACCCCAAACTGTTATTATTAGCAGTAGTAGTAGTAGTAGTAGTAAAATTTGCATACTGCCCTATACCCTCAGATTTCCCAACTGGAATTTCCCAATATTGGATCATTTTTTTCTTAATCTAGGCTGAGTTTATACAGGTTTATACCACAGGAATCATATTATTCTGAGTAATGACATATCATTTTAAAATTATTCATTGTTGTCTCTTGTTTATCTTGGAAAAATTCTCAGAATACAGAAATGTGCTCAACAGCTAGATTTAATGTTGATGGTATTTAACCATCTTGAGACCAAGTTCAATTTGTTCCATGTAACAATTTTTGGCTCAACAAGACTCCGGCAGCTGGGCTTTAGATTTCACCATGTTCAATACAGGCAACAACTTAGAGAATGTATATCAATCATGACTAATTTAAGTCCTACTGATTTCAATGGGCTTCTGCTGCCAGAGCTCATTAGGTGATTTCTGCCCATAGTGTCTATTAGCAAAATAAGTTACAAAAACCATATATCTTACCTCTCCTCCAATGGCCCAGGCAAAAATGACTGTTTCACAGGTGAGGAATGAATCCGGCATGTTTGGGTGGTAGCACTCATGACCATAGTCCAGTACACTATCATTCAGACTGCTGCTACATTGATAGAGTAGAATGTGATGAACCAAATTTTCATGGCCCTTCTGTATCAATGGTTCAACCTGTTAATGTAATCAAAGTCAATGAATTTAATACTGTTTTATCTTAGCAAATGTTAACAGCATTTGAAGAAGCAGGCCCCAGTCTAAATAGCTACAATTACAATTATATATTAGTGATATAATGAAAATGTTTAAATCATTTTGCGAGGGGGTCAAACACAAGTTACACATCTTTTAATGGTGTTATTTATTAAAAGGATGCATTGAACTTATGTTGGTGGAGCTACTATGAGATACCGGTACTATGGTACAGATTATACCTGGAAGGATTATGGCAGACATGTAAATGTCCCTGGAAAACACACAGGGGGTTTTGTGACCTGACTTAGTGTTTGGTTTGCATATTATTAATGTGCCTTACACATTGGGAGGGATCATAACTCAATGGTAGATTACACAGTTTGCATGAATTATTTTTCAGGTTCCATCCCTGTTTGTTAGCTAAGGCCAACCCATCTAACCAGAATGTTCTCTACCCCCATCCTGAAGACATCCTGGATATGCATGCTTCCATTCTGCAAGCATGGGAAAAGAATAAGAGAATCATAGAATTGTAGAGTTGGAAGGGACCCTGAGGATCATCTAGTCCAACCCCCTGCAAAAATTGAAGAGAGTCTGTGGATACGTGTAAAATGGATGGCTGGAGAGTGCGATATGGCACAGCAAAGCATATACTTCTTAATAATATAATTATGTTATCATACGACATAACAGCAACAACATAGACATATGGGTATGGTGAACAAGAGCAGGACCTTGATTCATAGTTAAACTGGAAAGGACTTTGAGTAAGGCCTCCTCGCTGCTTTATTCTGCCCTGTAGGAGCTATCATGGTACTGCAGAAGCGAAATAAAACTACAACCAGTTTTCACACACTGATCATTTCAAAGTAAGTACAGTAAAGATGCAGGGTTGTATCTCAGATTGATGTAGTTTCCACCATCTTACATGCCCCCATGTAAAAAGGACAGGTGCTCACACTATAACTAGTTTCTGAGCTATCAGAAAAGGGAAGAGTAGAAGCATAAATGAAAGCCGCAGTCACATTGCCCTAAAACCAACGACAGTTTTTTAAACTGAATGCTACAGTGTAACAATGATGACAAAATCCACCCACTTTTGATACAAATAAAATAAGTCTGGAACCAGCAAAAAGGCTAGGAGGGTGTTCTATTGATCTCTGCTTGAAATAATGGAGTACTTGCCCAAACGTGTGATACACCCACCTGCCTCTAAAGGACACCGACGCCTGCTGTTCTTCTACTCAAAACTTAAAGTAACAACAACAACCTCTCCTTCAAAGCAATGGGTCATCACCAAAGTTCGCAATCCTTTCACTGTCAGTTTCCTAAACATCAATTCAAACAAGTATTCTTTTGTTCAGTTCCCTTTCTATTGAAAAAGAGAATCTTCCAAAAGGTAAACAGTTTATGTATAACGCCCTTCTGCCTTTGCCAGACATTTTGCAGGAGGCTTTGTAGTCTCTCTCTCTCTCTCTCTCTCTCTCTCTCTCTCTCTCTCACACACACACACACACACAGAGAGAGAGAGAGAGAGAGAGAGAGAGAGAGAGAGAGAGAGAGAGAGAGAAACATTCATGAGAAGCATCAGCACATTAATTTGATAATAATTATATAAGGTGACAAATCACTGTCTTTACAGCTGGACAAGAGGCTGGAAATAACACCTTAATTATCTGACTTGTGTAAAACTGCATGCAAATATATATTGTAAATATATTTTTCATTACCCATTAAAAGATATGGCAGTTACCAAAAAAATAAAATCCTTTCAAGCTTAAGATGACAAGGGTGAGAATTTCAGGACATAATAAAATGAGACTTTTATCTTAGGGTACAGAGACATGCATACATTTTCTTCTACAGAACCTTTCAAATATCTGATGGTTATATGTTGTGTTTTATGAAATGTACTGTAAGAACTTTACAGGGCTATCATCCATGAGAAGTATCCAATTCTGACTAATACAGTACTTTTGTCTTTATATATTCAAAGTACACTCAAGAGCAGCACTGAAGCAAGTGAGGAGACAGAATGCAAGCAGCCCTTCTACATTTCTGTAATCTGTGTTATTCTGTTATTCTGTTATCTATCACAGAGCTAGTATGTTGGGGAACAGCTTCCTCCCAATGCTTACTCCACAGGTGTGGTATCAAGAGTATCTCACTCATGCTCTTTGCACACAGACCTATTGCCATGTTGAGCACTTGAGCACTTCCAGTACATGTCAACACCTGCTGCAGAATATGAATGTGTCAAAGACCAGTCGCTGTTACTGCACTTCTCCCATGGAAAGAAAGGCATAATGAGCCCTGGGCCAGAAAAATATCAGCAGCAATAAAATGTGGCAAAGACAAGTGGTTTGAGTGTACACACTTGTGGATGTGTCTATAGGGAAGGCTTGAATATAACAAGAGAGGCATTTTTACCTATTCCAAGGACAGGGCAACTCAGTCTGTACTGAGCACTGAAAGAGCTAGACAGAGCTAAAGATAGGGAAGAACAGGGTCGGATTTAGGTTTGATGAGGCCCTAAGCTACTGAAGGTAATGGGGCCCTTTATATGTCCAGCTGTCCTTTGTCAACAACAAATTGTAACTGGTTTTTTGTGTTGAATATATGTTATATGGTAATTTCTGGACCTAATAGGTATCTAAAGCCATTTGCTATTATGGTACAGGGGCAACTATGGAGATTGCTTACACAGTTACTTCCTTCCACGACTCTTATATGCCATACTAAAACTCAGATACAGGCTTAGTCCACAATTCTACTCACACAGCCTCAGGAACAAATCTATTTTGCTATTAGCTCTATTCTTTGCCTTTGCAGAGTCCACTGGGCTTTTCCCTCTACACACCCCAAGGTCACCCCAGCCAGAGGAATATTTGAAATCAAAAGTTGCCATTTGACAACCCTAACATCGTCACCCCCATCACTGAGAACAGAGGAGTCAGCTCCTTTCTGTCTCTTCATCTTCCTAGGCACATCTTGGGTTATTTATATTATGAGTGCACAGCCAGGGGCATGTGCATTTTACCTACTAGTGCGTAGTTTAAAAATATTCTCTTGCATTTTTTCTTAACCTTAAACAAGCTGGTCAAATATTATACACCTTGCTGCTGACATCTGTATGAGCTGAGGTAATGCTAGGATTCTGTACTCTCTGAAATGCTTTGGAGTGTGTGTTTGCCTTCTTAATGTTTTCATTTTAACCAGAAGTAGTTAAGACATTGGGTGTATTAACTTGTTTTTTTCTGGGAGAAACCACCTAAATTCCTTGTACTTACAGTACCTTTGCATATGTGGTGTAGACGAGTTGACAAGAAAATCAATAACTGGAAGAAGGAAGAGGTTTAGAAGCTTTTATAAATCTAGTACTCCACTGTGAGTACTAGATTTCCAGACAGCCTGGTATATGAAGTGGCTTTGGTAATAACGGTAACAAATTATAACAACCGCAAACTACAAGAAAATGTCTTTTAAGTTGGAAGGAAAGTAAGACAGACAGACTCCTTAGGTTCTCCATAACTGACAAAACACATGATGAAAACTAATCTAGGATTTCAAGGAGAAGAAATTGTGATGAAACTCCCTAGTTTGTTCTTCTATTTACAAAATCATTCCTAACAGTTCTGTTCCAATAATTATACAATACAGTAAGCTCACAACTTACACACATTTAACTTGGCCATATTCAGCTATATGCATGTGGCAATTTTATTTTATTATTTTTTAAAGGGCTGCAAAGAAGGTGGCTTCTGGGGAAAATGCCTTTGGCAGTCTCACCTGCCACTAAATCCAATCTATACGTTGCTAAAATTGCAAGATAAAAAAGCAGTTGTCAAGTTCAAGTTCCATGAACAAGTTGGCAAGAAATACTGTACTGTAATGTCACCTATAACTCTGATTACAGGCAATGTTGTTTGTCTGCCTGACATTCCCTGATGCTAGAGGCTTGATTCTGAAACCCTCAAACAGTTACTATCAAAATGCAATTAGTATGAATTTAAAGGAGTCAAAGAATGAAAAACACATTTTAAAAAATATTCTTCCCTAGAAGACATCTCAAAATTATGTGTGATACTAGTTCTGATTAGGTTCTTTTATGCATACTGCAGCCACACAATCATATCTGTATCAATGGGAGAGCATCTGGGTGGATGCTTAAGGCATTGGGGTGTGTGTGCAAAACTATAGGAGCATCCATATGAAAAGAACAAAATATATTTCATTGGGGACCAGGGGCCATCTTTTAAGATACCCGTGTGTGTGTGTGTGTGTGTGTGTGTGTGTGTGTGTGTGTGTGCAGCCAGTGGGCTTCAGGTGCACATTTTCATCATGATGTTTATGTGATCCCCATTGGTAAAATTTGTCTTTTGATGCCCCCCCCCCATATTTAAAACCAATATAAAGCATAAGTACAGTGGTACCTCGGGTTAAGTACTTAATTCATTCCGGAGGTCCGTACCTAACCTGAAACTGTTCTTAACCTGAAGCACCACTTTAGCTAATGGGCCCTCCTGCTGCTGCTGCGCCGCCAGAGCACGATTTCTGTTCTCATCCTGAAGCAAAGTTCTTAACCTGAAGCACTATTTCTGGGTTAGCGGAGCCTGTAACCTGAAGCGTATGTAACCTAAAGCGTATCTAACCTGAGGTACCACTGTATTAGTAGGGCTCTATGCCGCACACTGTTATGAATCAATACAATTCTCAGAACAAAATAATGTATGTGCCACAACTATTTTGTCTTTCCATCTTCAAAGAAATTGTGAAATAACATGTCAGAGACTTTCCCAAAGGCACATTTATGCAACATTTTACCAGAAATTGTTCCTTTTGGGTTGAAATAAACACTGCTTACTGGCAGTAAAGAGAAACAATGTTCTTTGTGGCTGGCCAGTTCATCAAAATTACAGTCCTTTACATAACTGTAAAATGAGAAACAAGAAAACAGCCAGATGTCTAGTTATTTGTTTTGCATGACAAGCTTTCTAGGGAGAGATTTGGTTTGAACCGTTATTCAGCATTAGACAGATTCCAAAACTGTTTTAATCTCTCCCTCTTCCTCTCTCTAGGCATCCTATTGTCATATTATATTTAACTAATTAACCTTACAATCCAATGGTCCTTGGTGGGATTTCCCAGGGCTCACAGGAAGCATGAAATTTCCCTGTACAAGAATGGAGAAAGAGGTCTAACCAGAGAGGAAGATCAGACATTGGATGCCTCTGCCACACTGAGGAAACCTCCTTGGCCCTGGCCCAACTGATGTCACACTTCCAACATAGGTAGGGTTGAAAAGGAGCAGGCACAAAGGATATATAGGATATATTTCAAAATAAATAAATCAGTGCTGGACTTAAGTATGTGTAGTAAGAATCTAAATCAACTGCAATTTCTAACTTCCAGATTGTTTTGTGATTACTACATTAGAAAAAAAGAAGCCTGGTTGCTTCCTTCTGCCATCACTCACCTAGGGCTCGTCCCAGTTGTCTCATGCCTAGAAAGCATAAGTGCAAGAGAGTTTCCTGAGAAAACCTGCTCTTTAGTGCTGAATTGGAGCAAATGTCAATCTGCAGAAAACCTGATTAATGTTTTCTCCGATTCGGCAGCAAAGATTGGGATTTCCCAGGGCAAAGCAGTGGGACAAGCAGAAGTGTGGACAAGCTTCTAGCTATTCAACAACTGCTCCTGTCTAAGCAAAATAAACATTCCATCTATGCTTTATAATAGCTTTTGAAGTACTTTGTTGTACCTTCTGGGAAGCATACATACAAAACAATGGCAGAAACAGGGTGAATGTCACAGCGTTCCATATATTCTGTGTTACTAAATACTAATAGGGCATACTGAATAGGATTAAAAAAAAATTAATGTAGCATTTAAAATGTCAGCTGGAATGGGTATCAGATTTAGAAAGGATTACAAGCGCAGTATGAAAACAAACAGAAAATCAGGAATTTGTCATTAAACAACAAAAAAGAAAACTTCAGATGGCTGAACTTACACATGGAAGCCAGACCCTTTTCCAGGGTGACATCAGAAAGACATGGAACTTTGCTTATTATAATTTCCCATCTCCCCCCCCCTTTTGTTTGCTTTTCTTCTTTTGAAGTTGCAGCTGTAAGCTGTGTGCATGCGTATGTACTTTAACAACTATTCGTCCAAAATTTGGGCAAGTGAAAAAATGATACTCATTAATCTCATCTCCCAAAAATGATTTGGAAGATTTGGTCAACTGAAAGTAGGAACGTAACTAAGTCATATGCTAAGTGTTCTGCCTTGCCCACTAGATCCTGAGGTCTTCTAGAGGGTCCTGCAGCAGGACCCTCTAGCAGATCTCCACACTGCCAATGATCTTAGGAGATGTTGGGTCTGGACTGCTGAGGCTGCTGAAGAGGCCAGACACCATCTTGACTCTGCAACCTGCAAGACCTGCTCCCTGCCTTGCACGCCTTTTCCCATCTGATCTGGGAGGGTGCTGTTGTGAGGTTCTGTTGCTGCTGTTAATGCTATTTTTGCATATTTATTTTGCTCTTATGATTTATGTGGAAATTGTTCAATTTGGTTGCGCACTTTTTGATGCTTTGTTGATTGTTTATGACTACTTTTTCTGTGCTTGTAGTTAAGTAATCTTAAAAGTACTTTGTAAGCCACCTTGAGCATGGTTTTAACTTTGGAATGGTGACATACAAACAAAATGATTGATTGATTGGATTGATTGATTGATTGATTGATTGTCATCCCTGCCCCTGGACTGGAGGCCATCATATCAGCTGCCTGGGTTCTGCGCCACTTCTCAGACCCCTACACCTCACATCTGCCATAGGGTCACAATGCTCATTCAACTCAATGGACTTAAGTTACTGGAATTACGTAATTTATTTCAGTGGGTCTAGCCTGACTTAGATATCACCCTATAAATTTATTGTGAAAGAATCAGAATCCATTTTGAGCATAATCTTTTTAAATGTTTTTAGAACCTTCAGCTGTTGATCATCTTCAGTGTTCTTAGTTACTTTGAGCCTTTGAGGATAAAGTGGGTTGTAAGTCAAAATAAATAAATAATCTTGAAGTTTAAAAGGCATAGCCAAGCTTGCAACAAAGAGAAAATCCATCAGATCAAAGGACCCATAAACAAATAAGAAAGATTTGTGATATTCAGCTGAACATTTTACAGACAATTTGATTTTATGGAGCTGTGAGAGCTTTGAACAGGTAGCAAATGCTTAGAATGCAAAACTTCACATCACTTTTTTTTTGGAGGGGGTCCTTTTCAGGAAAAAAAAAAGTGATGCAATTTGCATCAAGTAAGATGCAGGGCAGGCCACAGAATAATAAGTAGGTACTGTCTATCATTCAAGATAAGAAACAGTGCTCCCATTAAGTATCAAATGCTGTGGCTGCCCCTTTGGCTTCCGATCAATCATGCTCTCAAACTGGAGCCCCTTTGTGTTTTGCACGCTGTTGGATTTGGCATTACTAATACGTTCCTGTGTCAAAAAGCCTAGTTACCCATGGTAACAAGATTTTTGAGAGTCTCTTTTTAATGAGACTCTACTATGAATCTAAAAATTATGTTTAAGTAGCATCTGCTAGCCTGTTCCAGGGCAGATAAAATATTTTGGCAACTTGTTCTTGGCCCCTGTCAGAGGCACAGAATTTTGCACTGCCTGCCTGCCTGACTCTATTTAAAAGTATTTATATGCAACCCAATGAGGAAGTTTTGGGAGCAGTTTACAACAAACATAAAACAGATAAAAAATACAATAGAACAGGTCAACAGTAAATACAAAAACAAATAAAAATGTAACAGAACAGGTCTATCTGCTTCTCTTGCCACCCTTCAGTACATTTGCTACTCATTTTCACACTGTTTTTATGTACTTTACTGCTAATCTGGAACAAAAGAATTTACACTGACTCTCTTTTGCCATTCTGTTGCCTTTCAGCCAGTTTAAGGAGTTCCTTTTGGAGCTTTTTGCACAAACCCCCAAATAATTTGGTGACATTCACGAACACGGCTTCTTTGAACAGTTGGATAGCCTACCAGCATACAAAGCTGTCATATACCGTGTCAGACCACTTCTCAATACGAAATGAATGTGGCTTCTCAGAGCTTCAAACAGGGATTTCCCCCAGTGCTATCTGGGATTTATTTATTACATTTATACCCCATGTTTCCCTCCTGGAGCTCAAGGTGGTATACATGGTTTTTCCTCTTCCCATTTTATTCTCACAACAGTCCTGTAGGGCAGACTGGACTGAGAGACAGTGACTAGCCCAAGTGACTGGCCCAATAGGTTGCCAATAGTATCACATGTGCTTGTGATAGTCACCTATGTCCTTACATGCATAGCCTCCTGCTGCAGGATAATGTTGATGGGGTTAAATCGGGTTAGAAGGGGTGCAAAATGGAAGGTTGAAATAAAGAAATGATTCCTTTGGAAATTATGAAGAACACCTACTATGTCCAGACCCTCATCTGGAAGTTGCAGTTAGGATGGTTAAAAGGTCAAACACACAAGTCAAAGGCCACTCATGACATCTGTTAATTTAAGAAATTTGCCAAAACTAGGTGGGTACAAATTACAGTAAATGATGTAAACTTGGTGAAAGACCGGAGGTCAACTTTTTTAGCCATGACAGCTGGTTGTAGTTACTGGCCATAAAACTGAATTGTGTTTCTGATCAGCATCTCAAATTATCTCCCCCACCCCTTCTACCTAGCTAGGTTCAGGAGAAGTTTGCGACTTGGATGAAGTGGAATCTACCGTATTTTTCGCTCTATAACACGCACCAGACCATAACACGCACGTAGTTTTTAGAGGAGGAAAATCTGTAGGCATGCCACCCGTAGGCATTCCCTCCATAACACGCACAGACATTTCTCCTTACTTTTTAGGAGGAAAAAAGTGAGTGTTATGGTGCAAAAAATACGGTACTTAAATTACCAACTACAGTGATCTTACAGAGAAATCAGAACCTCTGCCTGGAAGTGGCTGGCATTGATGAAACACAGTAGGTTACAGCTGCATCCACAGCCCCATCACTGGAACCGTACTGTGCCAATCAATTCCCAAAACACCCTGTTTCAGGCTTTTTCCATGGACTTCTGCCCACAGGGATACCACTAGTGGTAGCTTCCAATCCACGTGCCATTGGGGAAAGTGTATAGGACACACTTCTTGCTGCCATGGCTCATGTGCTGGTGCCAGGATTCCCCCACCAGCAGCATGGCAGATTGGGAGGTGGGCTAGTTCTACCCATCCTTTCCCCCACCCGCTAACTTGAGACTGAACAAGTGTTGAAATATACAGGAGAAACAGTTTCCAATTCAGCTGCGCCTTAATACTTTCATCATGTGAACTAAATGTGAAACTGTGGTACTTCATAATTTGTGGTTACATATTAAAAATGTGTGTCCTTGTTAACATATACTCCTGGTATCTGTTTATTATCTAGGTACCAGGATCAAAATGAAGTCTGTATCTAAGAATGGAGAAATAAAAATCTTCCTCTATCACAAAGGGTATTTGTGCCAGCCATATAAGAGCCCCTTATACCATCTTCAGTTGGCATATGAAGGGCAAAACAATAGTCCCCCCCCTTAGATTTCTGTCTAACAGAGGATACTCCCTTCTTCAATATCTATTAAAAGTATACAATTTGTAATCTTCATATATTCATTTAAATAAAACAAATACCCAAGAAAACAATAAGAGAGGCAGACACAATATTTTCAATAGTAGCTATTTAATAGTTTTAGTGAAGGACTTGAGAATCTTAATTTTCATTACATGGGAGCTAGTATTTAAGAAAGCCTTGAGTGGTATACATAATGCATAGGCTGGGTTTTTTATTTTATTTTAGAACACTCAGGACATTAGTACTATATATAGGCAAACATCAAATGCATGGAATTGTGCCTCTGGCATCTGTGGAGTCCTGCAACTTAAGCAAACTAAAGCATGATGCAAGTGCACATCTAGCCACAAGACATGTTTGCAGGCATAAATAAGTGTTGTTGGCTCCCTTAAGAAAATTGCATGTACCTTGGGTCTCAAGATTTGTAAAATTTCGTAACTCATATGAACTTTTTGATTTATGTAACATATTTAGCTGGATAGGCATTTACTTTCAAGATAAAAGTAGCAGATTAAGAAGTTCAGAATAAGAAGCAAGTCTTTCTGTAATCTTATAACTTATTTGGTAAACCCACCACTCCACACAAAAACTGTGGAGTTACATAAAGCCATCTTTGCACAATGTGATTCAGAGATTACAGTAAGCCCGCAATTTACATGGGGGTTATGTTCTGGGAATCATGCCTAAAGCCCAAATCGCGTATAGTCAAAACACATTGGGTTCCATGGCAGGTGGGATTGCCAAAGTCTTTTCCCCTGGATGCCTGCCTCCTTTCAACACCCTTTTTAATTACCATATGTATAATTGTTTTGCTAAGCACATAAACCTGAATGCACCCTAGTAAAATATGTGTACGTTGCAGACTTACTATATACCAAACTACCTGCCTAGATCCTATACATTTGCCTCAGCATGTTTGTATCATGCTAAACAGTCATAAATGTTGGCACATGAGATCCTGAACATTAATGAACCAGAACAGCAAGTCTTGGAATTCCATCGTATCGACTGAAGAAGCACAAGTATATCCAGCAGCAATAAAACAGCTGATGTTCAAAAACAGTATTTCTTAAACTTAACCAAAATGGCTTTTATTTGGGAGGTGGCAGGGGAACTGTTTCATCATCATCATCATCATCATCATCATTTATTATTTATACCCCGCCCATCTGGCTGGGTTTTCCCAGCCACTCTGGGTAGCTTCCAACAAAGATTTAAAATACATTAAAAATACATTTCAATATTCCAAATCAAATCCCATTTCAAGGGAACTTTTAAATAATCATGTTTCTATCCAAATTAGGGAAAGCCATTTAGGGGTTGATAGTAATTCTCTCCCCACAAACACACATGCATGGATGACCAACCAAAGCCCCTTTTTTCTTAAACTTCTCTACAATAAATCAACATAACCATGACAGGACATAAAACAGAACTAAAGTTAATGCAGCAGTTCAGATTTTTAGATGCTGAAAATATGATCCTATATTTCAAGGATCTTCACTGTTTTTAAAATGTGTGTACAGAAAAGAAAGCCTTAGCAAAAAGTGCTATCTTGTAAATGCATACATATATGTATCTTGATGGCATACCTGTATCACATGATGCTTTTCATGTAGTGTAGGTATCTTAAACATTTGGCACCAATATGTTGTATCTTTGTCTGGTATAGGCACCTGTCTTAATAAAAGGAAAAGGAAAGGCAAATATAATATAAAAGTATCTGATTTCTGCTCCCTGTACAGGTAGCTAACAGTTCCACCCATCTTACCCTGATACTTAATCAAAGCAAAACCCAAAGAAACTTACGCCTTGGTTTGTCAAGTCAAAATACGGCAATGAAGGAGCGATAATAGCAGTCTTCTCTGGGTTCAATAAACGAAGACTCTTTGTCCCTCGATTTGAACCATGGTAATTTTGAACTCCTTCTCTAAAGTCTTTGTCATGGTATGCCCATATCACCCTCACTGTGCTTTCCTAGAAAGGAAAAAGAAAAACTTTACTGATTAAGTATGCAAGAAGATGTCTCAGCTGATCATGGCGGCTTACCAGATGAATCTGCCCATCTATAACAGCCTTTCCCAATGATACCCTTCATATATTTTAGACTACAACTCTCATCAGTCCCCGCCACTTGGCTAGGGTTGGTGAGGGATAGTCCAGAAAGATTATTTAGTAAGGATTTGATAGCTGCATTTTATTCTTTTTGTAGTTCTATCACTCTGCACTTCATTTTGTTTTGTTTAAATTTGCTGTTAAAAATAGTTTTGTCTGCTTTTTATACAGCCTATATATGATCAAAAAAGCAGTCTATCAATATTTTAAATTTTAAAAATCCAAGAACATTCGTTTCACCTATCCTAAAGTGTTCTGTACTTCAGGCAATGCCTCCTTGTGGAATTGAGATATACAGTGGTACCTCTGGTTACGTACTTAAACCGTTCCAAAGGTCCATTCTTAAGATGAAATCATTCTTAACCTGAGGTACCACTTTAGCTAATGGGGCCTCCCACTGCGTCCGCGCCGCTGGTGCATGATTTCTGTTCTCATCCTGAGGTAAAGTTCTTTACCCGAGGCACTACTTCTGGGTTAGCGGAATCTGTAACCCAAAGTGTTTGTAACCTGAGGTGTTTGTAACCCGAGGTACCACTGTATTCTGATGAGTTAATTATTCAGGTGCTGCCACCAGAATCTGTAATTAAACAAACTTCTATTAGACATAGAGCTTTTCAGTGAGGAAAAAGAAAGCTCAACAACTTTTCTGTCCGGATTTTCACATTTTGATATATGGCAACCCTAGCATAGCATAATGGTTAATTGATCCAAGAATGTGAAGCTCACAAACAGCTTGATTTTTTTTTGGCAGACTGTTTTAGCTCTTCATTCATGATTTAAGTCTTACTCCCCTCTCTCTGAGTTAGATTGATCGTCAACTACTTACTGTTATACTCTTGTCATTGGGGTCACACGTGTGAAGTAGCCGGCTGAAAGCTAGTATCGTATGGGTACTATTTTCCATGGCATACTCCAGATGGTAGTCCTGCTGTGAGTCCTTTTTCAATGTTCTGTCTGCATTTGTAAAATAATCCTGTTGAAGAAACAAACCAGAACATTATCCTGCTGTTACTTTTTTTGTTTTGCTTTAAATAATCTGAACTCAACAACCTTTTGAGTTTTCTGGGAAAGAAGTGTAAAAGGATACGGTAAGTTGTAATTTTCTAAGAAAGTATATTATATTAGCAAACAGGAAAACATCAGAATTTAGCCACCAAAATTTATTTTATAACTGTATGCATATATTTTCATCTGAGCACCTTACAAAAGAGGGAAGGAAAGAGCAGAAAAAGAAAACAAAGCAAATTTCCCAACATTTTCACCACGAACACATTGCAATCAAAATAGTTACATTAAAAGAAACATATTATACAGATGATACTTCTTTGCATTGTACTTGTGGGTTAAAAGTGTATCCATTATGGTTTTGCTTTGCTTTCGTAGAATGTATAAACTAACTTTTAAAAGTTTGTTGTTAAAGTGTATCTATTTCAAAGCCCTCTTCTGTTTCATGTTTTAAAATCTAGGAATAAAGTGTCTGCATTAATGAACAATCTAATAGCCCAATCCGAAACCTATGTTGTTAGTTCTTTCCATTTCCTTGGATTGGAACCTACTTCCTAGTCTACATATAGAAGGAAGTTATTCATAACCAAGTTATTGTGTGTGTGTGTGTGTGTGTGTGTGTGTGTGTGTGTGTGTGAAAGAGAGAGAGAGAGAGAGAGAGAGAGAGAGAGAGAGGCAGGCAGGCAGGCAGACAGACAGACAGACAGAGAAATATTAAATAGGAATATGATATTGTTGTACACTTTCTATGTGCCAACCCACAGGAATATTTTAATGTTTTTCTGAGGAAAGATTATCCTACTTCTCAATGTTAGCAGACATATGATATAATGCATAAGCTGCATTATAGTGTCATTAACCTCTTCACCTCTGAATTCTTTGTCATAATGTGCAGCTGGCTTTCTGACTCCTCTCTAGGTCACCATAAGTCCTGTGACTGACTTAAAATTCTCTGATGCTAATTCACAAAAACCTTCCATAGACTTAGAGACCAGGACAGTAATGTCATCTAATTTTCTCTTCTTAGCTTGTGGGGGCATTTGTGCATTTGTTTCCTATTTTGCTCAGAGTAAGTTGGCCAGGACCATACTCCAAAATGAGGTGTTGTGTAAGCTGCAGCTACTATGCTTTCAGATGCATTTTTCCAGCAGTTCTTTCTTTCTTTCTTCTTAAAAAATAATTTTATTAGAGATACATGTAAAAGAAAAGGGGTGGGGCAGACAACAGACCAAATAAATAAACAGAAACTAAACACAAACAATTTGGGTGGATAACCCAAGGTATGCATCTCCAAGAAAACCAGTATATATTAGTGGACAAATATTTCTCGTCCGCAAACGATAAATCATGTAACAGATCAACAAAGATATTGACATTCAGTCAGTTCACTCACCTGCCTCCCGTACCTGCTATGAGGCAAAATATTCTGAGTTTACTTGTTACCTTGAATTACTCTATTATCATGATCATCAGAGCAGCTTTGTGTAAGGAGTTATTCTCTGCCTATGATGTGGCACTGCATGGCTCTGAATCACAGTGGCAACCCCCAGCACTGTATATAACTGTAGTCTGCCCTAACCTCATTGGCAAAGACATATGTGAAGAACTATGATAATGACTCCTTGACTCCATCAGGATGTGGCTTGGCAACCCCAGGAAGGATAGGAAGATGGGTGGGGTGGAGGTGGGGGCTGGAAGGTTGGCACCCAGAGATGGAGGAAGGAGGCCCTCCCCTTTTGGCTCTAGAAGCCAGAGAGGGGGAAGTAGATTTGCCAGTTCTTTCCATCCCCCCAATTGTGGACCAGGCACCACCTTTGTAGGTAAGATCACATGAACCCCCCAGACAGAGCAGACATGTGTACCTGTGGCAGACACACAGGACAAGACAGTCTTATGGCAGAGTTTGCCCTGCCTTATCTTTGAAAACTTGGCAGGAGGGGAATGTCACTTGTTGGGACATCTTCGTAGATTCCATTTGCTTATGGACCTCTTGCCTTGCTCATGCGCCTTGGAATCTTGACTTCTGGGACTTGTGCTTGCCACTGAGCTTGTACCACTACGAGCATGAACAGAGACGTCTTCCTTATTCTGAAGTCACAGATGCTGCCAGTGAGAGCCTGTCAATGGCAAGAACCATGTCAGGTCAAAGTATTGTGTAAAGAGAGCTTTAGATCCCTGCTGACCACATGTGATGTGCTGTTCATCCCGGATGCAGACTATATAATGCCAAATTTTAGGATGTTTTGAAGTAATGATACTGCCTAAAATCAGCACTTTTTTAAAAAAAGAAAACTACCACAAGCAATTATTGGCTTGTGGGTGTAGTCAAACAATTAGATGTCTTTCATGCACTGGAAGTAATTTAGAAATTGAAGCAACACATGGTAAGTTGATTTTACGGATCATAAAAGATGAGGTATATAATTTCCTACAGATGAAGGCATTGATGATGAATTGCTCCTCACATGCTGTTGACCCTGCTCTCGCTCTCTCAAAAGGGATTTGCAGTTGATATGGTTTCTGATTAGTGCTATACAAAATGGCAAGGAGAGTACTTTCTTATGGATGTAGTAAAAATATGTAAATAAGCCCTGTTTTATCCTTGAAGAATGTAAGCAGAGCTGCACAAGGAACCTTGGGGGGGGGGGAATCACAGCTGTCATTCTATCCTTGAACAGGTGTTTTTATAGAGAAGATACCCTCCAAATACTTGACAACCTGCAATATATGTTGCCTCCTTCCATTAGTAAAGGAAGTGAGAATAATATGTTCAACTACACTGGGGCACTCCAACACAAAGGGTCACAAGATTATTTGATAGCCTGATTATGCAATTCTACCAGGGCATATGGGGCATTATGCTTGTGGGGTGTTAATTTTGTTCCACGTGAATGCAAATTATGGATGAGAGTGTTCATTCTGTACCACTCAAGTCAGACTAGTACAGTGACTAGTGTGCCAGGTCCACATTCACATTTGGCACAAGTTAAGCTCTCAGCTTAACCTACATGGTTATGTTGTGAGGGTAAAATGTCAGTCTGAGATTCACTGGAAGGATTCAAATGTAATAAAGAACCAAAAAAGAATTGCTTCAGGCATTTTTAGGTGGGGAACCATTTAGAACTGGCAGGCTGACAAGTCATTTATTATCATTTAAGCTGGCTTTGGGGAATTATGCAGGTTTACAACCTAACACAACAGAGACCACACCCTGCCCCTCTGGCTGGGATTCCCCAGCAGGGCTTGATTAATTATAGCAGAGGGTCCCAACCAGGGCTATAGGTATTTTGTATATCTGTGGAAAAGCTGAGAAGAGGGGAGTGTCTGTGAGGGGTTTTATCTTAAAAATAACACTTGTTTCTACACCTCATGGTAAAAGAATACAACTTCAGAAATTGTGTCCTTTCTTCACAATTTGTTTCAGCCATGTGGAAAACCTCTATCTGTACTCAACACTTCTTCAAAATGGTTGTTGAATTAATGCAGATTTGAACACATGTTTAGAAGAAGCAGGTCTGCTTTGTGGAAGGCCAGTAAATATGGAGCAAGATGCCAACTACTATGTTTTGTTCTGGTTTCTCAAGTGTGAATGCTCTTACACTACAAACTCACCCCATAGTTAAATCAATACAGGGAGGCTTCGTACTGAAATGCCTCCAGCCAAACACCAGCTGACATATAAAGTGTGTGTCACACTGACATATCTCCCCTTACTGCTTTTCTATTTGTTTTCTTAGCATTTCTTTGTTTATGTTGGCATGAGTGCATTTAAAAGAAGAATATGGTTCCGTTCACCATTTACTCGCTTTTCAAAATCTATTCTGATTGTTCCTCTGTAACATCTCAAAATTGATTGTATTTGATAAAACAAATATTCTTCGTTATGGGTGTCAGCTAACAAGCAAGGGTTATAATGAACACAGCATATTAATGAAGAGCTATTCACAAAAGGATTTATGCCTCAAGTAAGGGCTATTTTTGTGCAAGAATTCAACAGAAGGGTTTGCAATGCAACGTTCTGTAGAACTTGCACAAAACAAGCATTCATAAAGAAGGATTACCCTCTGCAAAAATGGATCTCACAGCTACTGCAGGCTGCGGGTGGGGATGGACAATTCCAGATGGGGGCGGAGACCATGGAGGAGGCAAGAAAATGCAAGTTGTGTCAATTCATGAGCAAAAAAGAGAGGGTCTTTCAAAAAGCTAGATGCAAAAATTAGAGCTGCCTTGAGCACTCTCATGGCAAGTAATCTGCCGAGAAACTCACTTTGGCAATATTGCAGTGGCACTATAACTACAAGCGCAGACAGACTGAGCAATTTCTCTGAGGCAGCACCAATCAAGTATCTTCGCTTCACTGCACTGAGGTACATGTGCTTTTTCCATGCTTAAATGTATTCATAATAATAGCTCCACCCGTCTGCAGCTACTTTGCTACCATTGGCCTGCAAATGTGTCTGTAGTGAGTGCTCTCTCCCTTTCTCTTTCTCTCCCCCCCCCCCCGCCACCTTAGCTCAACTCTCACTCTTTTCCCACCCCTCATAGAACAGCTATTAAGCATGCTTGAGAGACCACTCTTATTTAGACACAAGTCTTGCACTTTCCAAATAGTTAGAGCTGGGTTCCCACTCTAATCTCTGAGCTCCTGGAATGCTCGGCCACTAATGCATCATTCCAGGCTCCCTCTCCACTCAACCACAGTTTTTGAAAGAATGTGTGGACCCTTTGTAAAGTTCCTTTTTGTCTCCATAATATAATTGCACCCTTCAACCTGATTGATCTATTTACAAGGAGTTAGTAGAAGCATCTTTCAAGTTCTGTTTCATCATCATACCAGATACTGAAGCAAAAGCCCCAGGTAACATCAAGCGGCACAGAGAGAGATAATTATTTATGTTTTTTTATTTAAAAGTTTTCCTGATCTCTAATACTTGGCAAATATTTTCTTTTTTGGGTGGGGATGTGGGAAATCAATTCCTGGTGGGGCATTTTAATTTTTTTTAAATCTGTTAAAAAAGAAAGCTCTGGCTTGTTCGTGTATATATATGTGTATTTTTCTTATAAATACTATGTAAAAACACTTCAGTTCCACTGTTCAGATCTTCCACTATGAACTTTCACAGATCGATCAGCTAGATGTTGATCTATATCTTCCTTGATGGAAGCAAAGCAGTTTTATCTAATGGAGCATATGAATTGCAAGTTTCTTGAGAGCAGGGCCTTTTTAAAATAAATAAATAAATAAAGCCATGTAAAGCACCATATTGTGTGCACCAATATGGTGCAAACATAATAATTCACTTCTGTTTACTTATATAAACATAAGTAAATAAGTATAACTAAAGGAAAAAGATAAATGCCTACTTTGTGGTAATCGAACCTTTATATTGTCACTAATCTGTGCTAGATGATATAAAGCAGTTTCCTGTGTTCCTACGATCTTTTGTCATGTGGCTGACTGCTACGTTGACTCATGAGCCTTTTGTGAGGAACTTTATCAAAAGCATTTTGGAAGTCTAAGTATATAATGTCAACCAGATCTCCCCCAACTGAATACTTGTGGACACACTAAAGGAATTCCAAAACGGCCTCGGTCCAGTATACCTGAAGGAGCGTCTCCACCCCCATCGTTCTACCCAGACACTGAGGTCCAGCACCGAGGGCCTTCTGGCGGTTCCCTCACTGCGAAAAGCCAAGTTACAGGGAACCAGACAGAGGGCCTTCTCGGTAATGGCGCCCTCCCTGTGGAACGCCCTCCCACCAGATGTCAAAGAGAACAACAACCACCAGACTTTTAGAAGACATCTGAAGGCAGCCCTGTTTAGGGAAGCTTTTAATGTTTGATGTATCATAGTATTTTAATATTCTTTTGGATGCCGCCCAGAGTGGCTAGTGAAGCCCAGCCAGATGGGTGGGGTATAAATAAATTATTATTATTATTATTATTATTATTATTATTATTATTATTATTATTATTAAAAGGTGTGTCACACAAAACCTCCCTTTGCAGAAGTCCTGCTTGTCAAGGTTTGTTCTTTTATGTAACTGCAAACTGATGTAGAAATCTGATGAACTGAAGAGAGTGAAAAAATCGGAAACTGAGGAGAAACAAAAATCTCCAGATTCGCCCATCCCTACAAGGGGACAAATATTCAATGTTCTATTACTAATAATATTAATTCCTGAATCTGTGCACATGAAGTGTGAACACAGTCACGTGAACATTGGGGCTTGTCATCATTAATAATGCTAAAACTTAGGGCTGCAATCCTAAGCACTCTCACCTTTAAACTCAACTGAACACAGATTTACATACTATGAGTGCTCTGTCAATGCCAGGTGAAAAACAGACAGATGAGAGGCAGAAAATTACTTGTATGTCATTGCCTTTTCCTCCAATGAGCATGCTACCCATCTGGTCACTCATCTGCTCACCTTAGAAGGGTCTTAGATGGACCCAAGTCTTGCCCAGGGATCAACCCTCAAACCTGCCGAATTCAGAACCAACTTCAGCACTAGGCTTCTAACCTGGGAGATAAGGCTATTCATAAAATAGGTCAAATTTTTAAAAACGCTTTTAAGTCTTCTACTACTCTCTGTCTCGCATAGGATTGCTGGCACACACCCTCCCCATAAAAACACACGCCCCACACATGCCAGAATAACTCCAATACATGTTTGAATGTTTCCTCATATTAATTCTTTTTACAACCCAGCAAGTTCACGGAAGACGCGTAAGGAGGTTTTTCGAAACCTATCCCTTGGCACCAGGTTTGTTTTTTGTGAACCGCCCCGAGATCTTTTGATGAAGGACGGTATATAAATCGAAAATGATAATAGAAGTAGTAATAATGGCATGACAGTAATGACTATTCAGGAGAAGCAAGCATAAGATCCCATATTGCCCCTTGCCCCAAACGGTCGCGATTTGGTGGCTGTCCCGTTGCCTTTCACTGCACCAGCAGCTTTATAATAGACCCTCCTGCTCTGAGCATGCACAGAGTGCACGGCTGCCCATTCCACTGAGCAGCTGGAGCCTGGACCCCTAAGGAGCTTGGATCCCTGGTCCTGGAAGGGGGAGCCAGCCCTTCTTCTCCTTCCCTCTCCCCCAATGCACTTGTGAGCCAGACCCCCGCCCCTGATCAGATCGTACTCTGCCCCCCCCCCTCCAGCGCTGTCCAAGGCGCCCGTCCGCCTCACCTGCAGGTAGGGCTTCCCCGCGTCCAACCCGCCCAGCACGATGTCCGCCGAAGCCATGCCTCCCGTGGGCGAGAAGCCAAAGCCCACGTAGCCCGCCGCGCGCACCTCCAGGCGGAAGGCGATGGAGCTGCCCTGCGCAGCCCACGAGAGCCGGTAGCGGGACGCCCCGTCCAGCACGGCGCTGTGCGGGTAGTGGCGCCCGGGCACGGCGGGCAGCCCCCACAAGAGCAGCAGCAGCAGCGGCCAGCGGCGCATCCTCGTCGCCCGCTGAACCCGCGCCAGGCGCGCACCTCAGCCGACCGCTAAGCTGTTGGGACTGAGCTGGCCGAGGCAGCCTCCTGGCGCCTCCGCCAGGCGCCGCGCCTGCTCATTGGACGGGGCGGGCGCCCGGCGTCACCCCGCCCCCGTGGAGTCAGCGGGCCTCGAGGGCTGAGGAAAGCGCGGGAGAAGGAGGAGGAGGAAGAGAGCGCGACCTGGGTGAGGAGCCCTGAGGAGAGCCGGGGGGGGGGGCGAAGCGAAGGTCCTGAGGGGAAAGAGCGAGGGGGCAGAAGCTCGCGGCTGGGCAACGAGGAGCCCCCTCCTCCCTCGTCAGACAGGCAGAAGTTCAACAGGAGAAGCCTTTGACACGTGCTCCTCTTCAGAGTCCTGCTGCTGAGAGGCGGAGCGGGGAAGACAGGTGGCACGTGCCTCGTGGACGCGGGAGGGAAGGAGGGGAGCGACTCGCGCCCTGCCAGGCGGAGGGTTTCTCAGGTACCAGGTAGATAACAGGCAGCACATTCAACACCTGTAAGCCTCAGCAGGGCGGTGCCAGGACACAGCCTGGTTCTGCAACAGGTAACAGAGTCAACCTGTTGGTCCTCCACTTTTGGCTCTAGAGGCCAGAGAGAGGGAAGTAGATTTGCCAGTTCTCTCCATCCCCACCAGGCACAATAAGATCAGACAGAGCAGACAAGTCTGATGGCAGAGTTTGCCCTGCCTTATCTTTGAAAACTTGGCAGGAGGGGAATGCCACTTGTTGGGACATCTTCGTAGCTTCCATTTGCTTATGGACCTCTTGCCTTGCTCATGAACCTTGGAATCCTGGCTTCTGGGACTTGTGCTTGCCACTGAGCTTGTACCACTATGAGCATGAACAGAGACATCTTCCTTATTCTGAAGTACCAGTGGGAGCCTGTAAGTCTCAGCATGGCGGTGCCAGGACGCAGCCTGGTTCTGCACCCCTCTAGTCCAGGTGGCAGAGACAACATGTTGTGTTGCAGTGCGTTTGCTCCACCAGAGGTGCTGCTGCTGCGTGACCTCTAAGTGGTTTCCACAGGTGGTGCCTTTCAGGTGTCAGGTGTGCTGCTTTGGCTGCACTGCACTTTGGCCCCGCTGCCCTGAACTGAATCATAGAACTGTAGAGCTGGAAGGGACCCTGAGGATCATCAAGACTAGAGGAGGGTTTCCCACACTTGGGTCTCCAGCTGTTTCTGGACTGCAACTCCCAACATCCCTAGCTAGCAGGACCAGCAGTCAGAGATGATGGGAATTATAGTCCAAAAAACAGCTGGGGACCCAAGTTTGGGAAACCCTGATCTAGACCAACCCCCTGCAATGCAGGAATATGCAGCTGTCCCATACGGGGATTGAACCTGCAACCTTGGCATTTTCAGCACTATGCTCTAACCAACTGAGCTATCCAGGTTGATCCTTTCTTAGCAGGCCATGTGACTGGTGGTCTGAAAGAGTGTCTTTAAAACAAACCCCCCGCGGTGATTTACATCTTTTTCAGTCAGTTGCCCCATCCCCCCCAGTGCCATTCAAGCAGCTTGGCACCACAGCATTGAACCCAGACATATGTATGGAATGAAGGGAAATGAGACCCTTGCTGAAGGGAAACAGACCTGGGAACCATATGCTTATTGCCTTGGGTTCTGTGGTGGAAGAAAAATGATATGAGAAAAATAATCCAAGCTGCAGCCTGGACAAGACCTAGTATATCATGTGGTCAGTAGGATTGGGACATTAATTGTCTTACCCTATCAACAATCACATAGTGAAAACTACATTCCAAAAGTTTTAAATGAAAAACCACACATCAAAAACATAACCAGCTTAACTGCTGTTTAATAACCATTAATAACCAGAATGGCTGAGGCAACCCCGTCAGATGGGCGAGATACTGTACAAATAAGTTGTTGTTGTTGTTGCTATATAATGACCTTGTCATATTTGGAGCAAGGCTGGGGAAGGGTAGGTTTTTAATCACCTTTTCTGTGCATGGTTATGGACTAATTTGGGATTCTAATTGTTAACAACTGTGAACAGATGGAATATTCATCCAGATACAGTTAACAGCATTTTAGTGCAAACTCAGTTGTGGAAGAAGCTGATGTCTGTATGAACCTAAGTTTCCACACACAGCAAAGAGGACTACTTATGGTAAATGGAAAGCATTCTGAAAGGCTTGATATATTACGGTCACTTTTAAAAAATATCAATAAACAAAAACAAACCACACATCATTTAGAGAAAGCAGAGGAATGCCAGACTTTCCAAAAAGCTCACACTTTGGCTGATCCCTGCAATGGCTGTGTGTACAGCTCCAGTGCACTCCCACTGCTGGTGTTTGAAACAGAGTACACATGACATTGGCCAGAACCCATATGTATCCTGAAATTTCTCAAGAAATACAGAGGTTTGATGTGATTGCCCTCAAATCAGCTTCTGTCTGACTTGTGAGCTTAAGCTGAGGTGTGAGAATTGAGCTGAGGTGTGAACATTTTGGAAAACCTTTGTGCATGCTCAGATGACCGGAGGAGTTTAGGAGTTTAGTGGGGTCGCAGGCATAGGGAAACCAAACAGGTAAAGCTCATTGGATGAAGACCTCTTCAATGTCTGTCTAGTATGAACAGCAATTTAAAAATGGAATGGGGCGGAGAGGAGAATGACCTCACTGCATTTTAAACTGCTAATGTGTACATAGCCAATGTCTTCTGGAATTATGTCCCATTGTGAAGCACATATATATATATTTTCTTTCTGTTTGTGTATGTAGGCTTTAGGACAGCATGTAGAGAATGGGATCTAATCCACAAGAAAGGGGGTAGCAAAAGGACGCCACCCTGTATGAAAGTAAAAGGGAGAATTGCCATTTATTTCAACCACAATGTACACTTTTCACACTTTAGTTTGTAGATAAAATGATGTCATCATAGAATTAAGGAGATGGAAACCGTTATTTAAAAAAGTACTTTAACGAAGGAAAGAGGCCAGCTTTTAGAAGTGGCTGGGGGTAGGTGGGGGTTCATGCCAAGTGTGTGGTACACAAACAGAGCTTCTTACACCACACTGCTAAATTAAGGGATGAGATCACATGTTTCCACTTCGTCTTTTAAGCTCACTTTTTGAAACCTTCCTTTAAAGCTGTGCCATGTAGAAATTTCCAGCTGAAATAGTTCCTGCTTTAGACGTTCACATCTTCATCTCAAACACCTTCCTCCATGGCTCATGGTTCAATGGGGCAGATATTCTGAAAATGTCTCCAAAGCTTGAATGTCCCCTGAGCCTTCAAAGAGCATTGCCTCCAAGCTATCAGGCTTTTCCACACACTTATGTCCCTAGTTTAAAACTCATATATCCATCAGTGGCCTGTGTGCTAATTTGTTTGGAAGTTTAGCAAGCTGCACAGGACTATATCCAGAGAAGAGGTAAAAGACCTTTGGATAAAAGTGGAGAAGGGCCATTTCAAGCTAGTGAAGAGGGGTAAACTACAAAAAAAAGTCCAAATTGGATTGCTGCTAGTATCAGCAGTACATAACTTTGGGAGTGCACTTTACACTGAGTTACAAGGTTAAACTGACTTGAGGCTGTAAGAGGATATACTGAATGGATATCCGAGGGTTTTAAAACGAAGCCTGGATTATAGAAGGATCTATTGAGTGCATTAATTCTCAGTAATCACAGTTCCTATAACTGTTGTTCTGATTTCTCCAAGATTATATCTTTTTCAGATAATCAATCTAGGGTACTCTTTCAGGGCTTTTTGTAGGTCCAGGTTGCAAATACAGAGCCTGTGCTTTTAAGTTTCCACATGCCTTGTATCTGTTTTCACAGTCTGATGAATGCACATAGAGTCGGGTGTGGGACCTGCCGCTACAGCCCTGCTCCCTGCTGCCAGATGCATTCATTTAGCTCACACTGATCGTCTGAAAATAGCTTATCGTTCTTATCCCTCTTGCTTAGAGGGAGGGAAATAAAACTGCGACTGAGTCTCTTGCTAAGTGTCATCCACCTAGCATCCAAAGCTGGGCCTTGAGTTCTTTTTTTTTTAATTTTTATTGGTTTTTCCACTTTTATAAAGACACAACACACACAAAAAAGACACAAGACAAGAACATGTATAAATTCCGAAAATCCTAGTTTCCTAACCCTATTCCCAGACTTCCCCCCACCCCCCCTCGTGCATCCCAATTCCCAAGATTGTGTCAGCAATTTGGTGTTTCTCCTCTTAACCATCTTATTACCTTTTTTATAAAGAAATATAGATTTTTCCTAAGTTGGACTCAAATTCTCTTCCGTCGATTTCTCATTTTGTCTTAATTAAAAGTCATATTAACTAAACCTAAAGGTCTTGAGTGTTTTTAAGATTCTCTTCTTCCCTCCCTCCCATCCCCGGTTTTTGTCCCTTCCCAATACATATCCAGAATAGCAGTTCTTAGCCTGGGTTCCTCACGTCCGAGGCTTTCAAGTCTCTTTCAGTCCCTCTCCGCCGATCTTGTTGGTAGTCCTTTATGTCGGTCATCAAGTCTGGAAAAAGCTCTTTCGCCCTCAAACCATATTCTCTTCCCACAAGGACATTTGAAAGCCACTGCTGAAAGGTTTCCACAAATCCTGCATCCTCAAAATCTAAGTCAGAATGGAGGCCCCAATCATATTTCTTTGTTTTAAGTTCCTGTGTTCCATAAACTCCCGGGGCCTCCTCCTTCATCTTCTTCATCTTTCGCAGACTTGTGGTAGATGTAATCCAAAAATCTCCTTGCTTGTGTTCCACAGATGTCGGCTTTTGGTTATTACTTCCCAGCTTTACTTTCTCTTTTTCTTGTTTAGTCTCTTCCACCTCTTCAGATATCAGTTCCCATTCAGCTGTGGATTCTTTCTCATTCAGGTCCTCAATACATACAGCAGAGCTGCCTGTTCCAGAAGTCAAGGTCATAAGTTGTTTATTCATAGCTAAGCTCTGCTCTTGTAGAGTTCCCACCAATTGAAACATCCTTTCGATTTCCACTAGTAACTTTCCATCCACAGCCATTGTATCCATTGTAGTTTCACAGAATTCCCCCTAGGGGGAATCTGGTTACTTATTAGTCTTTTCTCCAACAATCCTTTAACTTATTTTTATTACTTTGTTTCCAACAATCTTGGTTCAATTGTAGCTCATCTTAGTCCAGAGGGATCTTAAATAGCAATTTTTCCACTCTAAACTGCCCGCTTGACAGCTTTGACAGCTGTCAAACTCCGCAGCTCTTACACAGGCACAGAGACAGGACGCTCCCGGGCCCGGGAGGGGGGGGTTGTTTAAAGCAAAAAGAAGGCTTCCCAGTCTCCACTCTCCAGCTCAAAATTTCTTTTAACTAAATCTTGGAAGTTAGTGTCCTTTTTAACTCACCCCTCCAAGGGTAGGCTCTCCAGCTTAGCACTTTGTCGTTGCTTAGATCGTCTGCAAGGGGGGGTGCGGACTTCCTTTTAGCACACCCCCCGGTCGTCTCCAATTCAGGGCAATGTCTTTAAGATCCAATTCCGTCTTACTCACGGGTTCTTTCTTTTCAGTCCAAATTTCAAGGAAGGAAGTCAGCGCTCTCTGGTCATGGCTCGCGGCTTCACTCCACCGAGGTAGCGATCGACTCTCAGTGCCACGCCGCCCTCCGTATCCTCTCCGCAGCCTTTAAAAAGGCTCTTCGTGGATCGGGGGCGCTTAAGGCACCCGCTGAGTCTTCAGTCCGCAGGCTTCCGCGCCTGCGGTTTTTAAGGGTCCCCGCGTCGCCGGTGCGGCAAAGACCCGTCCTCGGTTGAGCCGATTCCCTCCGCAGCTCGGAGGGAATCCGCCATTTCCAAATCGCGCCAACCCGGAAGTCTCCAAAGCTGGGCCTTGAGTTCTAGTCACCAAATTAATTACATTTCCTACCTTCTAGCTTTTACCACAGTTCTGAGTGCTTGTCGGGTGAAACTTGGGAGTAGGAGAAGATGACCAGTTTTGGTTGATAAATTTAAGCTTGAGTGACATAATTGCAAATTTAATAACTGTCTTAATGAAGGCAATGTAAATGTGATGGTAAATAGAACTTGTTTAGTGCTGACCTTTATCAATAAGCTTTTAGGAGACCAGTGGGAAATGTTAGAAAACTCTGACATTTACAGAAAATCTCAAGGTCAACTGAGCGTTGCCAGTAAATTACCAAGTTCTGTCCTCATTTCCATCATTTAGTATTAAAGGACAAGATTCATCATAGCTAGTTTGTACTTTCCCAAAACAAACCTTGTGACATAAATATCTCTGATTATTTAACAGTGAATCTCAATGCCAAGCAATTTGCCCCAACAAAGAGCTATCACCTTAGGGTGGATGGCAATATTTTCATTGAGCTGGGGTAAATGTTGAAAATGTGGCTCATTCATTTATTCAATTCACTGGTGCATTTCAAGAGACACCAAGTATCTTCTGTAAATTACCAATTTTTATCTTAATTTCTATCATAACAATTGCTGTTGGGATCTACTAGGGCAACAGTACATTGCTATGGATTCTTGAGATATTATGAATGCTTGTAATGGTCAACGTATTGTTATATAAATGTAAAATGTGAGAATATGGAAACCAATGAATTTCTGAATGCTTTGGGGATTTGCCAGGGAACAGGCTACACTTTCACCCTACTTTCACTATGAAATGGCAAAATTCATTGGGCTATCAACATGATTTCTCATGGGCGCCTTTTCATCATTGTGGAGCTGATGTTGCCATTTGGTATTCTAGGTAGCTCCAGACAAAGAAGCAGACTGGACAACAGTTAGAGCATGGGTAGTGCAAGAATCATAGAATTGTAGAGTTGGCAGAAACCCTAAGGGTCATCTAGTCCAATCTCCTGCAGTGCAGGAATTCTGCACACAGACGTCCCTGCACTGTGATTTGAAGTGCTGTCAACTGGGGCTTCAAAGCACAGTATCACATGATGTCCCTATGACATCAGGTGACCCACAGATGAGTAGCCCTGTCCACCTGTGAGTTTTGGCATGCCAGGAGCGCGGAGATAAAGATCTGGCCTGCTGGGCAGAAAAGGTTCCCAACCCCTGGTGGAGAATTTCATCTCTTCTCCAAACTATTTGCCTCACTTCCTTGCGTTCCCTTCCTGAGAAAGTTAGTTGAAGCACATCTCCTGCAGTGAGGACAAAGAATTCATTCAGCTTCTCTGCAACTTCCTTTTACTGCTTTAGCACACTTTTCACTGCCATGTCATCCAAAGGTCCAACTGCTTCCTTAGTCAGCTTCCTGTTTCTAATGCATTTTTTAAAAATGATTGTTGGTTTAAATATTTTTTAGCAATTTGCTCCTCATATTCTTTCTTTTCTTTTCCTTTTGCTCGCTATTGCCTGCTTGCATTTATTTGCCAAAGTTTGTGTTCCTTTTTGTTCTCTTTGTTTGGATAAGACTTGTTTTCTGAAAGAAGCCTTCTTGCTTCTAACAGTCTCCTTGACTCTGCTTGTGAACCATGTTGGCACCTTCTTGGCTTCGGTGGTACCTTTTCTAATCATCTGAGCTTCAGCACACAAAACCTGGAACTCCCTGCAGGGATCCTTCTTTCCAGTCAGAGCATATTGCTGGGGGTCACATTCTTTTAGAGATTACCCAGAACACTGCAGCACCTTCTTGGCAGTAGCTGTTTTCTAAAGAGCCTGTTTTCCAATGATCTTGTGAACCACTGTTGCAGCCAACCATCTAACACACCCATGCTGACTCAGACGGTAAGGCCATTTATTTATTTATTTATTTTTAAAAAAACATTTATCAAGAAACCACAAGCAGGGATCAGCCTGGTGTTGCCAGCTTCAAAAGAGCTTATTCCTATGTTTATATAATGGGTTCAAAAAGCATGCTAAAGGCTGCTCTTCATTCATGAGGCATTATGTTTCCTTTCTTTCTAGCACAGGGATGTGGAACTTGTGACTCTCGGGGTGTTGTTGGACCACTGCTCCGTTGACCATTGGCCATGCTGGCTAAATCTGATAGGAGTTGGAGTCTAACAACATTTGGAGGACCACAGGTTCCCCATCCATTCGTAGATCCTTCCACCCATTCAAATGATAGCGCTTGTTGAGCAGGAAACATGACTGTGGTTGTTGCTCCTCCTGCTGCCCCATATGTATGTTCTGGTGAAGTTCTGAAGGAGCCTATGCACATTCAACTTGTCAAACTGTAGTCCATGTGATTACGAATGCTCAAATAGGGTCTGCAGTTGCTCGGACAAAGCCTATGCACATAGCTTGTATGTGCACATAGGTTCTTTCTCACCTTCAGCTGAGCACCTGTGTGGGGCTCTTCCACACTATGATTTTTCAATTGTGTGTGCAAAACATAAAACATATTCGAAAGTTCACCATAACATAATTCTGGAAGGAAATTTAGTTTTCAAAGGGGATAGGAATTATTATGTACCAGGTTTCTAGTGTAAGACTTAACATTGCCTACCTGCCTGTCTACTGCAAAATTTCAGGATCTTTTAAGCAGTCCTGCCAAATGGCAAAACATGTAAGCTGGTAAGCTGGACATGCAGGGAATCAATCTGCCAGCTTCATCAACCATACAAAGAACTCTGCAAAGATCAAGCCATGTTCCTAGCAAACCATATATATGGCCATGTGAACTGGCTGAAAATCAGTTTTTAATCCAAGTGCTTTGATGTAAGTGTGCTATGGATTAGGCTACTAGATATCCAAGCAATCCCATAGGGCTTAATTTTTAAGAAACAGAAATGAATTAAAGTCCGGTGTATCTGAATTAAGGTTCAGCTGAGTTGGCTCACTGCTAGTTAAATTCAACTTTGCATTAGTTTTAGAAGAAGGAATGAAACCCATACATTTAGCAAATTTGCAAAGCACTGCCTTTACATTCTCAATGATCCATTAATAAGCCAAGCTCTCTTCCACAAAGGAAAAATATTACACTACCATTGGCACTCAACTTCCAGAATTTTTTAAAAAGTTTTGATTTGCTGATTGAGAAATAGGAAAGTCAATTAAGAAAAGAGAATGGACCACAGTTCAAGAGGATCTGTGGAGCCGTGACGATTGATCAATGTTAAATGGTTTCAGGAATGTAAATCATGGCAATTATGCAACTAGACATGCAACTAATTTTGTAAAGTATAGTTTTTGCCATCTAAGGAGGACCTTTTTGATTTTGAAAGGCATTTTGACTATAGAGTATGGATTGTTTTTGTACTGCCTGGACATTTTTTAAATTTTCATTTGCTGTCCCTGTCTATTTTAATGGTTTAGTTTAGCACATTTATTTCTGGTTGATCAATTCTATTTCCAGTGTGCTAAACCAACTTGAGTATATATTTAAAAAGAAAAACAGAAAGTGGGGTATCAATGCTTTTAATAATTCAATAATAAATACTGTACACGCTGAAATCAGCAACAGCAAATAATGGACCATAACCCAGCAAATATTAGCTGCAACTAAAACCATAATTTCTGTGTGAAATAGCACATAAAATGTAAAAATTAGCAAGGAAGGAAATGTTGGGAAGAAGAAACAAAGTGCCATCTGAATGGAGCCTTAGAGTGGGGATGGAACTGAGATGTAAAGCATTAAAAGGGAATTGTAAAATATTAGTACAGTCTTGATCCTACAAGGTGAAGAATATCTTCAAATGTCTTTATGACACAAAGACTTTGTAAATGTTCAGTATAGCTCTTGGTTCAGATCTATGAGTCAGCTATACTCACCCTTTTTAATAACAGTGATTAAAGAAAAGAAAAAGGGATTAGGGTGTGGATGTGACAGAAAATACCCAGCTCTGCATTTGTTTCTTCCTGGGATAAATATTTTGAACATTTTATACATGCCAAAAGCAGGTGCGGGGGGGGGGGGGGAGAGAGAGAGAGAGTGGAGGACAGAGGGTGAAGAAAGAACTGGGAGCGGATAGGGGATCGTTACCTGTCATTTGGATCCACCGGGAAACTCAACAAACCTACTGTACCTGGAACTGGGTGTGGAGAGTTCAGCTGAGTGGGCAGCACAACTGTGGACAACCTGAGGAAGTAGCATCCACCTTGGGCCTGCCCATAAAAAGCAAGTCTAGAGTGAGAGACTAGAGTGATGCCCGCTGTTTGCAGGAACTCTTCTAATTGTGAGGCTTTTGTGGGTGAGCTGAGATGTGTGTGTGTAACTTTGCATTAATGTAACTTTTTATGTAACTGCATTTTTGTAATGTGGGACGCAGGTGGCGCTGTGGGTAAATCCTCAGCACCTAGGGCTTGCTGATCGCATGGTCGGCGGTTCGAATCCCCGTGGCGGGGTGAGCTCCCATCTGTGGTCCAAGCTCCTGCCCACCTAGCAGTTTGAAAGCACCCCTAAAGTGCAAGTAGATAAATAGGTACCGCTTTATAGCGGGAAGGTAAACGGCGTTTCCGTGTGCTGCGCTGGTGCCAGCTCGCCAGAGCAGCTTCGTCACGCTGGCCACGTGACTCGGAAGTGTCTCCGGACAGTGCTGCCCCCCCGGCCTCTTAAGTGAGATGGGCGCACAACCCTAGAGTCGGACACGACTGGCCTGTACAGGCAGGGGTACCTTTACCTTTACTATTTTTGTAATATTTTGCTTAAGTTGTTGCTTTAGTTTTTTGTATAGCACTTGCAGTTTTTTAATGTATTAATCAGTATAGAAATTAAATAATCAATAATCAAAACTTAGAGGTTTCAACTGCTTGGGCATCACAAAAGGTCAGCAATAGTTTTTAGTACAAGCTCTATTTTAAAATAAAAATAAAAATTGAGCAAATCAGTTGACACAAAATAACAATTACTCATCAAACTCAATAGAAGCTTAAAAGGTTAAAGCAGATGCTGCCAACTTTTGGGGGGATACAAGAGTCACCAATGATTAGATGGTGGTTTTGAGGTGATTTCTTGGTAAAAAAGATAAATAAGGATCTATACCTCAGATCCATGTTTTTGCAGCACTGGCAGTTACCAGATCCATGGTTTTTATGCTCATTCAATGGAAACAGATGTGTTCTGTGATTTGGCAGAGGTGGGGAACCCGTTAAAAAAGGCTAGTGGGTTTTAAGACTCCAAAAGCATCTGGAGGACACCAATTTGGGGAAAGACTGGAGTTTCCAAAACTTGTATTCAGCTGTTGTTTGACTACAACTCATCATCCTTAGCTAACAGGACCAGTGGTCAGGGATGATGGGAAGTGTAGTCCAAAAACAGATAGAGATACAAGTTTGGGAAACCTGGACTAGACTATACATGTGCACACAATTCTTCAACTTTTTGATGAAGGAAAGCTATGGGAGTCTGCAAGTCTGAGCAGAGGAATTGGCTGCTTAGCCCTTTCTCCTCTGGCCATTCTTCTGCTAAAAAAGAGACACAAATTCAGAGGAATTTGTTTGCATCATCAGGAGGAACGTTTTTAACCACATTGCACAGAATTTTAAGTGGCAAGACTGGAGGGGAAAGAGTTAAGTATCTCCTCTTCTCACTGTTCCTCTGCTCAAACTTGCAGCATCCTTAGGCCACACATTAAGTTTTAAAAAAATGTCAGGAGATGTATACTTCATCTGCCTTGAAACATCTCATTTGACCTGAGTCAAATGGTAGTCTTGGGAATTCTCAGCACATGGGAGCATAATAACCCCCAATAGCCTTTGTGGGATATTCTTTAGAAGATATGAGCCCAAGAACTTAATCTTCTTTGCATTAATTGTGATTCCTATTTTTGTCCTGCTCAAATCCTCCTAATGGAAAGCAGAGGAAGTCAAGCCCTGCCTTTTAGCAAACCCCAAAGCTAGAATCTGAATGGGAAGCCTAATTTTCCCCCATCTTGATATCAACAATTAATCTAAATTAAAATGTTCCTGGAAGTTTTCCACAGCCAAGCGATTAAAAAAAAATCTGCCAAATTTAGTTCTCATACAGCAGTTGCAAATGTGTTATGCTGTATAAGCTTGAGTAAAAGAAAACTATTTTTGTGATAGGTAGGTAAAGGATTTCTAGTATGAGATTTAAAAACAAAACATGAAAATTGAGGAAAGTGTTAAGTACATAATTAGGGTAAGCCATGGTACTTTGATCATGGCAATAAGCTATTAGCACAGAGGCTGCCATGTATTTGCAGAGAGAGCTCAGTGGTCTTCATATGTCTAAAATAGAATCACTGATGAATAAATGCATAACAACAAACTTCATTTATTTAGTTAATTTAAGTAACTGTTTTTATTTAATTAACAATTGTAGAGAACTGTTGTGTTGAATCCATCATGGCAGCAGGTTTTCATGCTTCTTTCTCCTCACTGAAGCCCTCTCTGGTATCTAAAATTCTCTCCTGAGGGTTGAAGCACTGTGGTGATCACAAAGGGTCCCCGGACGTTTAACGGTCTATTGATCTCTGTGCCACCACTGTGCTCGCTTCCCCGCTGCCAGCAACCAGTTACTCTCTGGTGAAACACTGAGTCCAGATAGTTGTTAAAAGTGAACCAAAAAAAAAAAGGTTTATTTTACAAACATTAACAAGTTTATGGTTTCTCCGATAATATTCCTGTCAGTACCTTAACTTTAGTTTCTTTACCAGCCTATACCTTCCTAATACCTTCTGACTGATTATCTCAACTGTTTGACTGACTCCTCTTAACAAATTCTCTCTCTCTCTCACCCCAGACTAGCCCAACCCACAGACTTATCTTATCTGTCTCTTCTAACTCCAGACTGTCTTCTCAACCACCCTAACTCTAACTCTCTTCCACCCCAAAAAACTCTGTTCATATACACAATTAACGCTGCCCCCTGGGTTCACATTGGTTAGTCATTTTACAATTAGTTAACCCTTTCCCTATGAACCCAGTATGATGTCACACACCTAGGAGGGCAAACGCCACAAGCACCCTCAAGGAAGACCTGGGATGTGTCCTTGGCCTGCAGTGGGAGAAAGGAATGCTAATATTCAGTTGGCTGTGATTCCTGAATTGCTGGGAGTTGGACTAAATGATCCTTGAGTCCCTCCTAACTCTACAGTTCTATGACACTATGATTTATGAAATTGCTTGTATAAATCTGAAGTTGTTTGCACAAGCTGGCTCCACCAGGTTTTAAACTCCCCACTTGAAACTGCTGTCTGCATTGGCTTGTGCCACCATGAATACAGTTGTAGTTTTAGCTCACTGGTACTAGCCTACAGTGGACTCGTTCGAACATCACAAATGTTTCAATCCTGACCACTTTACTTCTCCCCACTTGTGTTGGAAGAAACTAGTCCCCGTCCCTGGCTTAGTGTTACATCTGAACCAAGGATCACAATTTTTTTCATTCCCCAAACCCCCACAATCTGTAGCCAAGGTTTATTGGTTTACTGACCATGATTTGTTGGAGCAAATTCCACCACAATTTCTGGTGCAGAAATAACATTAAGTCAGGGATTTGTTTCCATACCAGTGAGGATGAGAGAAAGAGCCTTACCATGACATGTGAACTGAAATGGCCTGCAAATGCATTCAATAAGTCTGATCTTGAGCACTGATACATGTGTGAGTGACTAGCTTGTGGATTAATAGCCTCATATAACAAACATGCTTAAGACAAATTAATGCATGAAGGGGTTAACACCATAGAACAAACTGTCCTGCCAGGCTTAGCTAGTTCACTCCCCCTTATCTTGGGAGGAAGGGTTATCAAGCCTTTGTTCTTCCCATTCTGCCATGTGAACCCTACCAGTAAGCATGCTTAAACTAGATTCTCCAAGCTTAGACCGTGTGTCTTAAGTGAGCTGATCTATAGGTGGTACATGACCCCAGTCAAGCTAGCAAAAATTTATCATTTGCCTGATAATAAGTGTTGGAAATGCAAAGAGACTGAAGGTACCTTCTATCACCTTTGGTGGACATGCCCGAAGATTAAGACCTTCTGGGAAATGATTTATAATGAAATAAAAAAGGTACTTAAATGTACTTTCCCTAAAAAACCAGAGGCCTTTCTCTTGGGCATTGTCGGCCAATTGGTGCCGAAGAAGGACAGAACTTTCTTTATGTATGCTACAACAGCAGCAAGAATACTCATCGCAAAGTATTGGAAGACACAAGATCTACCCACTCTGGAAGAATGGCAGATGAAGGTGATGGACTATATGACATTGGCTGAGATGACAGGCAGAATCCGTGATCAGGGAAAAGAGACGGCGGAAGAAGAATGGAGAAAATTTAAAAGCTATCTTAAGGACTATTATAAACTTGAGGAATGCTAGAATGTTGAGGTTTTCAGGAAAAAAGGGATACAGTGATATAAGACCAGATTATAGAAAAGATTAAGACGACAGAGGCTGGAAAGGAATACTTAGAAGTTGCTAAAAAATTATGGACATTGGGATGCAGAAAGGGGGGGTATGGGGGAGTCCCGGAAAAGAGGTTTATGAAAAAATGTTATGAAACTATACGTGTTTGTATGTCTTTTTAGGTGTTTGTTTGTCTTTAAAAAATTCTGTAAAACCAATAAAAATTTTATAAAAAAAAAAAATTAAGTGAGCTGTCTTTGTTTCTATACCAATAATTTAGAAACTCTCACCACTTTGAACCTAAGTTATACTGTATATGTGTCTTGACTACCATGTGGAAAAGCACAAGAATCTGACGTTTGAAGACTTTGTAAGTAAATCGTTTTTAACTTACCAAATGTGTGGTCTCTTTCTATGTTAAGATAAGAGGTGAACTTTGGAAGCAACATAAAAAAGGTAAAGGTAAAGGTAAAGGACCTCTGACAATTAAGTCCAGTCACAGACGACTCTGGGGTTGCGGCGCTCATCTTGCTTTATTGGCCGAGGCAGCCAACGTTTGTCTGCAGACAGTTTTTCCGGGTCATGTGGCCAGCATGACTAAGATGCTTCTGGTGAAACCAGAGCAGTGCATGGAAATGCTGTTTATCTTCCCACCGGAGTGGTACCTATTTATCTACATGAACTTTGATGTGCTTTTGAACTGCTAGGTTGGCAGGAGCAGGGACCGAGCAATGGGAGCTCAGCCCGTCATGGGGATTTGAACCCCTGACCTTCCGATTGGCAAGCCCTAGGCTCAGTGGTTTAGATATTTTAAAAGCTTAACAACCTATATTTCCACCCTTCACTTTGCTACATATTTTGTGATACTAAATCTCTACTGGGGTGCTTTCACCCAAGAGTACTTGCTCCAAACCTGTATCCATACATCCAGGGGATTTTCCTTTTATATCTATATATATTTTCTTTAACGAAAAACAAAAACCAACACAGCTCATGGTAAGCAAGGAGTCAGCAATTTCAAACAGGTTCCTAGCAGCTGTCAAAAGTCTACTAGCTGTTCTGAAGCAGCCTTGCATTGTGGGTTAGGCTGTAGCTGTCACATATACAAGTGAAGATCATATTCAAGATCATGGAGGTTTAAACTCATGGTGGTAAACTAATAATAATAATAAATAAAAGCTTTGGCCAGAGCCAGAGAAAACTGCAAATGCTGGAGCAGGGTGGGGAAATCAATAGCCAAGGTCTCATGCAGAAGAACACCTACACATCTGCTTCAAAACTTTATTGGACTAAAGCCCAGGGTTGCACACTGCTCTCAAAAAGCACTAAAATGCTCTCTGGGGATGACAAAAAGCTGGGGATTGTTGAGCTGCTCTACTACCGTAAAAGTGTTAAACTGCAGTAGTAGTAACAATTTTATTTGTTTAGCTATGAGCCATTACAAAGATAAAAGACATTCAGAGTCGAGCCACAAATTGGGCTCTTAATTTTCTGGCAGCTAGCGCAAATAGAGAAACATGCAAAGTAACATAATGTTTCTTGTCCAACAGCAAAAAGCACACAAACTTACTTGATTTAGCCTTTCCCCCCCACCAGCTATACAGTACTCAGTTATTTTTCATAAGGATCTTTATATGGAGGGCACTGCGAAATGGAGTGAACAACATCCTCTATAACCATTTTACAAAACACACAGAAACTCTGTTCTAAGGGTAACTTTTTTTTTATCATGGCCTTCCAGAAAGGCAGGGGACATAAAAAGTCTTAATTCTGTAAAAGTAATTCTACATGCATCCAAAGTAACTAACTGTAACATATGTGGAAATAAAATAAATGTAGCGCATGTGAATGTAAAGTTTCTTATTGGATAGAGTGTGGTGCTGCTGATAACACCGAGGTTGCAGGTTCAATCCTCGCATGGGGCAGCTGGATATTCCTGTATTGCAGGGGGGTTGGACTACATAATCCTCAGGGTCCCTTCCAACTCTTGTTGTTTAGTTGTTTAGTCGTGTCCGACTCTTCATGACCCCATGGATCAGAACATGCGAGGCACTTCTGTCTTCCACTGCCTCCTGCAGTTTGGTCAGACTCATGCTGTAACTTCGAGAACACTATCCAACCATCTCGTCCTCTGTCGTCCCCTTCTCCTTGTGCCCTCCATCTTTCCCAACATCAGGGTCTTTTCCAGGGAGTCTTCTCTTCTCATGAGGTGGCCAAAGTATTGGAGCCTCAGCTTCACGATCTGTCCTTCCAGTGAGCACTCAGGGCTGATTTCCTTAAGAATGGATCGTTTTGGAAAAGGGACGCCAGAACTCACCATGAACACTTCCTTGTTCTCTTATAATGGCAATGGTGTCCACCTGAGAGGTGCTGGAACTGAGTTCCGGCTGGAAAAAAGCCCTGTTCACATTCCAGATGGGCATGACTCACAAAAAATGCCACAGCATCCAATCTCTAACACCCAGAGACAGATATAATTCCCACCACCCCAGGAAAAGGAACTAATAAAAGCCTCAAACCCCAAAGCTTTCAGGGATGCTGGATTTTGTAGGTTAAGTAGCATAACTGTGAAGAAGTGGTGTGCGTAAATCATGTCACAAAATCAAAGGATCTTATACATCCTATGGAATTTATATCATTTAGGTGCACTGTGAGAATCCTGTTGGTTTTTTAAATGCTAAAATGGTTAATAAAAATATGTAATGTATAGAAGACAGCTGCATAAATACTGCAGCCCAGAGACAGCACTGACAGATGCCGTCTTGCTGACAGATTGGGAAGACAAACATGTAATTATTCTGTCATAAAATTTTCCAAGATATTTCAACATTAGGTTTATCGCTAGTCTGCTTCAGTTGAAGACAATGGCATGTCCTTTCAAAGCTTCCAGAAGAAAGCCTATGGCTTGTTTTCTTGCCCTGGTTGGGGGAAAAAAACATTTTGGTGCTAACTTAACTGCAATGGGAAGGAAGGAGGGAGGAAGTATGGGTGATTAGCAGAGTTATAGTGTATGAAGATGAATCTAACTGACCCGTCCCTTTGCAATTCAGGAGGCACATCCACTTTAGCATATGTTGAACAGCAATGTGATGAACTCAGCATCTATAAACCTTCACTGCCGCTGTTACAGATAATGCTCTTTTTGTCCTCATCATGAAGTGTAAAGGGTGACGTGCTCAGGAATTCTGCAACCAGGAATTCACTGAAAATGGAGACAACAGGGAGACAGATGCCTTTTGAAGTTAGGAACTGAATTTGTCAATGAGAGGCTGAAATCTCATCTTAAGATTTTGGTGCAAAGCATAGAGTTTTGCCACCAAGGAAATGTCCAGCCACCATTCTATGCAAGCAGTGTTCCAGTGGGGCTGACTGCCTTTAAAGTGCTCTGCATCTTATGATATTTGAGTGATTTGATTGTACGTCACCATGGGATTCTTCATCTTATTTATTTGAATGGGGTTGGTGGGTCAGAAATACTCTTATAAAATAAGATAAAAAGTGTGCATAGGATGGAAGCCTTACTGCCTCTTGTTTTGGTACAATAGTGCTTGGTATTTAGTTCTGCTAGACGAGGGGTGCTCAGTTTAATGTTCCATTGATATTGTGGAACACCAGATCCCATAATGCCTGATCATTGGCTGTGCTGGCTGGTGTGTGGGGAGCTAGGTAACATCTGGAGACCACCACATTGGCTACATTTGTATTACAGTGGTACCTCGGGTTAAGAACTTAATTCGTTCCTGATGTCCGTTCTTAACCTGAAACTGTTCTTAACCTGAGGTGCTACTTTAGCTAATGGGGCCTCCCACTGCTGCTGCGCTGCTGGCACACTGTTTCTATTCTCATCTTGAAGCAAAGTTCTTAACCCGAGGTACTATTTCTGGGTTAGCGGAGTCTGTTAGCTGAAGCGTCTGTAACCTGAGGTACCATTGTACTCCTGAATATGTGAGTTGTAGATGACTGGTGTTCTAATTCAAAGCACTAAACACCAGCTCTGTGATTACTCATGTGTGTGTGTGTGTGAAGTGGGGAAGTAACTATAGCAGGCATAGCAGAAATGTTCACTATTCAGAAGATATAGAAGCGATAATGTAGTTAAGTCAGTGTCACCACTACCACCTTAGGTACCCAATGGGAAAACAGTGAAATAGAAAAGGAAGGGAATTCACAGATGATCAAAACTGTGCCATGAAGATGGAAGCAAAATACCAGAAGTGCACATATCAGCTGCTGAAAGCTCCTTACAGTTCCAATTCAGTGTTTCAAAGATCTTACAGTGATGAGACCTTGAAACTTAAAAAAAAAAGAATCTAATAGTTGAAATCTTAATTAATAGCAGGCTTTCTATACAGGCTGAAGCCACATCTGTGTGCAATATAAATGTGAAGGTTTTATCCTACTACAGGGACAGTGGCTCACCATATCTTAGCAATTTTCCTAGTATAATATTTTTCACTAATATAGGCATTTTAATGCACAGTTTGTTGAAGAAACAGAATTTGGAGAAGAGCGGGTTTCAAAAAAATAGCTGTGTTCTTGCTCATCTATTGTTTCAGCAAGTGCAAATTAGATAAGTTCACATTAAAACTTGAACCAAACTGATTTTTTTCTCCCGGATGCATATGCAAGGTGGCTCAGGGCAGAAGACCTCTGCCTGCTGCTGAAATCCATAGCAGGGGCGAACAGTTCTGAGTGGCAATTCAAATTTTCAGCAGGACACATAGTGTAGCACCATGGCATTATACAACTTCAGAATGCAGGTGAAAAAAATGTGTGTTTAAATATGCTCCCATTTCAAAATCTTTTACAAAACCAATAAAAGAAATTTATGGCAAGCTGTGCTTATTTAGTGAGGCTAGAAGAACATTACTGTCAAAGACATTTATTATAATAAGGCAAGGTGTTTTGTGGGAGGTATTAAAAATGTAAAAGAATGAAAATACAGTCAAATCCTGAATATCTTTTGAGAATGAACAGGAAGTGAGAGAAAATAGGGAAATGAGGATGAATTCTAATGGGAGAGGGAGGGGGAGAGGGAGAGAAGGGTCCCCCTCCCCCGTTTTCAGAAGAAAATTAAAGAAAGCATTGGATTGTATTATGAACCTGCAACTGAAGAATGAGCACATGGGATTTAGTTTCCTTTGATGAATGGCTGTCTCCATTCCATATCTCTGTTGAGGCCAAATCCTGCAAAAAATCTTTTAAAGCTACAAATAAACGCTTTGCAGGTAAAGGCAGCATCTATACTGGAGAGCGTGTGGGAGTGGATGGATGCAGTGAGAGGGATTTCCAAGGCTGAAACAAGACCCACGCTTTCCTTGGAGAGGCAATTAGATTTGAGCCCTTCAGAGATATTCCCTTTACCCCCCACCACCACCCCAACTTAAATTGTGGGAAAAAAGAAAAGGTCAGGGAGAGGTAACTGACTGTGCCGTCTGTTCCTGTCACAATTGTGCCTTTTGCCCCTTCTTTTGGTATGTATATCCATCATAACAGTAAAACGTACACACACAGAGATACGTACAGATGTTCCCTTATGTCAAAATGCCTTTCAAGTGCTGGGAAAGAACCTCATCTTTCCAAAACAGCATTTGCTTTAAAGCGTCCCGGCACTGGACTGCTTTCATCTAAAAACTGCAATCAGCTTCAAATATGGGGCGTTTTGAAGCAAAATGTTCTCGCTTTGATACGATTGTGGAAAGTTGTGTTTTAAAGAGATTATTTCTTAGCTTCTCTTGGGAGTTCACACATAGGAGAGACACACAGCATAGGTAGTAGGCAGAAGAAATGAAGCTGTATTCAAGCCAAATCCAATACAAACTTACGTCATAAATAAATCCCATTTAACTCAGCGAAGTTTATTTGTAAATGAACATGTATTGAATTGCACTGTCAGGATGACAGAAGACGTGAAGGAAGGGGGGGTGGGCAGCTTTCTCGCATTAGGGAGGAGTTTCTCACTGAATTTAATGTATGAACTCTAGTCCTGGAAGGTTCTGGAAAAAGTGAGGAGTTATGGTGGGGATATGCAATTCACCAGTAGACTTGGGAACTATGGTTAGTTGATGATGCTACACATCAGAGGCAAAACCCAGTATCTCCTCTGCCTGCCATTTCTTAGCTCAAAATCACCCCAGCGATATTTTTTCTCTCACATCAAGTTCTAAAAACCCCAAAACACCGACTAGCCTTTGGCAAACTCAACTAGATTGATACTGCCTCGAGGGGGTAAATTGGTGTTTTGTTTTCATCTCTTTTTCTCTTTTTTGTAAGTGTTATACATTGGAAGCAATAAAACTATATGTGTTGGGGGGGGGGGAGAATTCTAAAAACATGTTTTTAGCACTCTTCTTTCCTATCCACTGACCCTCTCTGATACTGTAAGCATTCACCCCTTAGTCATACCATTCTCCACTATCTCAGCAAATCTCAGGACCATGGATTTGGTGGTACAACATCCAGTTTGGCCCTCATTCATAGAACTGATGAGAAAAACAGTAAAGCTCTTCACAGCCTGGGGAAAAGGAGGGCCTCCTGTTTTTCAACAGCGATTTATCATGCCTATTAACGATAGTGCTTTAAAATATATGTTTATTATGCCCTAAGGCAGCTTCTGTGATATTCTCTTTAGGTTAAGTGAGCTCTTTTGAAGTCCTACAGCCAAAACATAATTGCACATATTTTTTAGTATTTTGAGGGCTGAAGTTAAAATGATACTGTAGGTGTATGGAACAATCATGAGATTGTGATCAGTTGCTGAGGGCATCCAAGTAGTCCTTCTTTCTCACCACTATTTCTTTAGTCACATTTGGACCACCCCATGACTGCATATTACTACTACTACTACTACTACTACTACTACTACTACTACTACTAGAAACTGTTATGGCATCTGTTGTGTAATGCCCAGATTAGTTTGGAGTTCTGTTAAAGCTTTTTAGCAGAACATTGACAACATAGAGATGTCCAGCAGAAGTTCTTCACTTGTTAAAAGCAAGCATGAGGAGTTTGTAATGCTGTATGAGGTCCACAAACACACAGAAGATGCATGCTGAACTAGTGACATGCTTGCCAGGGTCCTGTGACTCCTGGTTTTACAGACATTTCCATAATTGATGTCTTAGCAGCTAGGAATCTCCTAGGAAAAGTATCCAGAATTTAGCTATCCAGCTAATTTTATTCATTTATTCAATTGCTCCCTGTGGAAAATCCTGAAGCTATTTAACAATTTAAAAAAATCAACAGTACGGTAAAAGGCAAAGGACCCCTGGACAGTTAAGTGCAGTCGAATTCAACTATGGGGTGCAGCACTCATCTCCACTTTCAGACCAAGGGAGCCAGCATTTGTCCACAGACAGGGAAACATGTGGCCAGCATGTCTAAACTGTTTCTGGTGCATGGAGCAGTGTGATGAGTGCCCGAGCACACAAAAATGCTGTTTACCTTCCAGCCACAGCCTTACCTATTTATCTACTCACGCTGGAAAGCTTTCAAACTCCTAGGTTGGCAGGATCTGGGACAAAGCAATGGGAGCTCACCCCGTCATGCAGATTTGAATTGCTGACCTTGTAATCTGCAAGCCCAAGAGGTTCGGTGGTTTTAGACCACATCCCAACATACCTAAAAGACAATTTCCAAGTCCAGCACAGGCCCAGGCTAGGATAAAATCCTCCACTTAAAAGGCTAGTTGGGAACGGAAAATCTTCAACAGGTGCCAAAAAGATAATAGGGGTAGCACCTGCCTGATATGTTAAAGGGGTGTGTTGTTGATATGCTTCAATCTTCAGTCCTAATCTCTGCCTCTAAAGGACTGTGAACTGAAACCAAATGTTGGAATACTTCTGTCTCTTTTGTCAACTGCTGTATTGCTTAATTTCACTTTGAAGTGTACAGCTTTGGGATCACTTCCTGTACTTGTGATTTGATGGACAATAATAATACACCATAAAATGACATTTTTGTGAGCGCATGAGTGAGCCCTGCATTTGCAGATTTACTTGAAACATTTCTGCTTCAGCCTTTACTCTTGCAACAAAGACTTGGTGTGTTCCACTTCTCCCTCCCTCCCTCTCTACGAGCTGCCAGCTGCATGTGTTGTTCAATCTTTGATAGCAACTCAGGTCTTTAGGACAAGGATGGGGAACTTGTGGTCCTCCAGACAGTTGGACTCCTAACTCTCATCAAACCTAGCTGACATGGCCAATGGTCAGGGATGATGGGAGCTGTGGTCCATCATCATTTGGAGGGCTACAGGTTTCCCATCTCTGTAATAGGTCATCAGGTACACTAGATGCCACTATGTCTCTATAACCAGTTTATACATTATAGCTTAATCTCCTAGCAAACATGAAAGTATTTACCATTTGAGGTTTCTTGCGGCTACAGGTTACCTAGGGAATATTTACAAGGCTAGTACTTTTCAGAGTCTAAAATAGAACGTAGACATTTTTCAGCCAAGTCTTTTATTTCATTCTAAATAGGTACTTGTGGCTAAGTGACATGTCCAACCCCACCTTCTGACATTAAATCCCAGGTGTTTGATATTGGATTTAAATATCTAAAGCAAATTGGTACAAATTCCTCTTAAGGAATTAAATTGCAATGTCTGAGGTTTTGCTGTTGCTGTCCTGGAATTAAAATGGTACTTTAAAAAAGAAATCCCTTAAACCCAAAATATGTACAACACAAACTCTCTTAAACTAGTCAAAACAAGTCTTGCCTACTAATGAAGCTGGCAATGAAACAGAAGCCAAAACAAGTCTGGGGATAAGAGGCAATTTCGATATCCACTTTTCATGTGCGTGCAAAGGAAAGGGAGATACTGAGATACAACAAGAAAACAGGAGCCTTTTGGCCTTTTACCTTTGGAAGGTACGTTTAAATGATACCACAACATATGATTAGGTGGCTAGGGTTTAAATCGCTGCTCAGACATAAAGCTTCATAAATACAATGCAGGTATAAAGAGCCACATTCTCTTGTGCAGCATGCATTCCTTTATCCCTTCTGTACTGTGGAGGAAGATCTACATAAACATACGCACACAGTACTTTTGGGGTAATAAATTAATGAAAGGTGTGCAAACATCACTTCCCCAAGGGAAGCCCCAATGATGGCAAAACCAGGAGGCTGTAACAACCCTCCGGTTCGCGTTGCAATGCATCATTCTGACGTTTCTCCTTCAACTGCACAGGTCACTGAAAGAGCTGCGTGAAATGCATGCTTCCTCAAGGTTAGGCCACTTTTCCATATGTGGAGAAGGGAGTATTTATCGCAAGGAATGGGATACCATCAGAGCAAACCCACATATTACGAAGTTCCAAAAAAGCTTACAACTTTCCAAGTGTGTTGTTGGCAAATTGAACGCTGAAGAATCCAGACAACAAGAGCATTTGGCACCCCACCTCTCACCCCACGCTATACCCTCAAAAATGGCTGAAAGGGAACATGATTAGTTCAGCCACTTTGGCATAAAAAAACTAGTGGGCATTTATACATTATTCTTGTAAATAAGAAAGGCTGAATTGCAAAATTCTAGAGCAATTTCTCCACAACAGTTGTGGGAACAAAAATACCTCGTTGGACATATATTAGAGGACATTTATGGAAAGGTTTCTTATTCATTAGGACTGAGTTTTTTTCATTCCTGCACCCCTTTCCTTTGGTCATAGACAGTGCCCCAAGAAGTGACAGGATCTGAGGAGCAGAATGGTGCATCTCTCCCATTGAAAACTATATGGCTAACTTTTTGCTCACCTGAATAATATACCGATGATCAGATATGGGGTTTAGGAGAAATCCAGTTCAGGCTGACTAGCAACCAGGAGGAGTCTTTACTTTCATGTCCATTAAGTTGTTCATTAGCTTAGTTCATCAAAAGCTACTTGTACTAGCATCTTTTTAAAAATGTGCTTATTCTGAATCAGATAGGCTGAATTGATGGACAGAACAGTTGAGCTGCCTTTTGGATTCCCATTACTTCTGAGATGGACAAGGATTCTTCCAAACAATAGGTTTCTTGAGCTACTAAACATTGCTCTTTGCCTACAAGCTACTAGGGAAATTGCAAATCATCTTGTAGCTTACAGCAATTTTTAAAGCATGTTTCTAATTAGCACTGTAATGCTCTTATTAATTTATGTAAAGCTGGAAAAGTTAGTGCTGTGTATTGCTTTTCCTGGATTATGTTCCAGCCTAATGTTGCTTCCTTTCAAAATGCTGAGATTTTTTTCCTCATTGGTAAGCTTTATGAACAGAAGGCAATTGGCAAAGGAAGGGATGCAGGTGGCGCTGTGGTCTAAACCACTGAACCTCTTGGGCTTGCTGATCGGAAGGTCAGAGCTTTGAATCCACACAACAGGGTGAGCTCCTGTTGCTGTCCCAGCTTCTGCCAACCTAGTAGTTCGAAAGCACACCAGTGCAAGTAGAAAATAGGTACCGTTGTGGCAAGAAGGTAAATGGGATTTCCGTGCGCTCCGGCACTTGTCATGGTCCTCTGTGCACCAGAGGTGGTTTAATCATGCTGGACACATGACCCGGAAAACTGTCTGTGGACAAACGCCAGCTCCCTCAGCCTGAAAGCAAGATAAGCGCCACACCCCATAGTTGTCTCTGACTGGACTTAACCATCCAGGGGTCCTTTACCTTTTACCTTTACCTAAATGGCAAAGGACAACCTGCAAAGCATTCACTTTCAAAATTGCCTTTATTTAGATGGTGCAATCCAAATTTCGATTGTAGATACTTTCAGTTTTCCCCAAATCACAAGTCTCAGAGCTTATCATGTAAACATTGCTTCTCTATCAAACTGCATACAAAAGATGTATAAGCTAGAGATAATATTTGTGCAATACATTTTAATTACTTCAATAATATATTAAAAAATAACCTGATTAGTTCGCAGATAACAATGAATAACTTTTCCAATATATGTTATTACAAAATGGAACCAAAAATAATAATAATCAAGTTGTTGTTTTTTTAATAAAAAAACCTCAGGACTCGAGAGAATTAAATTCAGCTTAATCATCGGGAAGTCAAAACTTTCCAAACTCTGTTCTGGACTCCTAGTACTTACTAATACAATGAGGGATCAATCACTTTGTTAAAAACAAAAACACCAGGTTTGATGTTTATATTGGCCTGGGAGCCCTGAATTCAAGCAGTACACAACTCAGAATCTTCACTAGTCACCATCATATACAGGAATATGAAGACCAAAGTAGTAAAGATAGTGAGGTTATCCATCACCAGATGGCCTGTTGTTTTTAAAGGGTAAATGCAGAGGCAAACCCTTTTCCCTTCAGATTGGGGCCATGAAATGGGACATGGTTGATCCTGTCCCCATGCTGTATTCCCAATCCAAATGGCTTCCTTCTTCTCAGCTGCTTTGGTCCTGTGGGGGATCTTGTACAGATGTTCACAAGTATACAAATCGATGATTGTGAATCCCCCACTGCCCCAATCCAGCTGTGTTGCCTTGAGTCACAAACCAACTAAAAACAGTTTTCTAGTTAGGAATGTGTACATTATTGGAGATTCAAATCAGAGAGCCAAGTTTGAAGCTAAGCCACTATACATATTAATTTCACCAGCATACTTTAAACTTCAAATACCTAACAAGTACATAAATTAAGGTGCAAATCTTAGCTAATTTTTAAATGTATTCCAATGACTTATCTTTTAAAGATAAGTACAAACACACAGCCTATCATTATCAAACCCTTTTTGCTAGATTAGCCTTTGCCAAGTTTGCTGATACCCAGTATCAGGTTTTTAATATCAAAATATGAAGAGAAAGATACCGTTCTTTTGTAAAACAGAAACTGCACATTTAATCCAAAAAAGTTCCAGAAAGATTAAGTCAGAAAGATAACAACAGAAGCAAGGCTCCAACCTCCAGTAACCCAGTTATTAGATTTGAACTGTGCAGAGAGTCAGTCAGTGGACAGAGATTTCCACTAGTTTATGGAAAGAAATCCTTGGGACCATATGTCTGTCTGTGTGTGTGTGTGTGTGTGTGTGTGTGATCTCAGAAATGAGAAATGTTTCACTTAGTCCAGAGATACAGGTTAATAGTAACAGTCATTGAAAGTGATTGATGAATTAATTGTTGCAGTAAATTAACTTGGCCCTATAAAGTTGGGGGTTAAGCTGACATATCAAACAGTGTGTTTGACAATTTGCATCCTGCTCACAAGCCCCTCTATGATGCCTCTAAAGGGTTCAGCTGAATGACCTTGCAAGACAACTGTGTGTGTGTGTGTGTGTGTGTGTGTGTGTGTGTGTGTGTGTGTGAAATCCTGGCCTACTTGATCAACAGATCCACACCTGGAGGTAAAGAGAAGAGTAGTAAGCACCATATAAGAAGTTGCCTATACCTTGATCGAGTATTGGCAAGTTACATTGCCACGATGAATTCAAATTAATCGTACTACACAAGCTGAGGGGGAAGCACTCGTGGATTAAAAATGCATCTTGTGACAAAGCAGAAGTGATAAAGATGGGCACATCATTTACTGAACAGCTTCACAATGAGACATGACTGGAAACTCTACTACGTAATTTAGCACATCATGATTTTGTTACTCCCCAGATGATGAGGCCAAGGATAGTTGCTCCTGCAACGAGCACAAGAATGAGGATACACAATTTCTTGCGGGACTTGCGCTGTGGGGAAGCAAAGAGGAGATTGTCAGCGTAGAAATTCCTGAACTGAACGGTTCAAAGTGCTCCATCGTCAGATGATCTACCATCCAGTTCTCACCAGTGGCATGGAAAATTGTGTTTAAACCTTTCAGACTTCAGGTGGGGATACCCATGGTTTGAATATTGCTCTTCCATTTGAAGCAAATTCCCTCCACATAGAAAACTCAACATTAACAAAACTCTACAGAACCCAAAACTGAGACAGTTCACATGTTTCGTTGAGAGACAGAGTGCAAGTTGAGAACTTGCAAGTTAGAGGTCTCTGGCGATTTCGAGATAGCAACCATGCAATCCTAACCGTGTCTACTCAGAAATAAGTCCTACAGAATTCAATGCAATTTACTGTTAGTCAAACTGGGTTAGAATTGCAGCCTTAGTCACTATTTAGATTTACAGAAAAGACTAAGTTATGGGCACTCAATAGTTTGCTTTTAAAACCTGAAAAACCCCAACTCATAGGGAAACTTATTAAAATTTGTGGTACTTAGATCTCTCAACAACTTTTTAGATTACACATTACTTATTCTGTTCATAAAAAGAATAATTTTACTACTGGGGAATCAGAACTAAGTAGGTTTGATGAGTGTAACATTCACAACTGTGCTAAAGTTAGTTTTCATAAATACTATACATGTGATGGGACAGTCTGCCCAATAAACGTGAGAGCACACCTCTTAAAAGCCACTTGCTTTCCATTTCAGTGCAGTGTATTAAATAGGTTCATGGTCATTACGGTTAACAAGTGTTTTCAATCTGTGCCTCAGGGCTGTCCCCAGGTCAGCAGTCCTGGGCTTCCCCTTCCTTAAGGGCTTTTGCATGGCTGAAATGTATCCTTGAACTGGGATCATAGTTCTTGCTTGCCTGAAGAGAGGATGGTTTTGTGTGTGTAGAGATCTCTTGACCTTCTTACGATTGCAACACACGACTCTTACTGTACAAAGGTAAAAGTCACATTTGTTGCTCTACCCACTTTGGTCTCTGCTCTCACCCACTTTTTGATTCTGCTGCATCCCCTAAACTTTGACCATGATGGAATGCAGCCCTAAGCCTGACAAATGTTTCCCAATACTGTACTACATTATCAGGCTTGCCGCTTGAGACTGCTTTTAGATTGGGCCTTATCCTCGGAGGCCCAAGTGGCCCCTGTGGATCAAACTGCATCTCCCCAACTTAGCTATCCATGAAAAGTTGCAACAAAGTGCTTGCTACAGTTATCCATCTTCTGGTCATGGCATGGTTTAATGTAATGCACTCTACATGGAGCTGCCTTCAAAGGCTTTCTGCCTGTCCAAAAGGAGTTGGCAAGGCTTCTGGTGCGTGAGTGTAATTCAAAGTGATGGTTTTGATTTAAAACCCAAGATGGCCATGTCTCAAAGCATCTGAAGGACCACCTTCTCATATAATTCCCTTGTCATATCTGCACTAGAAGTCCTTCTCTGGATCCCTCCACTTGTTGAGATAAGGCAGCTGGTGATTAAATTGTTGCTGGCACCCATCTGTCTTTGAAGACGATGGAGCAATGTGCCTTGGAGGTTGAAAGATGGGTCCTTTTCTGTTTCAGCACCACACATCTGCAACCCACCCTGTGGAACCAAGAGGTCTGCTTGTTGCCTTCTAGGTCAGCATTCAGGAACCGTACAAAGATATTCCTGTCCATGCATGATTTTGAGTGGTGTATGTTTGTGCTTTAACTCATCCTGCCTCCCTTATTACAAATGGAATGTTTAGTATGTGTTTTTTTTAAATACGATTGTAAACTGCTCTGATTTTTTGTTGGAAAAGCAGAGCATTAAAAACGATCATTAAAAATATGGCCTAGAGGAGAGTGAGTCACCTGTACCTCACATTGCTAGCCTCTTAGTAAGTCTGAGAATTAAGCTTCAATTTTTTAATCAAAGGATGGAAAATTCCCAACATAATCTAGCTGCTTCTGCTCATATTTACCTGGTAGTCTGCTGCTCTGGACAACTGCTGATTTGCTTGCTGGACATGGACTTCAGCTGTTTCTACATTGGCTTCTATGCTGTCTTTGAGGAGAAAAATAAACCACAGAGACTTTAATCTGAAGGCAGAGTGAAATTCTCAGTAACAGATAGAGATTGCTCGGGAACCTTACATCTTTAGTCCTGTTACTTGACTATGACACAGGAAAGGGGGGGGGGAATCATAAGCATACTTATTTGCAAGAACGTTCAGCTGAAACAAACCAGGAAAAAACTACAGGTAACAAAGGACACGGGGCGGATGGTGGCTCATTCAGCTTAACACATACACCCTCCCACAATACCAACCCATTGACATCGCACCCCTGCAACTTGGGTATCTGGCTAGCATGAGAAGGGTTATGGTGACCCAACTGACTGATTCACATACCAGTCAGATGCACAGGCAATTATGGTGGGAGGCTGCTACACGTGTGGGCAGCAAGGGGCAGCCCCCGCAGTCCTTTGACCTGCCTTGCACTTTCTTCCAACATGGGAGTGTGGAATTGCCTGAGCCTCCACCTGAGATCATTACAATGTGCATTATTTGCTCCTGCTGGCAGTAGTCAAAGATGAGCCATTGGCAGGGACATACATACTGTACTGATACTGGGACAGGAGACAAGTTGAACTACACATACAGTGGGTAACTTTAAGTAGTGGCAGGGGGTGGGACTCAATGCAGGATCATCATTTTTAATGGCAGCCCTCCACTGTCCTCCCACTTTTATTTTTAAAAGGTGTGATTCCACTCCTACTAAATGTGCTTAGGATTTTTCACCCCAACTAATAGGCTTCGGTTACACATGCAGAGAAGGAAAACGTAAGCTATTTCCCCAAGGTATGATCATAACCAACTTGTGGAAACAGACTGTATCCTGGACAAAAATGACTGCAACTAAGGCCACCGTGGTGGCATTGCTCACCCACTCTGTATGCAGGCACAGTTTTTCTTTTTTTGAAAAAAATCTGTTTAAAAGTTCAGCGCCTTCCTGAGCTTAATGTATAGGTCTATAAAGTGTATACTTAAAACATAGATTTTTCTTATGCATAATGCTTTTTCTGTCAACTCTTCATTCTGAACATGCTCTGAATTTAATCCTAGGAGGGCACAGCTCCTTTGAAATCTGAAAAGCTGTCAAGAACCATGTAAGTTGTAATACAAGATACCAAGCTGAAGTACACTTTTCCCACAACAAAACAGAACAGCCCCTTGAGCACATTTCATATTGTATCTCTTTTAGCCTGAAATATAAGGCAGCTACATGTCAGTTAATAAAATCCAGAAGACGCATGGGCATATTCAGATTCTTCACAAGCCAAATTTTGCCTAACCAGATGATTGGGAAACAGCTAACTCTAGCTTTTATCAAATTACCGGGAGATTTCTAGATGCTAACTGAATCCAGCTACTGTGCCCAAATGTTATGCTTACCTATCACATCTCCTTGTTCATGAATCATCATCCCCAGATCTTTAAATATTTCATTAATATCCAAAATGTCTGCCTGTAAACACAGAAGATGTTCATGTTTATACATCTCCAACAGCCCTTAGCACAACTGCAGGAATTCACTCCCAGCAACGTGTAGAAAAAAATGGAAAAAGTGACAGGACAAATGGTTGGGGGAAAGAGATGTTTGGACTACGAAACCACAAAACAGCAAGCAGCACACACAAATCCTTTAACATTCATCATGCTACTTTTAACATATCTGGAAAACAAATTGGATGTCGTGTATTTGCATATGGAATGTTTTAGCTAATTAATTAGGGTATAACCATGATCAGTTCCAGTCCTGATAGTTTTGTGTTAATGAGACACCAAAGTGTTCAACTCTGTGCAATCCATGTCTTTTTAAAGGTACAATCTAGTCTCCCTGTTTTAGCTAGATAAATCAGAGGTGTAATTCCTCCAATGAAATCAATAGGATCAAGTGGGCCTAGACTGTGCCATTTAGCAAAAAAAATTGTTATCTTTACTTAGACACTGTTTCACTCCATTTATGGTTTAGGAATTAAAATTCTGAAATATAGATGTACTTTGGTGAGCATGGTTCACTAGGTGGTGCAGGATAAGACCTTTTCTTTGGTTTTAGAAACTGACATTCAATCAATGACATGGAACCACAAGACTTAAGGGCAACAAATACTGGGGTAGGGAGAACCAATACCATAAGAGAAGTTTTTTAAAATACACTGTCAAATTAAGGAAAGAAAATTCCGCTCTTTATCTCAGTGCATTTCTAAACTTTGCCCTCTGCTCACCTCAAGCTGCCTGATGGCAGACTCTCTCTCCTCAATAAGACGAAGGTCATCTTCTGTGATTTCTTCTTCTAGTACTTGGGTCTGAGGCTGGCTATAAGTTAAAGCACAGGATATCCAAGCAGATTATTAATTAATATACTTTACACAGGAATGTTGATTGCTAGCTGCCACTGACAACCAGATTGTGGGACCTATTTGAATACCACACACAGTACCCACCGAGTGAAAGTCATTAATTGAAGCTCTTAAGAGAAAATACATATAAAAGCTGTTAAGTTTTTCTAACAGAACAATGCAGGATTAAGATCACATCACACTTTGGCAATGAAAGCACCACATTTATGACACCTCATAAAAAAAAAACTTCAACAGGTTTTATTGCCTACTTGTGAGTGATTTCAGAATTTATAGCAATATTATGTGCGCACAGTGTTTTTTACCTAGTTTACTTAATTCAATAAATGAAACAATGTCAGGTTTTACAGCACTTCCTACCTGTCCCAGGACACAAGCGTTCCTTCTTTGTAGCTTTCCTCTGGGGCACCACCCTGCAAAGTTAAGAGTTGGAAAAACAACTTATTCTGAGGCATGGAATTACATCTGCTTCAATATGACACATCCACAAAAAGGAAGGTATAAGGAAAAAGGAAAAGTTGGATCAGCCCAATTTAATTTGTGTTATATCCTTAGCACTCCCTGAAGGGCGGAAAGTAATGCAATTGCAGGTGTAGGTTTCTACACTAGGGGAAAAAATAACTTCCTTCTGTGAACTTCTTTAACTTCACTCATCTTAGGATCCAAGTCAACGTCTCCCCCCACAAAAAAATAATCAGTAAAAACAGAAAAGAAGCAAGATCACTTCAGTGTCATAACACTTCTTAGAACCACCTTAACTTCTTGTTCACATTAGGTTGGTCTGGGCCCTGCTAGATTTGCATACCCACCATACCCAACAGTTATGGAATATTTAATGCACAAAGTAGAGCAGCCATGATAGAATAAGATGGATGAATTTATATTCTCTTAGGCGGTGCTTTTTTTCTTTAAAAAATGTTTAGGGGTACTCTCATTTTCCTACTCATATTGAGTAGGCCAAACTTAGATTCACAAAATGTTTAGGGGTATGCGCACCCTTGCGTCCGCCCCCGCCCCCTCCCCCCAAAAAAGCACTGATCTTAGCACTTAGCTAGACAGGTAAAGAAAAAGCGATTTATATGTGCTGTATGCATGATATAACATTGTGCCACCAGATGGCGTCGTGAAGTCCCGTTTTTCTCTACCTGTTTTCCCTGTTTAAACTTACAATGCTTTAAACTGAAACGCCTTGGGTGTCAATTCTTGCAAAAGCTTATTTCACCTTTATGCTAGTTTCTGCTGCCCTAGATGCTACTAGATGAGACCTGTTTGCAATTATGTGGAGTATCACATGGTAATTCCTACTCACGTAAATATCACTCAGCTTCAGATCAACAAACATGAGAAACCACACCGTGTTCCCCAGGCAATTGCCCGCAAAGCCACATGCTGACAAAATCAGGCATGCTGACAGGGTCTTCTGGGTCCTGCATGCTATTGTATTCAAACCCAACTCTGACCACATGAAAGCTTCCCGTGTTCTATTCCACCCCAACCAAAAAGCTCCACCCTTGCTTGCGGCCCTAGGAGATTATCTGGTGCTTTAATAATAACAATTTTAAAAGCCACAACTTTTTGTTACAGGTGAAATTCGAGAGCTTGTCATTCATTCACAAATGGAGCTTAGCAACTGATTGCATGTGAAACACACATTTCACCATGCATCCTAATATGGAGATAACTGCTAAAGTAGTATTAGAGCAGATAAATGATAAATTCTACCCTGATTCCTCCATTATTCTATGTAATTTGTTTATTTGTTCATTTTTTAAAATTTATGTACCACGTGATTGTAAAGAAAACCCTCAAAGCGGTTTATAAAAGGTAAAACAGTATAACCAATAAAGATTTACAAACCTACTTTAAAACATGCAAAAGTTAAAACACTGAAACAGATTTTATACAGTGGTACCTAGGTTTTTGAACAGAATGTGTTCCGGGAGTCCGTTCGACTCCCGGAACAGTTCTAAAACCCAAGTGTGGCTTCTGATTGGCTGCAGGAACATCCTGCAGCCAATAAGAAGCCGCGGAAGCTGCACCGGAAATTTGGCTTCCGACAATTGTTCAAAAACCAGAACACTAACTTCTGGGTTTTGATCGTTCAGGAGCCGATATTTTCGGGAGCCAAGCCGTTTGGCTTCCAAGGTACAACTGTAAATGGAAACATCACACACACATTGGTATATACTTACTGATACCCTAGAGCTGGCTCGCACTCTGGCTACAAATTCTCTCTCTTTCTCAGCAGCTTGTCTTTGGACCCTCTGGAAATTCGTCAGTGCTGTAGTGAACTCATTTACAAGTCGGTCCTTCTGTATTTTTCTCTGACGCTAAGGGGCAAAATGTAATATATATTACATACGTGATAAAATGAGATAAATTTATTGTACAGTTGTTATTTAACTGGGCCAGAGTCGGTCATCTGTTTATTATTCAGTGCAGGAGTTTTCTACAAGCTGCTGGACAGAAGCAGCATATATGACTGCACATTTCATTAAGGCAGACATCAAGTAAGGTCAGGGGCGATATGGACAGAAGTATTCTACACATTGATGCATCCTCGCTCTCTTTTCAACTATGCAGTGTGATGAACACACATTTATCTAAGTTATGGAAGGGCGTTTTATTATTGCAAAGCCTCTGGCCACTGAATGACGTCAAAGCCTTGCACATCAAGGCTTTGGAATGGATTGCAGTGAAAGTCCAGCACTTACACAGACAAGGACAGCAATTTTAAGTTGCGCCATGCCGGAACAGGATCACATGTACACCCCTTCCCCTGAAAGGGACCCACAGTAAAGATCTGCAATTAATATGCATTAACGATAGTGTAAAGGGCTTTATCGCTAAGCAACAGTTCAAAATTGGCACCCCATAGCTATCCCCTAGTCCATGCTGGGTTCTAGCTTCTGACAAAGAGGCAAGAATGCAAGAGAGGCAGTCATTTAAACCAGTGTTGCCCCACCTAAGCACTACTCTATGAGAGAAATTTGGTGCTGTGTGTCCTGTAGCATAAAAATGCTACCAGGATAAAAGTGGTGAGATGACTGGGAAAATAATTTTCCCTAGAGTTAACATGACGACGCCTCAATTTTTAACACGATACAGAAGAAGCTGAAGGAGAACGCTATATAATTGCACATATTTTGAGCAAGTGGGAACCTGCAGCTCTCTGGATATTGTTGGGCTCCAACTCCCAAAAGCCTCAGCCAGCATGGCCAATGTTCAGTGATAATGTCCGTTGTATTCCAACAATATCTGGAGGGCTACAGTAGGGCAGGATTTCCTCTGCTTTTATTCCTTCCTCAAAGCCAGACACAGGCAGACCTGTACTCTTTTTGATGGAATAATGAGAAAATATTAAGCTATTTGTTAGAATGGCTGTAAGACAATTGCCCTGAAATGAATGTTAATTTCATTTCCCCATACAATACCATACAAGCACACTCACAGTTAAGACAAAAATGTCCAATGTTCTGCACATATTTAGACTGCTTAAACCCCACTAAAGTCAATAGGATTTAAGCAGCCTAACTGTGCACAGGATTGCAGTCAAAATGATTAAAATGATCATAATCCAAGTGCCTGTACCAAAGTAAATCCTATAATCCTAGTAGTTCAAAAAATACTTGGCCTCTTAATTATACTACAAACCAAGTTCCATTAATGTATTTTGCTTGATGTGCCTCAGGAGTAAAATGTTTTCAAACACACATGGCAGAAATGAAAAAGGCAGTTTTAGGGTTGTTGTTTTTAAAAAAATAACACATTTTTATACCTGCTCGCTTATTGAAGGCAGAGATCCAAACTCCTTAATGTATTTGTCTGTCTCTTTGGCAAGTTGGTTTGTATACTGCTGCTTCTGCTGCCTAAAACAGAAAGTTATAGCTCAGTGACGTGATTACTCAACCAACGTTTTTACTCCATTGCTGAATATCTTTAGAAATAAATCTTCAGGAAAGGCACCTATATTATTTCATATTTGCAAAATAACTGCTGGTTCCACTGGTAGAAACCAAGAATGAAGAATTCAGAAATAGTGGACCAAACTTTGCTTTAAATATATATTTTTTAAAATGAGTACTTAAATGATAAAGATTGCATTTGTCTGACAGGTTGATAGATGGGCCATGAAAAGTAGATTCGGTATTTTAAAATGTAAATAGTCAATATGGGAAGGGGAAAGAGAGAAAACATTTTTAATTATGACTAACACCATGTTCATCAGGAGGAGGCTTACATATTCTTTTTTGGAAAAGAATAAGAGTAAAAATCTCTTCCCCCCCCCCAACCCCTGAATTATGATCACAAGTTAATTCTAAGGAAAATAACATATTCTAATGTAGAACCATGATTTGAGTAGCAACATGATGTACTTGATTACTGTAAGCATTCCTAAATCAACAGCTCCTGCGTCTATTGAAGAAAAAGGCCATCTAGAGAACAGGTTGCAGTAAACTCTTCCTGTTTTAAAAAACACAAGGCACCCTGATCTACCCGTTACATCTGGACAAAGCACTGGCAATCAGGCCCAAGTGGAAGTTGGTAGGCATTACCGTATTTTTCGCCCTATAAGACGCACTTTTCCCCCTCCAAAAATGAAGGGGAAATGTGGGTGCGTCTTATGGGGCGAATGCAGGCTTTCGCTGAAGCCTGGAGAGCGAGAGCGGTAGGTGCGCACCGACCCCTCTCGCTCTCCAGGCTTCGCGGACCTCTCCCCAAGCAGCGGGAATGCTCCCGCTGCTTGGGGAGAGTTGCCGGCATCCCGAAGCCTGCGCGCGCTGATCCCAGCGCCTGCAGGCTTAGCGGATCTCTCCGCAAGCAGCGGGAACGTTCCCGCTGCTTGGGGAGAGTTGCCGGCATCCCGAAGCCTGCGCGCGCTGATCCCAGCGCCTGCAGGCTTCGCGGATCTCTCCGCAAGCAGCGGGAACGTTCCCGCTGCTTGGGGAGAGTTGCCGGCATCCCGAAGCCTGCGCGCGCTGATCCCAGCGCCTGCAGGCTTCGCGGATCTCTCCGCAAGCAGCGGGAACGTTCCCGCTGCTTGGGGAGAGTTGCAGGCATCCCGAAGCCTGCCCGCGCTGATCCCAGCGCCTGCAGGCTTAGCGGATCTCTCCGCAAGCAGCGGGAACGTTCCCGCTGCTTGGGGAGAGTTGCCGGCATCCCGAAGCCTGCGCGCGCTGATCCCAGCGCCTGCAGGCTTCGCGGATCTCTCCGCAAGCAGCGGGAACGTTCCCGCTGCTTGGGGAGAGTTGCAGGCATCCCGAAGCCTGCCCGCGCTGATCCCAGCGCCTGCAGGCTTCGCGGATCTCTCCGCAAGCAGCGGGAACGTTCCCGCTGCTTGGGGAGAGTTGCAGGCATCCCGAAGCCTGCCCGCGCTGATCCCAGCGCCAGCAGGCTTCGCGGATCTCTCCGCAAGCAGCGGGAACGTTCCCGCTGCTTGGGGAGAGTTGCAGGCATCCCGAAGCCTGCCCGCGCTGATCCCAGCGCGGGCAGGCTTCGCGGATCTCTCCGCAAGCAGCGGGAACCACCGCTGGGCTCCCACGGCTTGCAGAGAGCTGCCTGTTTGCGGGCTGGGGTCGGGGGAAGCTCGGGCTGCCCCAGCCCTGCGCCTGGGGGGGGAAATAATTTTTTCCCTTTATTTCCCCCCCAAAAAACTAGGTGCGTCTTATGGGCCGGAGCGTCTTATGGGGCGCAAAATACGGTAGTTAGCGTGCCCAGTGGTATTAACTGCAAAGCCAGCTCTTTTAGTGTCCATGTATATGCCCAACACCCCTCTTTCAGGAGATTCTATTCTTATTTGCAGGAATTCTCTCACTAATGAGCAGGGGCACAAAATATATTAACAACCAAGATCTGTAGAAACCACCAATAAAAACCTGTAGGCACAGGACTGTATACATCTATAATCATGTGGCTTCAGGCTAATCTAAATATTACATTTGATCTACATAACCTTCCGGTGCATGAGTGACACTTGCCAACATAACATTATAGAAACAATGCATTCCTAATTTCTTTCTTTCTTTCTTTCTTTCTTTCTTTCTTTCTTTCTTTCTTTCTCTCCTTCGCAGTTATTTTGGAATATATTCCTTCTTTTGATTTCATACTATACTATACTTTTGCATCACTTAACAAAACCTAACTTGCTGAAACTGTTGTCAAAATCCTAAGAGTCATTTCCAAAATGCCGGAAGTAGCAAACATGAAAGTGGTTTGAACTTTTAAAAGAACCTCAGTGGGCTTTGTTGGCTCTGTACATTCTTGCTTCCAACACCATCTGGGTGCTTAATAGTGCCAACAATGCAACTTGGAGGATTAACAAGTCAACATACAGCTAAGATGTTGGTTTATCCCCACACTCCTTTTCTGTTCTCAAATGTTTCAAAGACGCAGAGCACTTTGGTAAGACAGGAACACATATTGAGAGGCTATCTACAATGCAGTTAAATGAAGGTCATCTCATGAAGCGCTTACAGCTGTTGCCGCAATTCATGCGTGTCTTGTGGCGTTCCAAGTTGATTCAGTACTCTTTGTATTTCTGCAGCTGTTTGCAAAAAGAGGAAGAGGGTTTTTGTAAATGATACATTTCCACCACAATTTCATGCATCTCTAATTGACAATTCAGAAACATATACCAGTTGACAGAGCTGTGGTAGGTCAAATTCAGCGAAGTTTTCAAAAGCAAAGATATACATACACATACACAAAAAAGATCATGTTATAGCTGAACTGCTGAAAACGAAAGCCTTTCAAATAATGTTTTTAAACTTAAAACATTTCAAGAGCCTCAATGCACCTTTTGTCTGTCCTGTCTAGTCCAACATGCTCTTCCACAACAAAATGTCTATGGGAACCCTAAAAGCAGGATATATGTGCAAGAGCGCACTCTCAATGTGTGATTTCTAGCAACTCATATTCAGAGGCATATTGCCTTCAATACTGGAGGTCATATAGGTAAAGGTAAAGGACCCCTGGACAATTAAGTTCAGTCAAAGGTGACTAAGGGGTTGTGGTGCTCATCTCACTTTCAGGCCGAGGGAGCCAGTGTTGTCCACAGACAGCTTTCCAGGTCATGTGGCCAGCATGGCTAAACCACTTCTGGCACAACAGAACACCATGATGGAAACCAGAGCACACGGAAACACCATTTACCTTCCCGCCACAGCGGTACCTATTTATCTACTTGCATAGGCATGCTTTCATACAGCTAGGTTGGCAGGAGCTGGGACAGAGCAACGGGAGCTCACCCCGTCGTGGGGATTCAAACCGCCAACCTTCTGATCAGCAAGACCAAGAGGCTCAGTGGTTTAGACCACAGCACCATCCACATCCCATTGGAATTTATATATTGTCATCATGACTACATGCATTGATAATATCCCACATGAATTTGTCTAATCCCTTTTTAAAAGTCATTCAAGTTGGGAATCATCGTCACATCTTGTAGCAGTGAATTCCATAATTTAACTATACCCCGTGGTCATTTTGCTTGCCCTTTTCTGCAGCTTTTCCAGCTCTGCAATATCCTTTAGGTGCGGTGACCAAAACTATTTCAAGTGTAGCTGCATCATGTGCATAAAAAGCAATATTATATTGGCTGCTTCATTTTCAATTCCCTTCCTAATGATTTCCCCAAAAGGAATTCACCTTCTTCACTGAACTATCCACCACAATCACAATCCCTTTCCTGATCCCTTTCTTGGTCAGTAACCACCAGCTCAGACTCCATCAGCATATATTTGAAGTTGAAATTATTATTATTATTGCCCCAATGCACATCTCTTTATACTTGCTTACAATGAACTGCATTTGCCATTTTAATGTTGATTCCCCAATTTGGAGAGATCTTTCTTTGAAGCTCTTCAATATCACTTTTTTATTTTATTTTACCACCTTAAATAAATTGGTGTCATCAGTAAACTTGGTTACCTCGCTGCTCATCCCTAATTCCAGATCATTTACCAATGAATTAAAAGCCCTGGCAACCAATATAAATCCTTGGAGGCAGCCCACTTCTTACATTTGCTTATTCCTACTCTCTGCTGTCTGTTCTTTAGCTAGTTACTGATTCATAAGGTTACTTCTCCTCTTAGCGTGTGATTTCTAAGCTTATCAATATTAACTAGTGGTTACCTGATCATCCCCATCCACTTGCTTGTGGAGGCAAATAGCTCCTAGAGGCTGCTGAGATAGAAGCTGCCTCTGCAGATACTATGTTAATTCTTGTCCACCTACCGTATTTTTTGCACCATAACACTCACTTTTTCCCTCCTAGAAAGTAAGGGAAAATGTCTGTGCGTCTTATTAGGGGAATGCTACGGGTGGCATGCCTACGGATTTTCCTCCTCTAAAAACTACGTGAGTGTTGTGGTCGGGTGCGTGTTATAGAGCGAAAAATACGGTATATGCTTGATAAAAGTTATCTTTGAAAGAATGCTTCAAATCAATTCACTCAGAGGGGAAGATAAGCTAGTGGGCCTGTAATATCCTGGATGCCCTTTGGATTCCCCCCCAACCCCCAACCCCCAAGTCTTTCCAGTCCTGTTCCTAAAACCCTGGAGAGTCATTGCCAGTCATATCAACAAAATGGTCTGGCTTTCGACAAAGCAACCCCCTATGTTCCAAACATACAGATGTCAGGGGTGGAGCTCATGGGTTGTGAGCCACATGCTCATTCAGTATGTGGAGCCAAAGTTGAGAACAGTGCTATCTTACTACCCTCATTCAACCATACAGTATATGAACAGTTGAACAGGTTTTCAACCTAGGTTTCTCATGCCTCAGCCATTATTAGTACAGGAAGTTGGAAGTCAGGCGTTACTATAGGGAGCATACGCCTGAGGAAATCACACACTCAGTGGAACTCAGGCCATGAGATCCATTCATAAAGTAGCTGACTTTCAGGAGCCCAAGGCACAAGTGCAAAGCCCTTTGAGATGTGCAGAATGAATCCTAGTTACAAAGAAATGTGGTTAGAAGAGGGATACAGCTCACCTGCACATGTTATGAATAAATGCCACCTGCTGGCCATCTTGAACAGACATAAGCATCCTAATTCACTAACAGGAAAGTGTTTGTCATTGTGGATCTTCTATATTGTAGGCGCTAAAGGCTTACGGGGAACCCCTTGCATTTAGCGCACAGGATGCCCTGCACACCACACAGAGCAGATGATCCTATCAACTCTTGCCTATGTAACCCCTTCCACATCTATGCTAGAGGCTTGCTACCATGTTAATGCAAAACACCAAGATCATGGACTGAAACGGAATACCAAGTCATTTTCATAATCAAATGCTAGGTTAATCCACAAGGAAGAGATTCCATCTGATCAGCCTGGATAGCTCAGTTGGTTAGAGTATGGTGCTGATAATGCCAAGGTTGCAGGTTCGATCACCGTATGGAACAGCTGCATATTCCTGCCTTGCAGGGGGCTGGACTAGATGATCCTCAGGGTCCCTTCCAACTCAAATTCTACGACATTTTCATAGCTACAATACTCTCTTTGTTCATGTCCTAAATTGATCAAACAGCAACAACCTAACTTAAAAATTAGTTAGGGCAGACCAAGTTAATTAAGACTTTAGACAACTGAAGTTTAATTGGAAAGATCATTTTAAAGCCAATGAGCTGTCATGTTCTTACATCTTATCTTTTTCTTTATGCTTGAATTTTAGCACCTAGGATTCTTGCAATGTTAACTTAGAAAAGTTACCCAATACTGCCCTCTGCAGGATGCACTGTGCAACAAGTTGTTAAAGTTTTTCAGCGTTGCTCTATGAACAGCAGGCCTTTATGACTACACACATGTGGCAGGGCTTACCAATGCACTTGTTTTGCATTTTCCTTTCTCTTGACCTTATTTCCTTAAAAATAAATATATATGTTAGCACAAACAAGTTCTGGACCTTCTCTTTCTCCTCAGCTGAATGTCAACAGCTTGTAAAAGTGGGGCTGTGCCTTCTAGTTTCAATTTGAAACCACAGACTTCTTCTAAACAGCAAGCACATGTTTTTTCTCTGACAGGGCCCAACTATGTCCCTGTTGATCTCAGGCATGGAGAGCAGTCATCAACAGCCTCTCTCAGCATGTTCCTCCTCCATTCCAACTGCTCTCTCTTCTTTCCTTCTGTATTTCCTCCTACCAGTTTAGCACAGAGTGCTGAAGCCAACTTTGGGCGGGGGGAGGCAAAAGTGCCCTCTAGACAAGCAGATATCCATCAGTTATCTGAGTTACTAACCCACATTTCCCCCCTCTAGCCCAGCTGCCCACATATACGTCTGTCAGTCACCTAGGATATAGGAGATAGTTATCAAACCCTTCCTTGCATAGAGGGTTTTCCTGTTCTACCAGATGAATAGATTTTTATGTATTATTTTCTGGCTGAAAATGGTCCTACAATTCAGATTTATTTTTATTATTTTTACAATTTAATTGAGCTCCACAGAGAAGACTCTTCAGTGAATGGGTATCAGCTAGAGAAGGAATTGCCCTTTATTGCAGCATTCTATGGGAGTGGGCTTCTTCTACAGGAAGGGCAAAGACATAAATTCAATAAATAGATTCAGTATATAAATTCAACTGTTGTTGGACTACAACTCCCATCATCCCCAGTCACCTTAGTAGCTAATAGTTAGGGATGATGGAAGTCACAATCCAACAACAAGGATATTGTACGATTCAACCTCCATTAGGTAGAATGGAAGGAGAAAAATGGTATACAGGAAGTTTTCGACTACAGTCAAATGTAGATGCTTTACTATTCTTTCAAATCACTGCACAATAGTCACCTTAAAGAAGATAACCGACCCAGTTTTGCAATCAACATAGCAGGTTCAAAGAAAAGTGCCGGCCTTTACCTCATCATTTGGAGCATTTATTAAGCTAAATTACAACCAGAAACTCAAGGGTTTAGCCTCATAGCACATCATGCAGCCTATTTGCAAAAGCTAAGCAGTTCTAGTTCTGGTTAATGATACAAAATGCATTCAGTAAGAACTGCATTATATGCCCATAGCATAAGAACTTTGCATTCGCTACCTGAAAATAAAACTTGCATTATAATTAACTCCTTACACATCACATAGGCCTGACGTATCACCTGCACAAAGCAATTGTCCAATTAAAGAGAAACAAGTTACACCATTAGAACTTGTTTGTCTTGTTTAGTCATTAAGGCAAAACCTTCATAATAATCTAGTCTGGGTGCTAGAGCAGTGATTACATCATCCATGTGGGCTGATTTTTCTGACAGCAAATTCCTCGTACTAGTAATTTATTTTCTCCTCCCTTGACCCACACAGCATTCCAATGTGAATTTAGCTCCAACCAAAATGCTTCAGAAGTTAACAGATTAGGCTACCAAGGTTAAATAGATTGTGATGTTGACAGAGTTTAAGGAGCCTCCCACTTTCTAGCAGTCATTCATTCACCGTCTTTCAATTCAAGGACTTTGGCGATACCAGAGTCCTGAAGTGGAAAAGGGGCAGGAAATCAGGAAGAAGCACTATTTGGCAATTCTGTCTCTAGATCAGCACAGGACCCTATGAACTGAGACAACCCCAAAGAGAAATTATTGAGAGAAGTACTCCCACTGCGAGATTTGCAATTTCCATGCTTTCTACCAATTTTGGAGAGAAAGAAATGGATGACAAGCTCTTCACTCCCTTTCATTTCCAACTCAGGGATCTCCCCTCTGAAGCCTCCTCCCATTTCAAGATTTTATTTTAGTATTAAGCATCTCAGTGTTTAAAACTTGGGGCACCCTCTAACCGGCTGTTTCAGTTCTTATAATGAAGTAATATGCACATTTCATCAATTGCCAACGTTCTGAAGCAGCTCCTAGCAGCATCATGCTCCCACCCCTAGCTCTTTTAGCACTCAGTCCTCTTTTTCATCTTTACCAGTTCTACAGCATCTGCCCTGCCAGCCCAACCATAAGTGCACAGGAGTCTTTCTTTCCCATGTGGTTTCCCTTCCCTTTCAGAATTTCATCACACACAAGTGGGGAACCTCCCAAGGGGCTGGGCATTGCCACATAAAGCAAGATGAGTCAAACTGGTAGAAGAAGCTTATATGTGCCAGAGAGAACACAAATGTAGCAGCAGCCACCAGTCATTTAAGCAAAGCCTGAGTGGGAAACCTATTGCCCTCAAGCTGTCTTCATGCCTCTTCCCCAGCAGCACTGAGAAGGTGGCGTGGCAGAATGAGAGCCAGGAAAAGAAAAGCGGGTGGTAACCCCCCCCCCCCAGTAGCACATTACCCCCAAGAGAATATAGCCTCTCCCCATATAAACTGTCCTGAACTCTGTGTTCATCGCCTGAGGCCTTTCTTCATGTGCCTCCTCCATGTGAGATCCTGAGAATGGAAGTTCTCTGTAGTGGCTCCCTGTTTGTGGAATGCTTTTCCCCTGAGAGACTCGCCCGGCATCTTCATTACAGAAGAGGCCAAAATGTTGCCCTTCAACCAGGCCTTGGGCTGATTAATATTCTACAGCCTTTTAAATGTGTCTGTGAGAAGGGCAGAGGGCCTTTTCGGTGGTGGCACCCGTCCTGTGGAACGCCCTGCCATCAGATGTCAAGGAAATAAACAACTGTCTGACTTTTAGAAGACATCTGAAGGCAGCCCTGTTTGGGGAAGTTTTTAATGACTGATGTTTTATTGTATTTTTAATATTCTGTTGGGAGCTGCCCAGAGTGGCTGGGGAAACCCAGCCAGAGGGGCGGGGTATGAATAATAAATAATAAATTTATTATTATTATTATTATTAGTAGTAGTAGTAGTAGTAGTATAAGGGGGGTATTGTTTTGCTGCTTTGTTTTCCTTACATTCATGTTTTTATCCGGCATTTTATTCTGTGAACCGCCCTGAGATATTATGATGAAGGGCGATATATAAATCAATCAATCAATCAATCAATCAATCAAATAAATAATTAAGCCCTTGACAAATATAATGGTTCCCCACCCCTGAGGAAAAGGTATATGAGAAAGGGAAGCAGGCAACCCACACATTCAGAAACAGTCTGACACTGTTCTTTGGAATTACCGTATTTTTCGCCCCATAAGACGCACCGGCCCATAAGACGCACCTAGATTTTAGGGGGGGAAATGAAGGAAAAAAATTTATTTCCCCCCCAGGTGCGCTGCGCTACACCAGGAGCTTGGGGCGTGCTGAGGTCAGCGCGCCCCAAGCTTCTGCATGCCGGCAAGCAGTCCGCTGCCGCCCCAAGCCTTGCGCACCCTGCCTTCAGGGCGCCCGACGCTCCGAGAAGCAGGCTGCTATCCGCAGCCTAGGCAACCCTGTGGGACCCCCCACAGGGCTGCCTAGACTGCGGATATCTTCCTGAAGCCTGGAGAGCGAGAGGGGTCGGTGCGCACCGACCCCTCTCGCTCTTCAAGCTTCAGCGAAAGCCTGCATTCGCCCCATAAGACGCACCCAGATTTTCCCTTCATTTTTGGAGGGGAAAAAGTGCGTCTTATGGGGCGAAAAATACGGTAGATTTCTTACCATGACTTAGTGGAGAAGACTATATGCTTCCCACATCAATAACACTCTGCCTATCCAAAATCAGCACGTGAGGGAGAAAGCCTCAGGCCTACCATTTTCCCCAGCATGCTAGCTTTCTATCAAAAGGATTTTCAGATGGAAGAACATCTGAATGCATATAGAAGGGCTTTTACCAGTTACTGTTTCTGAAGGTGTGGCTCGACACACAGTTCTACAGAAGGCTATGTGTTGTGACACACAAGGATTATGACGTTGTGAATCCTTTACAGCGGTATGAGTAAATATAAGTGGCCCAGTACAAAGGGAGGAGGAAGGATGAAAGTAAGGGAGGAGGAAGGAAGAGATAAGTCAGCAGATACAGCTCCTAATCATTTAAAGGAGAAGCAAGGGCATGGCAACCAGAAAGTGCCCTCTTCATCATGCTACATTGGAGCTTGCTGCACATATATTTAACAAGGTCACAACAATAATTACAGTATGGAATTTAATGAGGATTCAAGCCACCTGCTCACAGCTGAAGAATAATCAGTTGGTATGCATTGATAAGATCACCCCAAAGCTAAATTGTTTAGCAAATAATAATAATAATAATAATAATAATAATAATAATAATAATAATAATAATGGCACAATATGTACATGCAAATGGTGCGTCACTCATGATCTCTAGCACCATTCTCAAAGTGATGAATTTTCCTCCACATTCATCTGGCCCAGTGGACTTCAGTCCATGAAAATCTATGTGACAATAAGATGTATTTTAAGGTGCCACAGTACTCTCTTCCAATTTCTTCTTTTCTACAACAGTTTAATATGGGAGAGGGGGGAATCTTACCAACATATTTATGCAAACCAACAATAACAGTTTTTCTTCAAAACATAGCCTTATGACAAAAGTACTCTCATAGAAGGAAATATCTACAGAGGATTTTTGAAGACCATTTGGGTACATTGTTTTTAGACACACCTTTCCACACCATTCAATTTTGTGCTGCCTTTTCCTAGTACTGGGCCATTCTGAATTCAATCCTTCACCGCCCAGAACATGTACAACAGACTTCGGATAAGATAGTTAAGGTGTGTAATTCATGACTAGGTCCTGAAACCTCACCAGAAACCAGATATTGAAGTATAGTTGCAGAACTGCTGAAGGTTTTGCTAACAAAGTCCAGAATTTTGAAAACTGACATAAAACTAATATTGGCACAAACTTTTGAAATGTTAAGGATCTCGTCAATAAAGGGCAATATACTGTGCCTATCTGCCAGTGGAACAGATGACTGCTTGTACTATGAGACTTTCTCTGTCTCCTCCATGCTGCCGCCCCTCCACCCAAAATCTGGTCTGAAGTATTGGGTGGTCCTCTGGGCAGAGGCTAGGAGGAAGAGAGGGAGAAACAGAAGTCTGCTTGGAAAACACTGGATTTCACCCAAAGCTCCTAAACCTGTCATGACAAAAATAAAAGATATAGGGACAGGAACATTTGTAAATAGGAATAGCTTTAAGGAACTTACTGCATTGTGTGATTTTCTGGATATTTGAAGTGATGCGTTGTGCTAACTGGTTAGGGTCCCCAGCGATGCCTGCATTGTACGCCATGGCTGATTGGGACGATGCACACTAGGTCATAAACGAAAGATTCACCAATAATGCCACCTGAAAATATAAGGAGAATATCTTTTTTAAGAAGTTACACATAATAGGGAAAAGCATCATAAAAACTCAAATGTTCAAGTAAAACTTTAATCACCCTTTTTAATCACCCTTCCTATGGTACCTCCTATTTCCTTTGAATGATCTGCAGAGCAAGTTAGATTTTGAAAGGCTAGGAAGGAAATCCAAAAGTGCAGTAAAGAAGAGGTTTATAGCGCAATTAAGATATCTGGCTAACTCTGTTTATAACTACACTGTAGGCCAGTAATGCTGGTACATAAGGGGAAGTAGAGAAGAAAAGAGGCGACTTTGGAAGGATGTCAACACAGAGAATGCCAGTTTCCACATCCAGACAAACTTGCTTGCAGCTTATACGAATCAAGACAGACACTCTATAGACTATTGTGTTAATTCCCTACGAGTGGGTAAAATTATCAACTTGAGCTGGGAAAGTTTGGCCATGAAGTTTGCTGGATAATTATGAGCAGTAACCATCCTTCACTGATCTCATGGAATTGTTGTGAAAATAATAAAAGTGGGAGGCATATTCTGGCCTTTAAACTCCATGAAGAAAAAAAGAGAGTAAAAATAGGGGCTGTGAATCAGCTCTGCATGGAGGAGAAATAATGGGCATCTTCTCACACTCCTGGGTTGAAATGTGATTTCAATAAACACTCACCCATAAGCCAGATCCGCCATCCCCAAATCACTTGCCACATGGCAGTATAGTTCTTTCCCCCATATAATTCTAGGCAGGGCTTTTTTCAGCCAGAACTTACTGGAACTGGGTTCTGGCACCTCTTTGGTGAGTGCTAGCACCTCTTTCGTGCATTCTGGCACCTCCTTAGCATTTCAGCCTGATGGCATAGCAGCATGGCATTACAGAGGCTGTGGGTAGTGGCGGCGTAAGAATAGAAGCTTTTTCAGGGGAGATATCCCCTAAAAAAAGCTCAAAAAGTTCTGGCACCTGTATCTAGGACCAAGGGCTTTGCGAGGAGTGAGGTTGCCTTCAAAGCCCTGAAGAGCAATGGATTACTTTTTGTTAAAGCACAACAATGAAGGTGACAATGCCTTTCATTTTATGAGCAGCCTCAGACATTACAGAAAGAACCAGCGTAATCAGCGAGAGGAGCCCCGCAGACCATCTATTTCACTACACCAGTGTTTCCCAACCTTTTTTGGGCAAAGGCACACTTGTTTCATGAAAAAAAATCTCGAGGCACACCACCATGCCAGATGGGGAAAGGTCACTTTTTACTTATGTAAAAAAAAATAAAAAAATAGTAACAGCATAGAAGGTAATGGTTAGGCTAGCATCCCTCTTCCAAATATGCTAGGTTTTTATTTGCAGGGACTGTTCTACATGGGAAGGGGAAAGGAAAGTTAATAGAAGGAAAGGCGGGTGGGAGAGAAAGAGAAAGAAAGAGGGAAGGAAGGGGGGAAGAGAAGTGGAAAGGAGGGAGACCGAGGCGGGGGAGAAGCATCTGGAGAGTTGCTCTGAAGTTTGGGGGGCCGCGGGGGTGGGCGCGCGTCCCAGGAGGCGGAGGCCAGCCCGGGCTGGGAGCCGCGCCGCGGCCCGGGGCGGAAGGCAGACCGCGGCTCCTAGGATGTGGAAAGGGGACGGCGGCGCAGGGGGAGGAGACCCGCACAGCTAGGGCAGCGCGCAGGGGGAGGGGAGCGGGCCGGAGGCGGGCGAGGGGGGCCGCGATCCCGCGCGCTGCGAACATGGCCTCCTTCCCCACGGGCCCCGCCGAGCCCCCCGGCCGGGGAGGGCGGTGCGCCCCCGCCGCCGGAGGAGAGCAGAGGCAGGAGGAGGAGGACGAAGGCGCTGCCGAGGAGGCGCGCCAACTTCTGCCAACTTCGGCGCCCGCCCCGTCGCCGCAGGCTCCTCCCGGCCGAGAGCCAGAGGACGGCGGCGGAGCAGGAGGAGGAGGATCGGGTTTGGCGACGGCTGCTGCGTCCTCTCCAAGCGCGGGGCTGGCCTCCGCCGCGCCCGATCCTCCGCGCTCGCCGCGCTTCTCGGCGGAGCAGGTCTCGTGCGTGTGCGAGGCGCTGCTGCAGGCGGGCGAGAGCCTGGCCAAGGCGCGCGCGCTGCTGGCCTTCCAGCGCGGCGACTTCGCCGAGCTCTACCGCCTGGTGCAGAGCCGGCGATGAGATGTGGGAGGGAGCTCGCTCGCCGCCCCGCGTGTGCCTATGTGGGGCACGTTACAGCCCCGTGACGTCAGCGCCACGCAGGCAGCCAGGCAGGCAGACGGCAAGAGCCCCGCGCTGGGCGGCCTCTCCTGGCTGCCGCTGCCCCGCCTCTCGCCGCCTGACTCGCCCGCCTCCCTCCCACGGCACACCAGGCAACGTCTCGCGGCACACTAGTGTGCCGCGGAACACCGGTTGGGAAACACTGCACTACACTACCACCTCCATCTTGTAATAGGAGCTGTGCAGAGATGCACACAAGCTCTAGATGCAGGAACAGCTTGAGAGAGAATAGCCTGAAGACACAGGTCAGGGATGGGGAATTGTGGCCCTCCAGATGTTGCTGGGCTAAAACTTATGTGAAGCTAAGCAGACGACAGTGCAGGCTGTTTGGATTGTAGACCATGTTCACAGAATCATTTGGATGGTTTTCCAAGTCCCTTGGAGGAACAGCAGGACATTTGTTTTGGAGGTGAGCTATTATTTTTTTAATGTTGTTGGAATATTGCTAGATCTTATAACATATTATGAGGGGATTTAATTTCATAGTACATTTTATGAGATGTTTTCATTAACTTCTTGTTTAACTACTTGTTATATTTTGTAACTTAGTGAATTATGTAACTTTTTCACAATTCTATGATTCTGTGTCATGAGAGCATAGGCAGCATACAAATAAATGCAGATGATAACATTAAGACTGAACTTCCTCTGCTCATGTTTTCCCATTGTTACACTAGGAATTCTCACAAAGCCTCCTGAGTCCTGACCAACATTTAAATGTTCTCTCAACATAAAGATATCCCAGTGTTTTAACATAGACTGTTATTTTGAAATAGCTTTTTGCTACGTTGTATGAAAGTATATAAAAGACAGTTAAAAGAAAGTATATAAAAGACAGTTACTTCGAAACTACTCTCTGCTACGTTGCATGAAAGTGAAATAGCAGTTACTTTCTCATATAAACAGCTCCACGATAAGGACACAGTTAACTGTCAAACCAGCTTCTCATGAACAGAACTGCTTTGCATGGAATGGTAAGCCAAACCATGGCTTAGCATGAATGTGCACAAGTGAAGGTTTTCACAGAGAAGATCATGGATGCTGCACTCCTGAACTGGTCCTCCTGGTGGTATGAGCTAAACCATGGTTTGGCTTAGTGAGATGTCTGAACCTGAACTTATGGTTTGTCTCCTGCAGACAAACCATGAACGTCTAGGATCTGGAAAACCCACTCTGCCAAACCACTGCTTAGCTCATGGCAGTGCAGCAGCAGGAGGACTGGAGGTGCAAAGTGGTCTGTTCGACTTCCAAAATGTTCATAAACCAAGGTGCAGCTTCCAATTAGTTGCAAGAAGTTTCTGTAGCCAATTGGAAGCCACAGAAGCTGCACTGGATGCTCGGGTTCCAAAGAACGTTCACAAACCAGAACACTCACTTCCAGCTTTCTGGCGTTTGGGAGGCAAAATGTTTGACTCGGAAAGCGTTTGTGAACCAAGATATGATTGTAGTAGGTCAGAAATGGTGCTATTTCTGTAGAGACACAGAAATCTGCCTTACAAAGAATCAAACTGTTAGTTCATCCAACTCAGTCTACACTGAGGGTCTTCCAGGGTTTCAAACTAGGATTTTATGTGGAGATGCTAGGGACTTAATTTGGGATCTTTTGCATGAAAGGTATGCACTCTCCCGTGCACTGAGGAGGAAAGTCTATATTTGTAGACATCTATGGGCCTTCGCTTCTGCGAGAGCTGAGAGTGCAGGGTTCAAGCTCCTGTAGAGGTTTGTGCACATAAGCTTCAGTGCTCAATCAGTGCTCAAACATGAGAGCAATCTACTAAATGATCCCGAGGCAATCAGGATAGCTTCAGTACCTCTCCACATGGCTTGTAATGTGTGAAGGGGCCACTGAATTATAGGGCATGGAAGTGTGATCATCTGCTCTAGGGTAGAAGATCTATACATGAAAACCCACCCTGGCTGAGATCCTAAACAACTTTACTGAGAACACGTCTGTCAGCCACCTTGTATAGGCCACAAGCATTTTGCGCAGGGGTTCCATTCCCACTCCTTCTGCGTGCCCTACCCTGTCCCATTCCAGCCTGCCCCCATTCTGCCTTCTTCCGGATCCAAAAGGACCCACACATCAGCAATCACACATCCACTGACATGCCTAATTCATAAACCACTTTGAGGACTTGTTGCTGAAAAGCAGGTACAAATACGTAACAATAATGAAGAGCAAGCTTGGGAAGAATTCCAAGAAGACCGGGAGACAAACAGGAATAGTCTGGAATCATCAAGCCAGGTACAGAGAGCAGAAGTGGGCTGTGGTCTTTCAAATTTCAGTGACTCCCTGTGTGAGGCCAAAATTCAGCGCCTTCCATTCTTCTCAGTTCACTACATCATAGTTGCAACACCCTGTGGCACCCCCTAGGCTTGGTGTCCAGTGTAACAGAACTGGTTGCACTGCCCTAAATCCATCTCTGTGGGAAGGCAGCCCAGTCCAGCAGGGGTCCAGGCTTAGGACCATGTTCAGGGCAATACCAATGGTTTCCCGTGGGGCAACTTTCAAGACGTAGAGCTCAATTCTATTTTTAACTCCTCTTTCAGTTCCTTTTACTGCAACATCACCTCTCTTACACACCTGGTGGTACTTCCTCTTCAATTTGACTTTAAGGTGCCTGAAGTGTCCCACAGTCTTGCACTGAGATTTATGGTTACTAGCACGACTGGGTGGTGCACCTAATTATCCTGTGGAAAGAAACTTGCTGGAGTATACAGTATCTACGCAGGCATGGGAGATTTAAGATACTCTGTTGCCCAACTTTTGAGATTGTTTTGCAAAAGTAGTAGCGATTAGCAACCCTAAACACTAGGGTGGAGCATCCTAAAGAAACAAACTTGGAATAGAGGGTAGGGACAGTTATTCCTCTACAACAGGGGACAGCAAACTTTTTAAGGAGGGGGTTGGTTCACCACGCCTCAGACCTTGTGGTGGGACGGACTACGCACACATGGCGGGGGGGGGGTTCTCTCTCTCCTTCAGCCCTCCCCCTGCTTTCCTACCTCCTCTGCCACTCTGCCTGCGGTTGGGAGCCAGCAGTGGTGGCGGCGCCTCTCCTTTCTGGGCCAGCTTTCTTGGACGCCAGGCGTGCCAAGCTCCAGCTGAAGCCCCGCAACACTGCCATCACAGGGCGGCCATGGATGGAGAGGCCAGCGCACGGGCGGCAAGGCTTTGGATTGTCTGGCTGCTCAAAGCCCAGCTCCCTTCCTCTGCAGGGCAGGGAGAAGCCAGGAGGAGGGAGGGGGAAGGGAGGCGGCGCCACCACGGGGTGGGGGGGGATGGCACTCCCCAAAAATTGCAAAAAAAAAGTGGTGCAGCCCGAACGATCACGCCAATCCAAGCGGCGATTCCAGGACCGTCTGCGGGCCGGATCCAGAGGACAATTGGGCCTGATCCAACCTGTGGACCTTAGTTTGCCGACCCATGCTCTACAAGGTCATAGTGGTTAATGCCCCTCTTACTGGGAACCTCATGGTCAGAGCACAACATCCCAGGATTCTCTGCACCCGTAAAGTACCATCAGTGGTAAGATACACACCCCACTGGATTCAAAGTGTAATTGATAGGACTTTCAAAGATGACTTCCAAGGAGCCACAGAATTTTAAAGCAATTAAATAGTTGCAGTACTAGATTTAGGCTCTTTCTTTCATATAACTGCAGTCTAAGAAAAATAATAGATTGGTAATCTCAGCCACCTAAAAAGCTTTCTCAGAGATGTTCACACCATCAGTTCAATAAGCCCAGTTTTATTTTAGAACAATGCAGCATACTGGACAGATCCTGGGATGTTTTATAGATATATGCAATCCAAGTTTTAAGATCATTCACAAGATACCTTGGAAGACATAAGAGTGTTACAGAGGCAATTTTCATCCTTCTTTAAGAAAAAAAAGTGTCCTTAACTGAATTATAACATTTATTGTTTCAGACCCTACTGAAGATAAGAGACCCGCGGTCAGCAATACCTCATCTGTTTTACATTCTTGAGAGAGCAAGGACAGTTCAATCGGTAGAGCATGAGACTTAATCTCAGGGTCGTGGGTCGACCCCTACTTTGGGTGAAATATTCCTGCATTGCAGGGGGCTGGACTCAGTGCTCCTCCTGGTCCCTTCCAACTGATTCTGTGAGGTTACTTGCTAAGTGGTTATGAACACAAAAGAGCCTGCTGGATCAGGCCAATGGCCCATCTAGACCAGCATCATGCTCTCACAGTGGCTGGCCAGGTGTCTCTGGGAAACCCGCAAGCAGAATTCATCACAATGACACGCTCCCTTCCTGTGGTTTCCAACAACTGGTATTCAGAAACACTGCGGAGGCAGAACACAGCCATCATGGCTAAGAGCCGTTGATAGCCCCCTCCCCCGTGAATTTGTCAAATCCTCTTTTAAAGCCATCTATGTTGGTGGCCAAGGGGATGAGGGTGGCGCTGTGGGTTAAACTACAAAGCCTAGGATTTGCCGATCAGAAGGTTGGCGGTTCGAATCCCCACAACGGGGTGAGCTCCCGTTGCTCGGTGCCTGCTCCTGCCAACCTAGCAGTTCAAAAGCACATCAAAGTGCAAGTAGATAAATAGGTACCGCTCCGGCGGGAAGGTAAACGGCGTTTCCGTGCGCTGCTCTGGTTCTCCAGAAGCGGCTTAGTCATGCTGGCCACATGACCCGGAAGCTGTATGCCAACTCCCTCGGCCAATAAAGCGAGATGAGCGCTGCAACCCCAGAGTCGGCCACGACTGGACCTAATAGTCAGGGATCACTTTACCTTTATGTTGGTGGCCATCACTGACTATTGATAGGAAAGAGTTCTATAGTTTGACTATGTACAGAATGAATAAGTATTTTCTTTTATCTGTCCTGAATCTTCCAACATTTGGCTTTATAGTTCCCAAATGAGATTTAGTTTCAATCCATAAATGATTTAATAATCACCCTGTATTATTTATTAGGAAGGGAGACTGCATTGACAGTGGCAGTTTGATGCATACCAGTTTTTCAAGCAACTTGTCACTACCACATTTCTGCAAGCATTCAAAAGCTGCAAGAACTCACACCACAGCTTCAAAAACTTCTCACCACATCTTCATAAAATGAGGAAGCCTCCGGAGGAAATATCCACCCCAGTGTATTTTGTCTTATTAAAACAAAAGCAGCTTCAGGATGCTGCAAGTTTGAACAGAGGAACAAGAGGAGAAGGGACTGGCTAACTTTCTGCCGTCTATCCTTTACTCACTAAAACCCTCCCCACCCTGCCACTTGTCTCCTACGGCAGAGGGGCGGGGGGGGGGGGAGAGCTGCACAGCTGGTATTGCATTCAATAGGCATGGTTAACCACAATAATGGTATTTTCATTTAGCCCTTCATCCCTTTCATCTCTCCACCCAGTACTGCATCTTCCAGTGACATGCAGCAGTCGCTGCTGCCCACTGGTGAGGGGTAAGGCAGAAGGCAGGGACAGGAAGCCAGAAAAAAGCAACTGCCTGGGCAGAGTACACAACATATATTTAAAGCACACGCCTTCTTCCAAAGAATCATGGGAACTGCCATTTAAGGGTGCTGGGAATTGTAGCTCCATTTGCTGCTGCCAGATAATAATAATAACAACAACAACAACAATAATAATTTATTTTTTATATCCCGCCCATCTGGCTGAGTTTCCCCAGCCACTCTGGGCGGCTCCCAATCAGTGTTAAAAACAGTACAGCGTTACATATTAAAAGCATTAAGCATTAAGAGCTGCTGTTTAAAGCCTATATGGCTTCCTTAGCAGGTCTACTCCAGGAAATGTGTCGCCGCAGGAGCTGCCACGCATTACGCGGCCTCGGGTGTCCGCAACATGCCCATCCACACATCGGTGCGCGCCTAATACTATCTCTCCGAAGGCCCCCATTGAAAGAAACCCTGTGATTCCTTATCGCTATCACATGATGGGCTCCTCCAGCCAGAGAAGGGAGGAGGAGGAGCAGCTCCAGGGAGCCAGAAAATAACGTTGGTTTCTCATCCCCATCAGCGCTTGGAGCGCGCGCACACGCAGAGCGAGCTCATTCACACGCACACGCGTGTGTCACCACACACGTATCTCAGAGTGGGGAGCAGCCCTTCCTCTTCCCCCGCCCACATAATGACTTCCCGAAAGCAGGGGAAATCAGTTCCGGAAAAACAAGGCGAGCGGCTCGACCGGCTTGGCGGAGACTCCTGAGAAGCCGCGGAGACAGGCAGGCAGACGGCCGGAGAAGGAAGGCCGTCGTGCGGAGGGGCGGGGAAGGCGAGGGGCTATAGGAATGCGGAACTGCCAGCCAGCCAGCCCTCCGCTCGCTCGCTCGCTCCACGCTGAAGCCGCCTGCCTGCCCGAGTTCGACGGGGCGCCCCTTCCCGTCCGAGCTGACGGGAGGGCGGCTGCTCTGCGACAGGGCGGCGCCCACCTGAGCCCCGCCACGCACGCCGAGCGGCTGCAGCGAGCGAGCGAGGAAGGGACGCCCTTCGACGCGCGCGCCCCCAGCCCGGGGACTCCCGGCGCTCCTTACCCGCCTCTTGTGTGGCCTGTCGGCGCGTCCCCGCGGGGCGAAGAGGGCAGCCTGTCTTGCCCCGCTCCCGGACTTGGTCGCCCTGCCCGCTCAGCTGACCCGCGGGAGGCGGCCCCGCCCCGGGAGCCCCGCCCCGTTGCTGCAGCAGACGGAGCGGCTCCCGGGAAGGGGCGGGGCGAGGCCCACAGGCTCCGCCCCTTTTCGCTTTATGAAATGTGCAGCCTGAGTTTTCTGTGTGGAACATCTAGGGGTTTTGTTGTTTTTAAATTAACACCCAGCAACTATATGGAAATGCTGCTGGTGGAAGGTGTTTAGCTCCGTGTCTTCTTGTAATTTACGTCTTGGAAAAGACTTCTCTTTTTGCCATGGCCCCGTAAGATTGGACCCTGTTTGATGTGCTGGAATCCCCCGGGGTTTTGTTTTAATTTGCTTTTACATGTTTTTATACTGCTGTCTGATCGGTTTCGGGCTGCATTTTTGTTTCGATTGTGTGTTTTTCTGTGTTGCACACAACACAGAGGTTTTTTAAAATAGAAGTTTATAAATGCTTTTGAATAAGTAAATTGATCCGTCTGCTTGTTTGCTTTTGCATCAGCCTGCGTCTAAGCATGTGAAACAGCAACTGTCACTAAATTCCCTGGCAGAAAGACCTCCTTGGGGAGGGGGTGCCCAGAATTTCTACTATACACCTTGACTTTTTGTGCTGTGGCCCCTTTAATGTGAACTTCTTACCATTAGAAAAGAGGAATGCTCTTGACACCCATTCTTTCAGATGCACTCATACAATAAAAAATAAAATAAAATACCCAGAGCTTTTCAGAATTAATTTTTTTAATTATTGTCCACTGCTCATCTTGTATGGTTAAACTGCCACATTAACTGTATTATTTTTAGTGTATAATTGATATTCTACATTCGATTTTCTGTATGCAGTTTTCTGTGTGGAATTTTGTATTGTAAGCTCCCTGGGGCAGGGGCCTGCCATCTGGTACTCAGTGAAGTGCCGTGCATACACTGTGGAGCGGAATATATACTATAATAAATATTCAACAAAAAACTGATGGTGCACACTGAGGGCAGTGCCAGGTAATACATATAATAAGAAGATAAGGGTGTTGTCAGGCTGCAGTTTGCTTGACCACCACATGTGGTGATGCAAGTACAGCATCACAACGGAGAGCAGCTTTGCCATTGCTGCTGCACTGAACCATAAGAAGAATGGAAGTGGAGAAGGGAGATGTAGGCAGGTGTATAGTGTACCTTTGAATCACCTTGTTATGGTGCAAATTGGGGTTAACATAAATTGTTGCATCTTTTTTAAAAAAATAAAATTTTATATGTTTGTTTATTTATTATTATTTTTTGCTCACTGTTCGCCACAATGGCCCTGGGCAGGTTACAACCATGTAATCATACATCTATGCTAATCAGCATATTAATAACATTTCTCACCAATTTGCTGAAGAGCACCATTCTTATTTCTACTTGCTTTATATCATTTCAGTGACAAGATTAATCCATATTTCAGTAGTTTATTTAGAAGGGCAATTTTAATAGCATTTCCTACTAAGCATGAGGAAAACCTGAGAAACAAGGATGTACCGATTATTTTGAAATATGGGGGTGACCGTTTGAAGCAAGAGAGTCTAGTAAGGATCCTGGCATTTCATTTAGTCACTAAATTTAGCATCGAGCTCACAGTATAAATGGGGTTCTTGGGGTTCCCCCATTCAAACCCTGATCAGATCTAGTCTTAGCCTAGTCTTCAGCAAGTTGCATCATGTGAACTCAGACCATACCCTGGAATTGACAGTAAGGCTTGGAAGAAGTAGATGAACAAGAGGTGTAGTTGGAGTCTCAATCCTAAAAAAACAAAAAGTGTCCAAGGTACAATATAATAGTTACCTTGCTTTGTGATAAATATTAAATATTAGCTACCTACTTGTGGTTTTTGGGAGGTATGTCCAGCATTGCCAGGCTCTCTTGCTGAATACCGACAGCCACACTGACTTCTGGCACCAGCCATGTAACAGGGATGTGTGTCAGATTTAGACACATCCCAAGCCAAAGTGAGATGCCTCATATACCACGCAAGTGTCCTGGGCGGGGAAAACCGAGACATCCCATTTTTTCCTGTGAGAGCATTTTGGGTGCTATGATCTCTCACAATTTCCAGTCAAGATCTTGCCCCTCAAAAAGCACATTTGGGTGGGCATAATATTGTGCAGGGCCCCAAAACACACATTTGTGGGCACTATGAGAGCACAGCCACCACCAAAGTGCTTCTTTTGGGCTCTGTGATCTTGCATAGGCCACGTGATTCATGCAAGAGCACGGATGGGAAAACGTGTGTCCCAGTTTTGGGACTCAACATGTTGGAGGGTATGGCCTCAGGGCCTATCTGAGGTGAAACAGGGCCTCTGCTAGATGGTCATGAGGAAGCAGGGACCTCTGAAGCACTCTGTGGCACATTGGGAATCCAGACATCACAATACCTGAGTTTGCCATAATGACATAATACCAGAGTTCAATGATGGAGGAAGGCGGAGCAAATAACAGAGTGGGGATCAGGTACAGATGAAGTGGTCCATTATGACTGATGGGTCTAGCCTGTAATCAAGAGAGGATGATTTAAGCAGTGTTCTCCAATCCCAGTGCTTTGGGATAGGGACTAGCATTGCAAGAGCAAAACTGAATGCCTCTAAGGAAGACGCCAGGGTGGAGAAGATCCTTCACATGTCTAGTTTGTAATGAGAGGAAATGAGTTTTACCCAAAAAGCAAATTCTTTTTAGGATCCCGCCAGATGTCCTTTTTAGTGATTATTTCTGCTCATGACGCTATCGGGACAGTCATACGTAATCCTACTTTCAATACTGTTTGCACCTGCAGACGCTTTAGGGCAGTCACACTGATTCATTTCCAATCAGTGCAAATTCCATAACTTCCTGCTTAAAGCAGTATTTCTTTTATACCACAAATGATTGGGTCCTCCTCCCATTGCCTCCCACTTCTACTGCCCTTCTGGACAGGAAGATTGTGAAAGCCTTGGGGGAGCACTGCAGAATAAACTAAAGCGAAATAAATCTACAACTAATACTAGTAATGTATCAAGAACACATTTCAGAATACACCTGCAAAAAAACACCAGTCCGGAGGGGTGAGCTCCCATTGCTCGGTCCCTGCTCCTGCCAACCTAGCAGTTCGAAAGCACGTCAAAGTGAAAGTAGATAAATAGGTACCACTTCGGTGGGAAGGTAAACGGCGTTTCTGTGCGCTGCTCTGGTTTTGCCAGAAGTGGCTTAGTCATGCTGGCCACATGACCCAGAAAAACTGTCTGCAGACAAATGCTGGCTCCCTCGGCCAGTAAAGCGAGATAAGTAGGCTGGGCTGGATGAATCCCAAGCCAGAATTCAGATTGCCGGAAAAAATATCAGCATCCTCAGATATGCAGATGACACAACCTTGATGGCAGAGAGTGAGGAGGAATTAAAGAACCTTTTAATGAGGGTGAAAGAAGAGAGCGCAAAATATGGTCTGAAGCTCAACATCAAAAAAACGAAGATCATGGCCACTGGGCCCATCACCTCCTGGCAAATAGAAGGGGAATATAGAAGGGCAAATAGAATATAGAAGGGCAAATAGAAGGGGAAGAAATGGAGGCAGTGAAAGATTTTACTTTCTTGGGCTCCATGATCGCTGCAGATGGTGACAGCAGTCACAAAATTAAAAGACGCCTGCTTCTTGGGAGAAAAGCAATGACAAACCTAGACAGCATATTAAAAAGCAGAGGCATCAGCTTGCCGACAAAGGTCCGTATAGTTAGAGCTATGGTTTTCCCAGTAGTGATGTATGGAAGTGAGAGCTGGACCATGAAGAGGGCTGATTGCCGAAGAGTTGATGCTTTTGAATTATGGTGTTGGAGGAGACTCTTGAGAGTCCCATGGACTGCAAGAAGATCAAACCTCTCCATACTTAAGGAAATCAGCCCTGAGTGCTCACTGGAAGGACAGATCCTGAAGCTGAGGCTCCAATACTTTGGCCACCTCATGAGAAGAGAAGACTCCCTGGAAAAGACCCTGATGTTGGGAAAGATGGAGGGCACAAGGAGAAGGGAATGACAGAGGATGAGATGGTTGGACAGTGTTCTCGAAGCTACCAGCATGAGTCTGACCAAACTGCGGGAGGCAGTGGAAGATAGGAGTGCCTGGCGTGCTCTGGTCCATGGGGTCACGAAGAGTCGGACACGATTAAAAAACTAAACAACAACCGGCGGGAAGGTTCGCCAGAAGCGGCTTAATCATGCTGACCACATGATCCGGGAGCTGTACGCCAGCTCCCTCAGCCAATAAAGCGAGATGAGCGCCGCAGCCCCAGAGTCGGTCATGACTGGACCTAATGGTCAGGGTCCCTTTACCTTTTTAAGTAATTAAAAAAAACCTGCACTCAATATTTTAACATTTCTAACCAATGTTCAACCAGTAAAACAGTATGAAAGCATATTAAACAAATAAAGACAAGAATTCAGGGAATTCAAATGAATTAAAAACAGGGCCCAATTTTACGGGTCAGGGAAAGCCTGGACAAAAAGGTATCTCTTTACAAGACATCTGAAGCAACTGATGGTTTCTGCTTCACATATGGCAGATGAAAGTACATTTCATAGCACAGGGGCATTAGCAGGAAATGCCTGCTTTGAGGTCACCACTGTATGGTATTCTGAAGGTTGCAGTACGCTGAATAGAATTTCCCCAGATGATCTAAGTGAGACTATACAGGGGCAGTTGGCACGTAAAGTAACTAGGAACTGCAGCAGCGCCTAGACAGCAATAGAGTTACCACATTGCAGGTGGAATAAAAGCACATATCATGTGCAACTTCTAAATCAGCCACTTGTGGGAGCCAAATATCATGGATCCAAACATAGTATAAGGCTCCTTTCAGAGCTAGGTATATAAGCTTCTGGTCACATATTCTATTTGTTTGCAATTTCAGTCTTTTATGTCTTTTAGTTTGTGGGTGTATTCTTTTACCGGTAGGTTAAACATTTGCAAAGTGAGTTGCACAGGGATGAAACAACAGATAGGACTTTTTCTTTTGTACACTAGGCTACACTCCAGCCACACAAAGATCAGAGATTTCTATATGCAGACACACACACCTCTTCAGCCTGGCAAGGAAGAGGAACCACAGTTCAAGGATACAGTCTAGTTGGACCAAAAATAAAACCATGCAAAATGGCACGTTGTAGGGCTTCTGAGGGCCCTGGCTGAGGGCTCCCAAGAGACAAGCATATTTATTTATTTATAAAAACATTTATATGCCACTATAAAATTAAATATATATAATAAAAACACATAAATAAGTTTAAATTCAGAGGTTATAAACTAACATAGAAAGATGTATTCTTATTTCTTTTTTTAAAGTAAATTTTATTTATAATTTTCATCACTACAATTTCTCCACATTAAAAGTAACAATGCATTAAGCCTCGACTTCCCTTCCTGCCTTCCATGGTTTCCTCCAAAACTCCATTACTACTGCATATGCTAGTCAATCCATAGCCCCTCTATCTCACTTCATCTCAACATAACTTATAGTGCTGAATTTACTCTTAAATCTGCTAACATTTTAACCTGTTGGAAAGACATAATCAGTGCTTTTTTCTGGGGGAATGTAGGGTACCTAAACATTTTGTGAATCTAACAGGAGAAGAAACTAATAATTTTTTTTAAAAAAAGTTCTTCTATAGCACGGTGAATCATCAGTGTGTGAAGTAGTGTGGAATGTGTGGAGGTAATGCATGTTCTTTGTACTTTTGTCCATTTACTGTATTTATTTTTCCCAATTTGAACTATAAAATGGTGATTTTGTTGAGTCAAAATGAGAGTACCCCTAAACATTTTTTTTTTTAGAAAAATAGCATTGGATATAGCATTTTAAAAATCCTAACCGATCACTTAAAAATCCTAACCAACCACCCATTCAACGACCTACTATAACCTCCATGCCTTCAAAAACAAGCAGCATGCAGAGCAGGAAAGGTGGAGGAGAAAAAGAGATGAGGGAGCAGAAGCAGGGGAAAGAACAACCCAAGATAGAGAAGGGAGCGGGAAGGAAGGTAAGTAAGTAAGTAAGTAAGTAAGTAAGTAAGTAAGTAAGTAAGTAAATAAATAAATAAATAAACAGACCTCAAACCCCAAACAACAACAACAACAACAACTTCTTCTTCTTCTTCTTCTTCTTCTTCTTCTTCTTCTTCTTCTTCTTCTTCTTCTTCATACCTCACCTATTTGGCTGGGTTTCCCCAGTCACTCTGGGAGGCTCCCAACAGAATATTAAAAACACGATAAAACATGAAACATTAAAGATTTTCCTAACCAGGGCTGCCTTCAGATGTCTTCTAAAAGTTGTGAACATAGTTCTTTATTTCCTTGACATCTGGTGGGAGGGTGTTCCACAGGGCGGGTGCCACCACCGAGAAGGCCCTCTGCCTGGTTCCCTGTACCTTCGCTTCTCACAGTGAAGGAACTGCCAGAAGGCCCTTGGCGCTGGACCTCAGTGTTTGGGCAGAACGATGGGGTGGAGACGCTCCTTCAGGTATACTGAGCAGAGGCCATTTAGGGCTTTAAAGGTCAGCGCCAACACTTTGAATTTTTCTCAGAAATGTACTACTGAAAACTTGAGTGCAACCCAAGCACCCGTTATGGTCTATGGGCCACGTGTTTCAAAGTGTCCACAGCTGGTTTCCATTCTCCCCTCCCCAAGGTCAGTCAAGGCAAGGAAAGGGCCCAGGAGAGCAGGGCTGCCAGGAGATAGGTGAGCAGATTTGGCTTCTGCTATAATTATAGCTGAAGCTGAAAATATGCTTCTGCTATTTAAATATTTCTTCAGGTCAGAAGGTCAGAGGACAATCTATTTCCACAAAGAGAGTCACATTTGCTCAATATATGCAAACAGAAGAGCAATCAAATAAAAATGGAAATAATCATTCTTATGAAATAAGTTGTGATAATTATTGAGAGGCTTTGTGGATAGAATCACAGATGTCATGATTCACAGAAGAAACTGCTGATGCATCCTGCTGGAGCAAAACCTCCAAAAGAGAGGAGGGGAGGGAAAGAGAAGATAGAAAGCGCTTGTTACAAGAAATATTCTCAGCCGGGCAAAGAATTTTAGTCCATTAATCATCTTGATTGATTGATCGATTGACCATTAAATATATTTGCATATTTCCCAAATATTGTCAACAACTTGAGAATGACCGCTCCCCGCTTAAAACGGGGGGCGCCCTTTGCGTGGGCGCGTGCAGCCCCTAGATCTGGAGCGGCCCCAACAGCATAGGCTTGGCTTTGCCTTCCCTCAGGTGTGATACCTGGAGGTCTCCGCCTACCTCTGTCAGTTGTCCAATCCCACCTGGGGAAGCGTTGCCAAGGAGACCAGGCCAGGTAGGGGAGGGATTACCTGCCCACACAATAGAGGGAGGATCTTACCTAGGAATCCTCACTTGGCTCCAGAGCTTCTCCCACCCTACCCGCCCTCAGTTAATGTCTTATTTTGCAGGTTAACTTTTCTTCACAGGTTTTGCGGTTAACTTTTCTTCACAGGTATGCGGGCGCTGCTACGTTAAGGTCGCTGTTAAAGGGCCGGAAAGGAATTTCCCTGCATTGGCAGGTTTCACTTTTCCCGTAGCAAAACGTCACAACTTTGGCGGTATCAGGCCTTGGGCGGAATACTTTTGTCCATCTTCCTCTTGCGGCGGCGATACCAGGGTTCCCCGTTAAAGGGGTTTTCTGAAGGGAGGCTTTGGCCGTACACCGAAAGGTCGTCATTGCTCTCTCCTGTGGCGGCGGCGTTACGGGGGCGGCCATCTCTGCTTGAACATATGTTCTCCAGAGCCGGCCCATCCCCCCCCCATGCTGGATAACCCTGATGCTCCCTAGGTCCCCGGCTGGGGACCGGGGAGGGAGAACGCCCAATGCCTGAGCCAAGGTCTACCCACATTTGAAATTTAATAAAGTTGTGGCCAATTTAATCCCATAGCACGTTGTCTTGAGTCGTTATTCCACATGACAGGGGGACCGTGCAGGATCTGGGGACTCCGCCTGTCCACGCAAATATTGACAAATATTGACAAAAGTGTGAGGTGACTTAAAAAGAAAGCAAACTTTTAGAATTGAAATCAGTTTAATATTTTATTCATCATCCTTTGTTACAATGATGCACCAATATCGTTTCAAAAAGCAAACTGAATAAAACGTACCCTGAAATTAGGCTCCTACCGAATGATCAACCAAAAATCAAGGTGTTTACTGTACCGATTAAATCCATTTGGGCTTTCAGTCCTATTTTGACTTCTGTACTATTAACAGCTACTGTGTTTGGATAACTTTCTCTTTTCATTTGGTAGCATTTCAATCCATTACTAAAATGAATTACTCGTATGGTAATAAATACATACATACATACATACATACATACAAACATACTGTATTAATAAAGCAATAAATGAGTCCCTCTCCTCGCCATATCTTTCACTTACAGGGTTTCGTTTAATTCCACATTTTTCTCACTCTATGGCCACCATACGTTTACAACACTCTTATACCAATTTAGCAGTCATGGAGAATCCTGGGGGCTGTAGTTTGTTAAGGGTGCTGGGAATTGTAATTCTGTGGGGTCAACAACCTTTGCAAACTAAAGTTTGCAGAATCCTTTTGGGGAAGCCATGATGTTTAAAGCAGCATAAGAGTTGTTTAAATGTATGGTGTGGTTGTGACCAAAATTACTTCAGCCATGGGCATTGGTCCATGGGATGGTCCAGGAGATCTGAATCCCAAGCCTTTTGTGCTAGGCCCCAGATCTCCTGACCTCTCCATCTTTGGATGGTATCCAGCCATCTAGTAAGTTAGCACCTCTGGGTTATTCCTCCTGGTACAAGTCCACAGTAGACGTTCTTGTATAGAAGATCTGACGGGATAAAACAAGCTTTACAGCTTTCCTGAACCAGTGGTAGGAAAACACATAAATCAAAGGGTTGCAGGCTGAATTAAAGTAAGCAAACCAAATGAGAACATCAAACACAACAGGTGGGGTAATGAAATCAAGAAGGCTGTCTACCATCGTGTCCACGGTAAACGGCAACCAGCATAAGAGGTAGATGCCAACAGCGATTCCCAGTGTTTTCGCTGCCTTCATTTCTCGCCTTGTCGCTCCTGACCGACGCATGGACCCAGCTCTCTGATTGACACTGTTTATCTGCTTGGCTTGCCTGGTCGCCACGATAAATATCTTGACATACAGCCCTACCATCATGAGGCAGGGGAAGAAGAAGAGCGGGAAGTTTATCCAGCCCCAGAGTTTGTTGAACAGCAGCTGGCAGCTCCCAACGCAAGGCATGTCCTGCAAGAACTGGCCTAAACTTTCCTCAACTCTTTTGCTATAGAGGAAGATGGACGTGTAAAGCACAGGGACTCCCCACCCGACCACGACGTAGACGCCAGCGACCCTCACGGTGAACTTGGTGGTGTAGCGCAGAGGGTCGCAGATGGCACAGTGGCGGTCGATGGAGATAAAGCAGAGGTGAAAAATGGAGGCCAAGCAGAAGACAGTGTCCAGGAAGGTGTGGAAACGGCAGAAGGCATCCCCGAAGTACCAGCAGCTCTCCACCGAGCGGATCGTGCTGAAGGGAAGGACTGTTAAGCCTAGCAGGAGGTCTGCCAGCGCCAAGGAGAGCAGCAAGAAATTGGTGGGGGTGTGAAGGATTTTGAAGTGGAAGATGGAAATAATCACCAGCAGGTTCCCCAGGACTGTAAGTAGCATGCCCAGGGCACAGACCACGTAGATGGTTAGCTGGACCCCAAAGGGATGTAGGGTTCGGTAGCAGGAGCCATTAATCTTAAAGCAAAGCGGGGCTGCTTCCTCAGAAGAGCTCATTCTTCTCCACCTTCTCCACTTTCTGCCCCTCTCAGCTGTTTTGGCTCTGGCAATCTTTCTTCTGTATCTGAGGGAGGGTGGGCGTAAATACGTAGCTACTTATTTTATTATATGACCGAGTTCATTAATTTATGAATCACCTCCCACGTGAGTCTCAAGGTGATTTACAAACACACCAAGCAAACAACTAAAATTGTCTCTCTTTCCTTTTTTAAGGCACAAAAGATGGCACTTTGAAATACAGAATAAACATCTTTTTGCCCAGCTGGAAAAGCTGGTCGAAACAAAAAATGCCTTCCAACTGTGTCTGGAAAATATAAATAGTAATATTTAAGGGACTTGGAGTAGATACTCTCCTGCAGACAGCAGCAGTGACCTACTGGGTATATAAGGGGAAAGGCAGTCTTTCAAGTTACCTGGTGCCTGGCTCCAAAGGAGCCATCTCCATTTCAGTTTCTTTCATTTTCCTGATCTTAAGTTCAGTTTTCCATATTTCCACATCAGTTTGTGATATTTTTTTCTTGTGATGTTCTCATGAATATTCAACAGCATTTGAGTGACATATATACATTTTTGCAAAACAATTTCCCCTAAATAAGTGCACCTCTGTGTGCTATTTTCACTAATATCTGATTTTATTACCCTACTTTTATACACGTTACTTGGCTGGAGAATGCACTACAGAATTTGGAGAAGTGCAAATGTAGAAAGATGGCTGTATTTTCTTAAAATCATTTTGGAAAGTGAATTTAGTAGGTTCACCATTAAATGTGAACTGAACCAAATTTCTCCCTCGCCTCTAATAGGGCATTATTTGTTGATACCAAAACCTTGAACTTTGCCTGGTAATTATGAAGCACAGAGTGTAATATTTGTACAAAGAATTCTTAGGAGAGAGTCTGTCTGGCTCAAGGAATATTATTACAAAACTAGGTAATCAGTCAAACTGGTGTAACCCCACTAGTTTCATACATACACAAAATCACATCCTTTTCCTATTGATTCATTAATCTGTAATAGCCTCCTCCTCTAGTTCTATACTGTATTCATGATCACGAAAGCAGACTAAGATCCCCTTTCCACTTTTAAGTGGACAAAGAATGGACAAAATCCACCTTATCACTTTTAAATCACCCTGATTTAAGTACAGTGAAGTGTTACAGGGAAATTAATGTGAATTAGGAGGTTTGTGAGTGCTCACTAGTTCTGTTTTGTTTGTTTTTTGTTTCGCCTGAATGCCATGACACTTTATTATGATCATAAGGTTGCCTGGGGTAGGAGGATTTTGTTTTTGGCTGCACCCATTCTAGAGGCGCAACTACATGCTTGCTCTGTAACAGCATTCACAGCATTCTTCAGGGTTTACAGGACTAATGTGGTGGTGGGGCAATATTTCCATACTGAGAAGACTTTAAAATGTTGTATAAAACATTGCAAATAAAAAATAAATGCAACAGCAACTCTCCAAAAAGACAAAGTGCATTTCTGGGGTATCTTAAATATGCCCCCCTCTCAATAGAGAGGTAGATAGTCAGATAGCTATAGATACAGACATAAGAAGAGCATTTTCCCTTTGTCTCACCTCTGATAATAATAATAATAATAATAATAATAATAATAATAATAATAATAATAATAATAATAATAATAATTTTATTGTTTAAACCCTGCCCATCTAGCAGGGTTGACCCGGCCACCTTCTCCTAGAAGTCGTAAGTCTATACAGGAAACAGGGTTGTTAGGGTGAACTTAAAAATTGACTTGTTACATAATTTACAGATTTATCTTCTGCTTGTTCACTCAGAGGAAAGTCCTCATACTTTCAATGGGACTTACCCCCAAGTAAGTGACAGCATGGCTCAGTGTTGGAAAAGGGTGATTTGGGCTACTTCAGTAAATCTACATATTTGTTATACTGTACGTGCATATGGGAATATTGCACTGTGTGCACAACGGTGTATTTTTTAATCTTCAATCTTTGCTTGGTTATGAGTCCCTTTTGTATTTTTATAAATCTGTTTTTAAAAATGAAAAAATTGGTTATGTAGATGAAGAGGAGAACAAAATAAATGTTTATGTAATGGTGGTGGTGGGAACTTTATTTCTCTCAATTTCCCAAAAAATAAGTTTCAGGTTTTTTAAAAAGGGTGTTTCTTCATTTCCAGTTACTGAAAAAATATAAACAGAATAACAGGACTGAAAATCTCACATCCAAAAGATTAAAAAAAACAATAGTCAACATTTATTGATTTCTATGGTCTAGTATCACAGTTTAAATATCAAACCTCTCTTTTACAAAGCAAATCAACCAGGATAAAGGACAGTACTGAAGTAAATTTCCAAGCTGTGTGTGTGTGTGTGTGTGTGTGTGTGTGTGTGTGTTTGGAAGTCTCCAACAATTAGTCTGGATGATTTGGATTTGTTACATTCTTTGAAGCCAGAATTAAGACAAAGTCTTTCAGTAGTTTATCTGAAACTTTTTTAAAAAAGTAACTGAAATGCACGTTTATTTAGTATAAAGACTTGGATCATATACATGAAAATGAAAATCCAATTTCTTGTAGTTGGGTTGAAATAGAACAAAGTGCAGTAAGAATTACCTGCTGTTGCCCCCCGCCTTAACTTCCAGAGTTTCTCGTCAGCTGGGAAGTCTGAAGTCAGTCAATGCCTTATATAATCCAGTCCTTTCTAATGAACAGTGTAACTGAAGGTGTGGTCAGCAAGGCACATGTGTCTTCAGCAACAGCAATGTTGCTGGCTGTCAAATGTCCTGTGATGTACAGACCTCCATGCTCATTACTCACTTGGCTGTTTAATCTTAACAGCAGGGTCACCAATTGCCTATACATGTCCTGCCTATAATAATGTTGCTCTAACTGTCCACTGTTTTCCCCACAGATTTGGCCTGTTCCCTCTCATCTAAGTCCCAGATAAGGTCCCTCTCGTCATTCCTACCTCTTCGATTAAGTTGCAATTCTACTTTCTTTAAGATGAGCTGCATTTTCTTGTGAGAAATTTCTCATTCTCATCCATATTACTTACACATTCCTTTACTGGAAGCTTCGTATAAATGATTTACCTTATCAACCAAATATTGCAAGCTTGGACGACAATATGCAAGGAGGGCAGGCAATGTTATTATTCCTCAGACATGTTGTTGGGTTGTAACACCTGTCTTCAGTGCAGACCCTTTGAAATTAATGACTAAACTCTGAGCATGTCTAGAGTTGGAAAGCACGGATTGTCTCTCAGCCTAACCTCAACGTATTGTTGTGTTGATGAAATGAGAGCAGTCCATGTAATCTGCCTTGGGCTTTTTGGTGGATGGGTGGGATGCAGCAGTGATAGAGGGAAAAAATCTGGGAGGTACAGAACTTGCTCAGGTCTTGACAGGACAGTAGAATGCTGAGAGAAAACTATAATGATATTTTGGGTGCTTGCAAAAAGTGTTTTAAAAGCAGCAGTATAACAACAGTTGTTTGTTAGCAAGTAAGCCAACCCAAACAGCATCTTCTTTGTACTGTTTTACTATATACTTTGTGAAGGCTTAGAGTCGCACTTTAAGGTCAACCACACAATCACCCCCTGCCCAACGTGCTGCTCAAGGAAACACCATAGGTATGACAGAGATTATTATGGGCCAGAAAAAGAATGGGAACAACTGTCTGATTCCCAGCACAGTCCTGATGTTTCTGCCTAGGATCAGGACATCCTGTCTCTGTCAATGGACAGCTCAACTACCCGCCAGGTTTCTGTGATTTGCTACAGACAAATCTAAGGTAGAGATGAATAGAGTCAGAGCACCTAAGACCTAAGACTCCTCTCCAGGATTGGGACCGGGTCTTTGTAAATCAGACCGCTGGTGCTAAAAGACTGAATGCTCTAGAAACTGCATTGAGTGTTGAATAGGGAGGCTGGCCTGTTGACTTCAAGGACTACCCTAATGTCTTTGGTCATGCGGGATAAAGCATCTCCTCCCTAAAAGAGGGCACATGTTACGGTAAGACCTGGAGACTGACCTCCTGGTTGTGGGTGGGTATATTGGACAGCTACAACACCCGATTGGTAGGTCCCTCGTTGCTGCGTTGAATCTGGCCAATTGGGTGCAGTCTAAATGGATCGAGGGACCTATATATACACCTATGCACGTGACCCAGAGCTTCCTCTTTCGGCTTGTGCTTCGGAACACCCGCCCACCTCTCCCTATATTTAGGGCATTTTGTGATTGACCTTGCTATGCCGTCGTGTGTCGTCTGTCGTTGGGACAGGGGCACGGCGGGAATTTTCCCCACTTGGCTGATTGGCTGTTGCCATTTGGGTTTTGCCTGCCGCGTAGCAAATCGTCATAACTTGTAATGTTGCGGATAGGCACTGGTTCAGGTGATAGGGATGGGGAAACGCTCTCGCCATCCCTATGTTAAGGGTACAGTGGTACCTCGGATTAAGAAATTAATTCGTTCTGGAGGTCCGTTCTTAACTTGAAACTGTTCTTAACCTGAGGTACCATTTTAGCTACTGGGGCCTCCCACTGCCACCGCACAATTTCTGTTCTCATCCTGAAGCAAAGTTCTTAACCTGAGGTACTATTTCTGGGTTAGCGGACTCTGTAACCTGAAGCGTCTGTAACCCGAGGTACCACCGTATTCCGTTGAAGGAATCCAGGGACTCAACTTGGTTTGGTCAACCCCCCAGAGGGGGTTGTGCCCGTGCCTGAGTCCAGGGGAGCATCTGGGGTATGAACAGAGTCTGTTCCCGGGCCTTTCACCTATTTCAGGTGTTCACCCTTGGCTGACCTATGATGGAGCTCTGGGTCAGCACTACCTGCAAGGGTGCAGGGAGCTAGTCGAACCAGAGCCTATGCAGCCACTCACTTTTCTGTAATCAATTAAGTTGTGGCCTAAATTCTGCCAAAAACCCAAACTAAAATTTGAGTCAAATTGGAGTGTACTTAGGGGGGAGGTCTCTGGGTCTGAACATGTAAACATAGGAAGCTATCTTATCCTGCATCGAATTGAATTAGTGCATATACCTCCATATTGTCTGCAATGAGTGGCAGCAGCTGTCTTGCATTTTGGGCTGGAGCCTTTTCAAGCCCTACCTGGATATTATGGGGATTAAACCTGGGACCTTCTGTATGTAAAGCAGAACCTCTTCCACTGAGCTACAGCCATTATCTGAGGCACAAGACAAGGTTGGTGTGCTTTATATGGAAGACTGCAAATAACATAATGAAATTCCAATAAACAATTATGGGCATAGCCCCAGTTCAAAAATTGGTGTCAAAAGAAAAGTTCCCAGTTTAGTCATACAGATGTTTCTAAATAATATTCACTGGTGATGTAAAACTTGTTTGTGAGACATCAGTGTATTGTGCATCTCCCCTGAGGGCACTTACTTACTTTTGTGGTCTCTTCTGAGCTGTTTACTTCCGACAAAAGGTGTTTGAAGTGTCAGACCTGAACAATTATTTCAGCTGTACTCCCTGGGCTTTTTTTGTGAGCTCTCCTTGTTATTCTAGGTACGTGTAAGTAAAGCCCATGAGCTTCTTTTACAATTACACAAAGTTCAGAAAGAAGTACTCCAACCTAACGTGTTCAAGAGAGAATGGCAGTCTCAGCTTCAATCAAGTTACAGCAAAACCTTTGTTGATTTCAAGGGTGTTTGGCAGAGGTGGGGAACGTCAGACCTTGGCGTATGAAGGAGGTTCTCCAATCCTCTCTGCTTGGCCCTCAGAACTGTCCCCAGGTCTCACCCTCACCCGCCCTGCTCTTCATCCTCCTCAAGTGCTTTTGCCTGGCTGGAAGGAGTCCTTGAATCATAATCCTGCCTCTCACTTGCCCCATTGGAGAAACGCATATGTGGAATATGGGTGGGTGTAGAAACCCCTGGCTTGGCAAGGCTGGGCTGTTACCTACTGTACTAAGGCAAGAGTGTCACCTGTTGCTCCATCTGCTTTTTGTCCAGTGATATGTGGGCCCCAGAAGGTTCTGCATGAGGGAAATTGCTCATCAGGCTGACAAGGGGTTTTCCACTCCTGGAGTATGGAGAGAGAGAATTGCAGATAGAATGAATATGCAAACATAGAGAGACTGAAAGTCAATAGGCCATTCTGTATTATTTTTATTGAATGTTAAGGGGTTTTTTTTGTTAATTTTTTTGTACACACAATTCCCAATTTATGCCTGAGTTACGTTCTGGGCCTCCGCACGTGTAACTGAAATCACATATCAGCTCCCCGGAGACTCCTTCTGGCTCATGAGGAGACCCTCCCCAGAGCCTGAAGCTATTTTAATTCACAAAATGTGTTTCTACCAGCCCAGTGCTTTGGGGGGGGCTCCTCTCCCCCACATGTCTTAAACACAGAGGTTGGTGAATAAATTGTGTCTAAAGTAGAAGTAGAATTGTGTGTAAAGTAGAAATTTGTAAAGGTCTTGCTGTGACATTTGCCATTTTTGTTTTGGTGGACTACAACTCCTGGCACATCCTGTGTCTTAAACTCTGAGCTTCGGGAATAGATCGTTTCTGTGTGTTTCTGTTTCAATCAGAGGCTGGGGAAGTTAATCTGGCCATAAGCTGCTTTGTGCTAGTACCCCCACTCCCACCAGATTGCTCCCCACTTCTGCTAGACTGATTTATATGCCAGACAGGCAGACCTGCACCACAGCTGATTTTGTATACTGATGTTAATGCAATGTGCTCCTATGAACTCCTAAATGTGGTGTTCTTGTTTTCTGAACAAGCAAGAATGTCTTAAGGAGTCACCTTAAAAAGTAAGAAAGTGTATAATGGTATAAGGGTTAGTGATCAGGGTGTGTAAATAGAGAGGTCAGAAGGAAAGTAAAAATATATACAGTACTGACTGGCTTTGCATCATTACCACCAGCTGTTCACAAGAGCAGTTCACAACCAACATAGGTTGCAAGGCCATCTTCCTTTTCAGGTTCTGCACCATGGTTATTACTTAATGTGTGATGTTTAATGACATCACCATGACCCGTCATCATGACATCACTGAGGCCTGCCTCTAGACCTTAGGTTTGGGCCTCAAAATCCCAGTATCTGGGGTACTCCTGACCTGACAACCCTAATAAAAGCAACATTCCAGCAAATAAGCAATTATGAGCATAGCCCAAGATATGGTGTCGGAAGAGAAGTTTCATACAGGTGTTTACAGGTATACCTAAAATAGCTTTTGACTTTTCTGAAGAATATTCATAGGGGGTGCAAAAGCTGCTTGGGAGACATCAATATACTGGGCTTCCCCTTGGGGGCACTTACTTCTCAGCTGTTTGCTTCTGACAAAAAAGTGTGCCTCACTTGGGAAATGTCAAACCTGAACTATTATTTCAGTCGTATTCCTTGAGCTCTTTTATGACCTCTGCTTCTTGTTCTTTGTAATGTGTAAATATCAGGTTGCCATATCCTGAAGAGCAAAAAAGATGACAGCCTGAGCTGCTGCCAGCCTGAGCCAGGGAAAGAGGCATCCGGGGCCGACTCAGGCTGGTAGTGGGCACAGTGTGCAGAGCAGCCCAAGCCCCCCAAACCCAGACATTTCCTTTAAAATGTAAAAATCTCCCTAGATGGGCATGTTGGCCCCCCAAAAGAGGACATGTCCAGGTTTTCCTGGACATATTGTACAATGATGTAAAGTTAAGGAATAATTGGTCCAGCTTAGCATCTTCAAGACAGAGTGAGAGTCTCAGCTCAAGTTAAGTTACAGCAAAACCTTGTTGACTTCAAGGATGTATGGCAGGAGTGAGAAATGTCAGGCCCTGGAGGCGGAAAGAGGCCCTCCAATCCTCTCTGTCTGGCCCTCAGAACTTCACCCTGTGCCAGGCCATGTCCTCTCCAGGCCTGCTCTGCATTCTCTTCAAGGGCTTTAGCTTAGCTGGAATGTGTCCTTGAATGGTGAGAATGGTTCTTGCTTGCCTGGATGGGGTGTGTGTAGCCTATGTGTGTAAATAGACGCCTCTGGTTTCTGCATGGCTGAAACATCAGCTACATCTGCTGTTCAACCCACTTTTTGCCTCTGCCCCCCCCCCCCAGTGTGTGTCCCCACACCCCAAAGGTTCCCTGTGAGGGACCATGACCATCAGACTAAAAGGAGTGCTTCTACCACTGGAATATGAATAAAGATAATTGCAAATGAAATGGATATGCCAAAATACATAGACTGATATACAGTGGGCCAATCTTTATTGTTTTTATAGGATATGCTTCTTGACATTTTCCTTGTATGACACCATGATATTTTATTTCAGTCTCTCTATATAATTGTAAAGAAATAAATATGATTTAAATGTATTTAAAATACATTTTAAAATGTGTCAAAAGTGTTCTTAAGAAGTTCAGAGTTGACCAATTTCCCTTGTGTGTAGAGGATTTCCCCTCACTGGTATCATGGCTGCAGATACACTATACATTTGTGTGCATTCTGTAAGCTCTATGTCCTGGGTTTTGTTATTATTAAACGCATGACATCAACACTGATCTGGACATATTTCTTTTCTTTCTATGAGTTAAAGCACTTCAGCCCATGTGTGTGTACAAAAGAAAGCACGTGCAAACAGTACAAAATTCAGGTAAGTGTGAAATTCAAAGCTTAACCACATTCCAATATCTATGAGATAGATTCACAGTTCCAAGGTACAACACACCTCCAGTTCTTCTGGTACATACTTTGAATTTATTTAAACATACATGTTATGTGAGAGAAACCACTGAATGCCTCACTTGAACACATGTTAATTTATTGATTTTCAAGGAAAAGGTTAGCAGTGCAGGACTGTGAGTGGAAGATATTTCCTATGAGGATGTACCTAAGTGCTTTTTGAAACCATGGATAAAAAAACCCATATATTAATGGATTGCAGGTGGAGTTGATGTAGGCAAACCAAGTTAAGGCATCAAATAATACTTCAGGAGTGGAAAACCCTATAAAAGGGTCGATTAAAATGGTGAAGAAACATGGAAGCCAACACAAGAGAAAAACCCCCATCACAATACTCAAGGTCTTAGCTGCTTTCCTGTCCTTACTCTTAGAAACCTGGTTGTGTTTTTCATCACCCACATTTTCAGATCTGTTCTTCATGACCCTCAGGTGCTTTTTGGACACGTGGAAGATTTTTGCATAAATTCCTATCATCACAGAGCCAGGGATGAAGAAGCCAAATGAGAACAGAACTACACCCCACAGCTTATTAAACATCACCGGGCAAGAACTAGAACATGCAACTAAAAGCTCATAGCCTTCGATGCCAGAGGCATATGCTTCAGAGAAAACCACCCCGAAGGCAAAAGAAGCTGGGACTGACCAACAAACAACAATCAATTGCCTGATTGTAGGGATAGTCATTTTCAATGAATAGTGAAGAGGGAAACAGATGGCATAGAAGCGATCGACAGCAATGGAGCAGAGGTGGAAAATGGAAACCAAGCAGAGCATCAGGTCCAAGCTGTAGTGGATTTTGCAGAAGGTGATCCCAAAGTACCAGCAGTTCTCTACAGATCGGATCATGCTGTAGGGCATAATGAGGAAGCCGAGCAGGAAGTCAGTGACTGCCATGGAAAGGATGAGGAAATTAGTTGGGGAGTGCAGCTGCTTGAAATGCGAAATGGAAACGATGATTGCCAAATTCCCAAAGACAGTGACAACGATGAGTCCAATCAGGGATATATACATGGCTCCCCGAACACCTGCTGACCTGAGATTTTCAAGGCAGCTTCCATTTCCAAAGCCAGAGCAATCAATGGCAGCTACAGAGGAGTTAAGAAAAACCACCATTCTTCATCTGAAAATAGGAATATGGAATATTTAATGCAGAAAGGGACACATGCTGTTTTGCAGCTCTCCTGTAATCTGTCCAGAGGCTTTACCATAAATCTTTCTGACCTATTGTAGCTGATTGTGTTGACTGATGGCCACTGAGAATGACATGCAAGTTACCCCACACTTGATATGTCGCTGGCCTCTCCGTATCTTGTTTCTCCTTAACAAACAAGGAGGATCTTGTTTCTTATTGCAGAGGTAGCACACAAGGAGGTGAGGCTCAACTCTTCACTACCTCATCCCATGTTTTTGAATAAGGCTGCTTAAGAATGGGCATCTAGTGCATTTGGGGTGCCAATCTCTGTTCTCTGTGCAATGGGAGAGTCAACAGATAAGCTTCCCTGCCCTCTGCATGTTGCCTTCATAGTGAGAATCAGGCTCCCCAATGCCTGTATTTAGTTAAGGAAAAACAAGATAAATGGCTGCCTGCTGCTTAGTAAGAGCACATCTAGTTTGGTCCTCAGAACAGTGTCTTTGCCATGGCAGTGTGCCAGCGTATGCCACAGCTTAATTGTGTCATTCATCCTGAATCCATGGGAAAGTCTGTTCCAAAACCAGAAGTCATGAAGCAAAGTGGCCAAGATTTTTGCCAATCTTGAATTCCTCTTTACTGGTGCAGTAACTGATGGGATTGACTCTTAAATCCTATTATCGGTAATTGGCTTAGTCCTCCTAAGTAAGCCACGTTAACCAATTTGTGGATCAGTTTGTCAGGCTACCCTGTGACTAATCTGCCCCATTTGGCAAATGTGAATAACTCCCCTATGTTGTAACATGGCTTTGTGGAGAAATATACAGGCAGACAAAATCAAAAGGGGGAGGAATGGGAGAACTGAAGGCAGGCAACCCACCTTTTCCTATGCCCTATTGAGCTCATGCCAGCAGCCAGAGAAGATGGAGGGCTGCTTGGTCCCTTTTTCTTTTTTCCTGTTCTGCTTCACTGGGATCCGGGGCTCATATAATCTGCCTCCTGTTCTGGGAACATGTCAAGCAAACTGGAAGACTGTGGCTCTACAACCTCTCCCAGAACAACCCTAACATGCCTCAACATCAGACGGACGTGGAAGAGGAAGAGGAGGTCTGATCTTCCCCCACAACAGTGGACCTCTTTAAAAATGAAAACAAAACTGTGGACCTCTTTCTCCTTGCCCTTGAGATGGGTACACAAAAAGTCAAAATAGCATTTAATACATTTACATGCTTCTTTCTTCTCCTACCTGAGTCCGCTTACACACCACCATTTAAATATTAAATTTGAATGAGACGTCTGGAAGGCTCAGACCTTTCTGATATCCTGTTTTAAAATAAACTGGGATTATAAAGCTGCTGTGCTTTTATGACACGACAGCAAGAACTCAAGAGAATATGAAGCACAAGAAAAGCTGAAGTTTAGTTGGGAGGTGGGGTTAAGTACAAGTGTGAGGTCAAATCTCCAGAAAGGTTGGATCCTCTCAGGATCACACATACTCTCCAGCAGCTAGCAGACTTTATGATCAAATAAAAGGTGACTTGAATGTGATTTGAAAATGATAATAAAATGAGCTGTTTAATTATTAATGTGAAACTCCTTGTTTTCATTATTTTCTTTTTTAAATTTAGTTTCTACATTCTTTTATTAATGTTTTCTGTATTTTGCTTTTGTGCTTGTTGTATTTCACCTTAAGCCCTTTTGGACAAAGGGTGATCCCTAAATATCCTAAAAAATAAATACATACACATGCATATAAATATGTACTATGTATAGGTTTGCCCAAATACATCATGAAAAGATTGATTCTCCAAAGACCGATGAGATCATGTGACCTAAACTGCATTTTAGCAATGAACATGCATGCTTAAAAACTTTTTGAAACCAACATGGGTGTGTAGGGAGCTGTCCAAAGGAAAATCCCATCTCCCCCAAAATGCTATTAACCCTGGGACAAAAGCTCCCATTGGTACCAATGTGATAAATTCCATTTTAAATGTGGAACACACACATATCCAGTTGCCAGACAGGAAGAAGGAAGCAGCAGCATGGTGGTTTAAGCTCTACTGTGACAGACACATAGAGAGATTGACCCCTCTACTGTCCATGGTTGAGCTATGGTGATGCAATTGTATAAACAAGCCTAAGCAAGGTCTGAGTTTGTTGGCTGAGCTTCCATTCCTTCTGTCCTCCTCTGATGTGGCATCCATTTTTAATTAACCACATTTTATTGAAACATCGTAAGCGTAAGCTGTGGTTAATTTTGATATCATATTAAAAATACAACAGCTTCATAAGCCATTATTTGAAGCTGTCTTGATTCAATACACTATATCTAAGATTAACCACTGCTTGTCTGGATTGATGCTGAACTAGTTAGAAGTAAAAGCTTCCAGTCTCCTCCCCACGACCATACCAGAGTGGATGGGGGTCGGTGCACAAGTCTGAGGTTCATCTATGTACATTCCAACCATAGCCTACATCTCCACAAGAGCTATGAGGGCAGGCGGAAGGAATGGAGAAAGGAACTTCCCTGGAATTGAATTTCCTATCCTAGCAGGATCCCAGATAACCTTCCATATAACAAAGGCTATCATGGGCACAGAGAGCAGCAAAGTCCAAAGCCAACCCAAGGCCCAAGTGGTTCTAACAGGGGTTCAAGGCAAGTTGAGGGCCAGTTTGGGGGAGGTCTAGGTCAAGCAGGGACTCGGGGGGGAAATGCAAGTTGATGGACAAACCAAGGTCCAGGTAAGCAGAACACAGTGCTGGCAGCAAGATGTTGTTCCAGTAGCTCTCCCAGTCTCACATTGAGGCTTTTAGGCCAGAGCTATCAGAACCTCACCATGGGCCCAGCTGAAGCCCTTTAGAGGTTTCCATAGAGTCCTCCTCATGAAAAGGACCCTCCTCACAAGGAATCCTCTTCTGCAACCAAGCACTCCTCCTAACTGTGACTATCTTGGCCTGCCTCTAGAGGTGCTGTCATTTGCAGGGACTTGATGGTGGTTCTGCCTTCTGCTTCTTGCTTTCTGCTGGGAGTGGTCCCTGCTAGTCTCCCACAAGGGTCCCGGCTCCGACTCAGCTGCTTTCTGGGGGCTCCAGATCATCCTTGGCCAGGGCATGACAGTGATGAGCAGGAAAAGGCCAGTGAAAAATTGAACTTTCAGAATTATTACCTGAAATACCCTGAACAGAGAAAACAATTCTCTTTGAGGACCTTGACAGGTAAGGAAAGGGTTGTGGCTTCTCTTCCCATATAAAAAATTGGGGGGTCCCTACACTTGCTTTTTGGTTGCAGTTTCCAATGGCATATTCATCATCATGACTACTTTGACTCTCAGAGAGCAGCCCATAGGGAAGGCTAGAAGGAAAAGCCAGAGAGGAGGAAACACAATAGGTGTGTAGTAGGGAGTAGAAGAGAAAGTGGTCCCCCATTATGAGAGGAAGAGGCGGCGGCTATATTGAAAAAAAATTAAAGGGGGTAGTTGTGATTAGACACAACTGTCTCTTTGAATTTCTAATTCACTAGCGAATTGCTTGATTTACTTGAACCGGTTCACCAGTAGTAGTTTGCTAAGCAAATGCTTTCATACTATCAGTCTTCATGATCTTTTTAGTTCTCATGAAAGAGAAAAAGATGACATTGTCCACAAAGTACCTATTTAAAACAAAAGGGAAAGGGAGTTGGCCTCCGGGACCTGTTCAGTTAGATGAGCAATTAGATGTGCTGATCACCCATGTCTCAAGTGCTAATAAGGCTAATGATGCTTTGAAGACGTATTTGTTTACCTGCTCACAGGTTAATTTCCATCCAAAATGGGATCAGACAAAAGTGCAACACATTTCCCTCATTTGCTTCTCATTTGCTATATGACTGGATCTGAACAGAAACCAAGAGACCTCATTAACACATCTCTGATGCATTTCTCAGTTTTAGTGAGGACAGCTACACAACAGCACTGATTAGGTGCTAATGAAGCCATATACTGCAGGACTTTTGCAAAAACATGGTTGTCTCTGATGGGACATTATACTTTGAAAACAAAAGGCAGCGAGACTCTTGGGGAAACTTTGCCTAATCAGTCACAAGAGGAAGAAGTTATTCCTGAGTTAGGTCACATACTTAAATAACCATGCTGATGGATACAAGGTCAACCTTTGATCTATTTGTTAGGAAGAAATTTAAATTGTAGTAAAAGAAATATTGAACTGGCAGTGACATATTGACAAATGGGAGGTGTTTTGTCTCATTTTACTGAGTTATCACTTATTTACTGTTACCAATTGTCTGATGTGTTCATTGCTGTAAACTGCCCTGACATTGTATGAAGAAAAGTAAGATATGAACTTTAAATAAGTAGTAAAATTTTCAGTAATAATAATAATAATAATAATAATAATAATAATAATAATAATTTATTATTTATACCCCGCCCATCTGGCTGAGTTTTCCCAGCCACTCTGGGCAGCTCCCAATCAAGTATAAAAAACAATACAGCATTAAATATTAAAAACTTCCCTAAACAGGGCTGCCTTCAGATGTCTTTCAAAGATACGATAGCTACTTATTTCCTTGACATCAGAAGGGAGGGTGTTCCACAGGGTGGGCGCCACTAGTGAGAAGGCCCTCTGTCTGGTTCCCTGTAACCTCACTTCTCGCAATGAGGGAACCACCAGAAGGCCCTCGGAGGAAGACCTCAGTGTCCAGGCACAACAATGGGGGTGGAGACGCTCCTTCAGGTATACTGGACCAAGGCCGTTTAGGGCTTTAAAAGTCAGCACCAACACTTTGAATTGTGCTTGGAAACGTACTGGGAGCCAATGCAGATCTCTCAGTAAGTGGTTTACGAAACATAATCAAGGAGAATTAAATCAAGGGAAATCATGCACATTGGTACTGAGAGGAATACAGAGCACAGGAAGCCACATAGCTCTGAGTCAGTCTAGCTCAGCATTGTCCTCACTGGCTGGCAGCAGCTCTCCAGGGTTTCAAGACAAGGGATTGAACCTGCTTTCTGTATGGAAAGCAGATGTTCTACTACACATACACAGAGGAGGGCGACCAAGATGGTGGAAATCAAGCTTTATGAGGAACTGTTGAAGGAACTGGGTATGTTTAGCCTGGAAAAAAGAAGACTGAGAGGAGATATGATAGCCGTCTTCTTCAAATATCTCAAGGGCTGTCACATGGAAGATGGAGCAAGCTTGTTTTCTCCTGTTCTTGAGAGCAGAACTCGAACCCATGGCTTCAAGTTACAAGAAAGGAGATTCTGACTTAACATCAGGAAGAACTTTCTGACAATAAGAGCTGTTCGACGGTCTCCCTCTGGAGGTTGTGGGCTCTCCTTCCATGAAGGTTTTTAAGCAGAGGTTGGGTGACCATCTGTCACTGATGCTTTAGCTGAGATTCCTGCATTGCAGGCGGTTGGACTAGATGACCCGTGGGGTCCCTTCCAACTCCATGAACTATGACCCTTCCCCATAACTTTCCTTTTTGTTAAAAGTCAGGTCTTTTACTTAAAGGGGGGAGTGGGGCCACAATTTTCATTTCAGCAATCAACATACTTAAGCCAGGTTTACAAAAGCAGACATGTTGCTTTGATCAGCAAATGTGTTTTATTGTTATCTGTTGTATAACATCACATACTGGACAGATCTGGTAACTGCACAGGTTTAAGAAACAACAACAACAAAAACCCATGTGTATAGCAAAGGTTAAGTGGAGCACTGCATTTGAAGGCACTGTTCCAGTGCCCTCACAACCTGACCCAACCCCAAGCATCTCTGCAATATGCAGCTCTTTCCTTCACAATCCCTTTCTCATCAAAACAAGGGCCATTTCATTAGTGATAATGTAAAGAGAAAGAGCGGGACAGAAGCACATAGCCATTAATCCCACTTTCTGTTTCTTAATATAAAGTTGCACGTCACCCCAATCTCTGAGCAGTGCGACATTGCAGCAGTTCCAGGGTTCATGTTTCCTTTTGGAAATAAGGCATGGCAGAGACTGGGGTGTCTTTATGATATATGGTTTATATTAAACATATATACAACCTAAACCTCTGATGGAGGGGTTCACAGCATTAACACCCCAAAAGCATCTTGTTTCTTTCATAGCCACAGCCGTGGAGTCAAACAGAAATCAAACATTGCTCTCCCTTTCTCCCCAGCTTGCTACTTTCCTTCTAGGCCACATCACTGCTAACTCTCTCCTCCAAACTTGGTTTTGTCGGGGGGGGGGGCTACTTATTTTCTGTCTCGCACAGAGCCCTTTGTTCTCTTAACAGTCCATCACCCAGGCTATCACCTCAACATAGGAAGCTAGCCTGGCTTATATTTTAACACTTGCTGAAACCAGGGTTTTGAAGGATCTTGCATACAGCCTACTTCGTCCTCCCCAAACTCATAGCAGTAACAAACTCCAAATCCAAAGTAACAATAAAAATGTTGTGACCTGCTTGCTGATCAGTTTGACAGCTACAACCCTTGGCCCAGTGAACTCATGAGAGCTGCCAGGATGGTTGGGAGGGCTGCCATGGCAAAGGAAGAAGGAGGGGGCTTTTGCAATATCGGCGGGGAGGGGGGCTGGGCTGCATCTTGTGCAGCCGAGTGGAAACTTCTAGAGTTGTGGGGTTACAGGAACCTTCCAAAGGACCAGCTACCATTTCATTCTTCCTCCTTTTCCATCAATAGACAAAACTTCCTGGGGCTTGCAGCAGTGGCTGGTTAACAGGGCTGAAAATGAATTCCACACTCAATCTCAACTGGCCCTTAGTCTTTCTCTGGGTGGGTAGCAAGAGTTCTGTTACGCGTTCCTTCTTCTTTGTTGCAACTTGGCAGAAATAGAATTGGGTAGGCTGGGTGGATAAAGGGGGCTCCCTTTAGGGGACCTGAAAGGTGAGCAGCTCCCAGCTCAAGGTCCAGTGGGCTAGGCTGCTTAGCAGCCATCTCAAGCTACCAGTGGTCTCAGATGCTTGGTTTTGTACCACACTGGTCTCTCAGAGCTGGATAACCCACCAAATGGATGCCCCAGCCAATGAAGGTTGGCTTACAGGTTGAAAGTCTTTGATGTCAACAGAGTGTGACCCAATGCATGCTTGCTCTGCCTATGTCTGTTTGCCAATAAGTTGTGGCCCATTGGCACCCATACTTCTCTCTTGGTTGGTTATTTGTCTGCACCCTGTTTCTGGGCCATGATGGGGCTGCTGGAGCAACTGCACTGAAGCATCCCACATGCTTTTTCACTTTGACCTTCTGCTTCAAAATGGACAGTGCCTGGTAAAATACTGAAGAAAATGCTCTCAAAGCTCGACGTGCTTCACTCCATAAAGAGCTGAGTCCTGGATGAATCTTGCTGAAAAACCTTCCCCAGTACAATCATCTTCAAGGCCCTTCGAAACCACAGGTAAAAATACGCATAAACAATTGGGTTGAAGGTGGAGTTCAAGTAACCAAACCAAACCAGGGCATCAATGAGAACGGGAGGTATCGCATAATTCATAAAGGGATCTGTTGCCGTGCAGAAAAAGAATGGGAACCAGCAGATGAGGAAGACACCGACCACAGTGCCTAAAGTCTTGGCTGCTTTTTGTTCTCTGCTGTGTGAAATGTGATGCTCAAATCTGATCTGTATTTGGTTTGCAGCAGCCTTAATGGACCTGGCTTGCCTTTTGGCTATAGTGTATATCTTCCCATAGACACACAACATGACAAATCCAGGGATGTAAAAAGAAACCACGGAGGCCACCACTCCTGATGTTTCATTGAAGAAGACAAAGCAGCCTCCCACGCAGTAGATGAGCTTATAGAAGGTCTCTTCTGCTCCAATCATGTTTAACTTCAAAAAGACCATCCCAAAGCCAAATGTAGCAGGGAAGACCCAACTTACAAAGATCATGATCAATACGACCCCTGTGCTGATCTTTGCTTTGTATCGCAGTGGGTCACACACAGCGTAGTAGCGATCAATGGAGATAAAAGAGAGGTGGAAGATGGAGGCTGTACTCAGAGTGATATCGATGCTGGTGTGGATTTTGCAGAAGAATTCTCCGAAATACCAGCAGTTCTCAACCGACCTCACCATGCTATAAGGCATGACAAGGAAACCAAGGAGAAGGTCCACTGTGGCCATTGAGAGGATTAAGAAATTGGTTGGGGTGTGGAGCTGCTTGAAGTGCGATATTGAGATGATCACAGTCAAATTGCCAGCTAGGGTCGCCAGGATCACACACACCATGAAGATATACATGGAAATACGAATGCTGATTGACCAGCTGCTCTTTATGCAGGAGCCATTTATGTGTTCACAACACAACTGCATCCTTCCTAAAGACTCAGATTCCTGAAAGCACATTTTAGGCGCAGCCTGATTGCGGTGTGTGCAGTTCTTCTTTTATGGTCAAAACAGGATCTATTTATTGTTACCATCCAGAAGAAGGGGGCTTCCTGCCAGGAGAGAAAATTACAACATTAATATTTAGGGCTGAGACAACAGGTGTGAGTTTTATTTTCTTCTGTGTTAAGAGTTTGTAATTGTGTGGATGTTATGTGAGAGAGGGGGTGGATTTCATTAAGGGTGTGTGATTGTGTGAATGCACTTTGTAGTGTGTGTGTGTGTGTGTGTGTGTGTGTGTGTGTGTGTGTGTGTGTGCTTGCATGTCTGGGCACACAAATGGTGTGGGGAGCTGGCTCCTCTCACCACATGTGTGCAAGCGACATTGCGGCAACTTTCCCCATCAGAATATGGCCGTCAAGAGGAAAAAGTTTCCACACCTTATGTCAGCTGTGCAAGCCTGACATAAGCCTTGGAGCCCTTTCAAGGTGTTAGCAAATCTTTAGAATGGCATATTCAGCTTTTAAAGACCCGATGTGTAAATAACGTACAGAGGAAAATCATGATGCAGGAAGACTTCACACTGTCAATAATGGACTTTTAAGTCTATCACAATATTTGCCAGTGGGCTTTCCAGTAAAAAATAAAACAGTCATAAGGAGGAGGAAGGGGATGCGGCTTTTCAATCAGAAATGGAACACTGGCAATCCAGTCAACAAACCAGTTCCTTAATACAAATGGACTCTGCCTATTTGCCCAAATGAGCTGAGCAGAATGATTCCAGCCAAATAATTAATCATTCAATAGTACTGATTACTTCACTGCAGTTACCAAGAAATGACTGTGATGCAGTAGGAGCTGGCCTGGACAGTACTGCATACTCAGCAGGTAAAACTCTTTGGTATTCTCCCCTCTCCCAGGCTTCCCATTCTTCTTAGTGCCAACACAGTTGTTTGCTGGAATATATCGCTGTGGAGGGATGAAAGTTTGTTCCACTTGCCTTGCAAAGGGTGACACTTTAGCTGCTGCATACAATACTTTGCTTGCCGCTCTACAGAGGATAGTGGCAAAAAGCAAAAAAAGGATTAGACTGTCAGGATGTGGAAATGTCTTGTTCCTGGCATGATAAAAACTCAGTTGAAATGAGGATATCAATAAATAGATAAATAGATAAAGAAATACATTATTTTGGAAACACACCAGCACACTCTTCTAGCCTAGCAAATGGTTCCCTTAAGAATCTCTTTCTGGGCATTTAGCCCATGAGATTTTCTACGTTACTCTTAAGAGAGTTTCCCCACCCACACCCCCAAGTGATTGAAATGCTTTTTCCAGACAGTGAATATTTTACATGACAGGTCCAAATCCTTACTTTCCATCTTTACTGCGGTGCAGCATGGAATGATGTATGAGCTATGATTCTGGACCCAGCCTAGATGAAAACAGCTGGACTTAAACTTTCCCACTGTTGTGACAGAAGATTTAGTATCTTGAAGGTGCTACTCATCCAAAGGTTCATCTGCTCCCTTTCAGTCTGGTTTCCTTGACTTTTTGTGGGCTATTTTGTTGATTCATTTCTAAGAAATTCTCCTCTGTGTTCTCTTCATCGTGAATGAGAACATGATAAATTATGTTAAATGATGGATTCCAGAACACAAGAGGCCATGAAATGTTTTGGAGTGAAGGGTCTCAATCTGATTTTTTGCCAAAGCCATTGGTCTCTCTTTAAGCCACCCCCAACCTGATGCCCTTTAGATGTTTTACAGCACAACTCTCTTCATCCTGACCTTCCTGGCTGGGGCTGAGCATTGGAGTTCTACAACATTTGGAGAGCACTTTGTTAGAGAAATCGACCTTAGGCCAAAATATTTAAGAAGGGAGGGGAGATAAACCTTTAAGGATGCCTAGATTCACCATTGCAGCTTAAATTAATGTTTTGGGTCAATATTGTTGCAATTTACTATGTCATACTCAAGCGGTATTATACAGAGCAAATGTCAGGCTGCTGCCAGCAACTCCAGGCTGGTTGCCCAGGAATGTACAAGACAAGGGTATGTTTCTTATCATCCTGTTTTTATTTAATATTTACTTGGATATTGGCATTGTCCTGAGTGAATCTCCACCCCCTGTTTCTCCCACTTCCTCATTTGTCATTCTCATTGTCTCTTCCACGGGTGCTGCTACGTGCCCTCTGTCTTTGAGCTCTTTGCTCTCCTACTTTCAAGGCTCACCAGATTCTGGGAGATGGAGGGTCTGGAATGCTTTCTAAAGACACTGTGTCTATCAGCAGTTGCCCCTCTGCTGCTTCCTCTCCTATTATTTCCCAACTTTCCCCCTCATCTGCCTATGAGCTGTGACCTCCCTCAAACCCCTGTTGTAAATCTAAACCATCTTCCTCTTCTCTAGAAGGGTCAGGCTAGGGAGGCGGTCTCCACCATTCCTCCTCTGCCCAGTCCCTAACAGCAAATGAATACTCTTCAGTTGGACCACAGTCTTCTGAGGGCCTGCTTCCATGTCATTACTTTTACTCAAACGAGCTCCTCCCAAGTGCTGCACATGGGAAAGTGTAACACTTGTGGCTATTCAAGAATCAGACCACAGTTCAGCAGGCAGCTGAGCAGTGCAGCTCGTTTCCTATTTAGCAGATCCTCCATCTTGATTAATTTAATATTTTACATTTCCTCATTTTAGTTTCCTTGTGAGTAATTGTCTCCAGTCTCCTTTCCACCTAATGATGACAAATGGCTCTGTTTTAAGAACTAGCTAATCAGATCTGATCTAATTGGACAATTCTTAAAATTTATCAGTTAGAGAAATAACTGCATTAAGAAATAATAATTCCCATCACTATCTGTCAGTTTTGTTGAACGGACCAGGGGAATAATAAAATAATGCAAACAAACAAATTAAGAAAAGCACTTTAGCTAAGAGAAAGAGACATTCCATTTAAATGGGCCGTAGATTATAAAAATGCATATCTAGAACGTTGTTCTGTAGAGTGCCTGGCAGGGGGACTCAGATTTAGGCTCCCAGCTTTATTAGACTTTCTAGCAGTGATCTCATCCACAACATCATCTAGGCTGGGATCCTATTTAGTGCCTCAGATTAGGCCCAATCTAACCCAGGATTACTCAGAGCCAGAGATTACTCAGTGCAGGGCCAGTGACATTGTCCCTATAAGGGAGAAAATGCAGAATCAAAGAATAATCAACTGAGCAACCTAGTAGCTCCAAAACCAGCCCTCACAAATATGGTATACAGTACAAGGGCATTTTAGAAATAAAAAGATCACCATAAGACATTGCAGCAGAAAATGTGCAATTAGGCAATTTCTAATAAGCAATGCAATAGCGGTGATTGGAAATACAAAACAGTGAAATTCATCTGGTTGCAGAGTGCTGAGGCTGTTTGTTGATTCATCATTTGGTCTTCAATCACTCTCACTCACTCACTCACTCAATCAAAGAAATCTTTATAAAAATATTCCACTTCGTCTTTCTGTGCCTACCATCTCCTCTGGAACATTTTTACTGAGGAAGGCAAGAGATGTAGTATCAGAAAGCTGAGAGGTAAGGGATATGTGGCCATGTGAACCACTTTTGGAGGTGGAAATTTGTGCTGCTAATCTGCCACCTGACACTTCCTGGGATGTAGCTCTCTGGAAAAACCTATTGCAAGCCCACATCCTTGTTTCTCATCTGTCCACAAATCCAAGCTTAATAATAATAATAATAATAATAATAATAATAATAATAATAATAATAATTTTATACCCTGCCCATCTGGCTGGGTTTCCCCAGCCACTCTGCGCAGCTCCCAACAGAATATTAAAAACATGATAAAACATCAAACATTAAAAACTTCACTAAACAGGACTGCCTTCAGAATTGTGAGTGGGTGAGCATAGTTTATGACAATTTATTATGGTATATATTTTACATATATTGAAAAATGTGTTGATGCTTAAACAAATACCTTAGAGAGACCTCGTTTTACTAGACAAGTTGCAAATTATGTCAGCTTTTCTTGTATTGAAAAGTCAATATTTCTTTTTATTTATGAAGTTCAAGGGTAAGTGCCAATCCTTATGTAGCCCAAACAGTATCATCCACACACAAGAGAGAGGTTTCAAGCATGATTTTCAGAGGATGAAAAAACCTCTATGATTGAGACCCCCCCCCAAAAAAATTCCAGAATGGACTGAGCATCCTCAGTAGGCAAAGAATGCTACCTGGGGGACCCACAAGGGATAGAATGGAGTGGCTGGAAATACGTTCAGTAGGAACCCATAATGGCAACATTTTCCTGCATTCCTGGCCATCAGATGTGTTGATGGAGCATGCATATGCCCACCCAGCCCTGTTATGCCCCATTACACCTCTGCCCCACCCCATACCACCCTCTTCCAGGTCCAAAAATGACTCGCTTGTGCATGTTTGTGCATGCTTTGAACACACGCAAAATGGGGTTGCCTGTAAATGTCTCACTTTGCTTATGGTAAGATCTATTAGTCGATGTATTTAGCTGAGGTATTTCTCTAACATTAGCAAAGATTTTTAGCCCTAGAGCATCCCATCATAATGTTTGTGCTAGTCTTGAACTTTCCATGGAATGTCATGCCATCCAAATGCAACAATGTTTAATTTGGGACAATTCCTTTTTTAGTGAACTATTTTCTCAGCATTTGACAAACTAGGGTTGGCAATTAAAGGAAACCGTAAATCATATCCATTAAACTTTTTTTCTTTTTAAATAATCTTTTTTAAAAGTAGCAGACATAAAAGGTTAAACAGAAGCTATAATATCTGCATCTAGTTTACAAGTGCCACAAAAAAATGGCAAGGGAACATGCCATATTAATGCTAGGAGCTGTCAAAAACTTAACAGCTGGTGCAGCACAGAATGATTTGCCTTGTAACTAAAGCAATGGGGAGAGCAGTGAGGTTGGTACCCAGTTTCCCAGAGAATAAAATCTGTGTTGCAACAATAGGCTCCAGGTCCTCTTGCTTTCCAATCAAATTCAAGCTCCTGGATTTAACCTATAAACCCCAAATGGCTTTGGGCCCTACATATCTTACAGCCAAGTTCTAAGCATGTTTACTCAGAAGTCCGATATTCAACTCAGAAGCCTCTACTCAATGGGTCTATTCTGAGTAGGGCTAACAGAGCAATCCAAACCCCTTGTGCTGTGTTACTTGTTTGCCCAGCTCTAGGGCTGTGACAAGTGACACTCTGTCCCTGCACTCCATCTTTCATCTGTCAAATGTGCAGGTGGTAGAGCAGCCCTCGTAAGATCCTCGCCACCAGTAGCCAACAGAAAGTCCCCAATGGGATGGGATGAAGGTGGGTAGGGGATGAGTTGGCCCAGGAACTTTTGGACCAGGGGACAGAAGGAGCTGCCCCTTTCAGTTCTTTCCGTTTCTCATTTTCCATGCTTAAATTTCATTCTCCACATTTCTGCAGCAAATCTGAGATTTCTTTATTTTTCAAATCCTCATCAAAACCCACCAGCGTTTTAGAATGAATTTCTTCGTGTACAGCATTTTGTATGCAGCCTTGACTAATTTGCAAGCAATTTCCCCTCCTATGATGCATTTTTGTATGTTGTTTTCACAAATACGTCCACACTTTCCCCTAATATTTTTGGTAAGCATTGTTTGGTTGGAGAATTGCATTGCAAAATTCAGAGACATGGGAATTTCAAAGGAAGGCTGCGTTTTGGTTCCCATACAGCTTTGAAAACTGCAGATTTGATAGACTTGCATTTAAATGCCAACTGAATCAAATTTCTCCCCCATCTCTAGGCTGGGTCCCCTTCAGATCTCACTGCCATCATACCTTTCTAGGCTTGCACAGCCAGCTATCTTCCTGTCTTCCTAACTTCTGCTCCAGTTGCAGTGTGTGGTAGGACTGTGAATGTGGTAAGAGGTGGTTCAGCCACTCCATAAAGCCCTACCAGAGCAAGGGGCAAGAACTGGATTGCAGTGATGATGATGATGGCAACTTCTAATTTATATGGGGGTTACGTTCCAAGATACCACACATTTAGGTGGAATCACATATATTTGAAACACCATTGAAAAAGCCTGCAAACACCCCATTCTGCCCCTGCCCTGCCCCATTCTTCCCCTTTTTGTGTATATTTGGGTCACTTACAGGTTCAGCAAGATAGGCATGTGCATGGTCACACACATATCGGATGCACCTAAAACAACAGTTGCTGCCTGTAACAACAACTTTCTGATATAGGGCTGCATTAGCTAGATATCATCCACTGACTCAGTTTTGAAACTGCCTCTTTCTCTGTGTCTTGAATAAGAGTGATATTTTCAGGAAGAGAATATATTTTGCTCTTTCTCCCCCCCCCCCAAAAAAAATACTTTAACGTAGTCCATCTTGGAGGTCTTTTCTTTATACAGTAAGAGGAAGGTGCTGTAGAATAGCAAAAGTAGGCTTTTAAACTATCTCAAATTTCTACCTTCTCTGTTAAAATGTGGGGTCTCTGCCATAGCCTCAGTTTCCCATTCCCATGGGCTTTCTTCATCTTGCAAGACATCTTTAGATGAGAAGCCACCCAGCTTGTAAGCTGTTCCTAAAAGGTACAAGTCCCGTTTACAAACCCCATCGCAATGCTTGTTCTTAAGCCCTCTAGAAGTCAGACTGGAGTACATTATTAAAAGCCAGTATGTCCAGGAAGCAGCTGCTAAGAGAGAGAGAGGACCAAGCAAATGATTCTATAAACTTTTTCCACTCCACTCACTGGAAAGGCAAATCCTTACTACTATTTAATTAAACATTATAGGCACATAAGGAACAAAAGGAGCCACGCAGCACAGCGCATGCAGCCAACCTTTTGCGCAAGCCTCTATAAAGGGAAGAAAAGGCACAAACGGAGCTCTGTTTTGTGTTTCTTTTTCAAAGGGGTCACTGTGTACAGAAAGCAACACTCGGTGGCTGAGTTCTGCTTACTTTGTTGAGCAAACAGGCGTAATCCAGCAGATCTATCTGCTAATATTTGTCTGAAAAAGCAGAACTACTAGATACACAATTGCTGTGTATGTTAAGCACATATTACAAGACATATTAAGAGCTATGGGTGAACAATACTAATTGCTTACTCTACAGTGGAAACGGCAAGGCTTCTCCGCCCCTGCCCCCCAGCAGTGCGTGGCTATAAACATGTTGTATATAATCCCTGTTCTTTTAAAACAGATTCTACAAAAAAGCAATATAACTATACAGTGATACCTCAGTTTAGAAACTAAATCTGTTCTGGAAGTCCGTTCTTAAACCAAATCCATTCTTAAACTGAAGCATGCTTTCCCTAATGAGGCCTCCCGCCGCCGGTGCCCTTCCACTGTTCAGCTTCCGTTCTTAGACCAAGGTAAAGTTCGCAAACCAGGACACTACTTCCAGTTCTGCGGAGTTCATAAACCGAATAGTTAGTAAACAGGACTGTTTGTAAACCAAGGTACCACTGTATATTATATATCTAGCAAAAAGTTGCTGTACAGACTGAACATAAGAACATAGAAAGTGCCCTAGAGGATGAAGCATCCCCTCCTCACATTAGCTAACCACTGATTGTCATCAGTCAGAGAGGGAATTATTAGTGTGTGTTTTCGTTCTTATTTTTATTATGTATTTTGTGTTTTTTATATTGTAATGTTGTGAACTTCCCTGAGATCTATGGATGAGGGGCGGTGTACAATTTTAAAAAGATGATAGATAGATAGATAGATGATAGATAGATAGATAGATAGATGATAGATAGATAGATAGATAGATAGATAGATAGAGATGATAGATGATAGATAGATAGATAGATAGATAGATAGATAGATAGATAGATGATAGATAGATAGAAGATAGATAGATAGAGATAGATAGATGATAGATAGATAGATAGATAGATAGATAGATAGATAGATAGATACCTATGGAAAGCAGACACTTTCTCCAGCTGTGATTCCCAGCAACTGGTATCCAGAGCCATAATGTCTCCAATAGTGAAGGTAGAATATAGTCATCACAGCCTGTAGTCATTGCTAGCCTTGTACTCCATGAATTTGTCTAATCCTTTTAAAAAGCCAACTAAATGTTCCCCGTTCCAGTTCTTTGGGGATACTGCATTCCACTTCTCCATGTCCTGCCCTTCTCCCAATATACACTTAAGATTCTGTGGCCTCTAAACATGCTCAGACTTCAATGGATTGCGTCCTCCCCCCACCCCTGAGAGGGAGGTGCCAGACCTTAGGTCCCCTGTCCCAAGAACTACTCCTACTTTTGCAAACTTCAGGGCTCCCCTGAGCATGTTGATACCTTCCCCCTCCTGTTACTCAATGGCCCCACTTGGGCTACAGTCCTGCCAATACTCATCGGCTGGGTTTGCTGTTGCCCCTCATTAACAATTTCATTGCAGATGTTGCGTAAATGAAATGTGTAAGCCTCTTTCCTAAGCTCTGCAAGCAAGCCTATAACAGGATGCAGGAGCCAAGCCAAAAAATGCTTTCCCCTCATCATCTTCCCTTGGTTTCAAACATAAAGTGGATGCTCATTCTTAGATTTTACCCAAGTTGTTCACATGTTGCATTTGCTTTGTTTATAATCCCAGGAAAGTGAGTGCTACTGTTTATAGTCCCAGAAAAGTGAGTGCTACTGTTTAGGAATGTAAACAGCTTGGAATTGAGTGTGCCTGTATTTCCCATGGAGTTTATTTAAAGGAGAGAGAGAGACCCCCAAAAAACTTGTTTAGTTTTTCTGACTCTTAGTTCTGTAAAGAATTTTGGAAAGGCAGAATGTTAGAAGCACAGCGTGAGATTTTGCATGGTTAATGAAAATATTTCACATTACTTTAATAAATGTAGATTGAAACATGCACTTAAGAAAGTACCTGGTGCTTATGGGGAATAAGGAACTCCAGTAGGTGAGGAAATAGATCAGCATTGTAAAAGTGGAATCTATTTATCCATCTTGTGACACAAGAAGAAGAAAGGCATGCTGGACTAGCAAATCATTGGATAATTTCAGCGTGTAATTTCTGTTCCATTCATACAATGGGGAAACTTCTGTGGTCCCCCCTCCCCCCTGCGGCCCTCCACACTGCACCCTTTTCCAAGGGCAGCCCAGTTTTCAGAAGCACATTCTTAGGAGACCCATGAGAAAACCCTATTCTGTGAATACAAATTCAGTTCTGTTGGTGGAAGGAAAGACAACTAATCAGCACCACCCAATCACAGTTCCTGGGTTAGAACAGGAAAAATATTATTTACCTCTTTCCTCCTCAAAGTTTGGAAGATCAGAAGCAGGCATGGCCCTATCACATGCTTTCAGCCTGTGGCAACAGCTCAGGGGTAGATGGGAAAGTGGGGCACAGATGAAATAATGTGTGGGGAGGTGGAATTGGGATAAATGACTGGAACTTCCCCCACAGTCAAGTTTCTTAGGCTGGAATCGTAACCCCACCTTCCTGGGGGTAGGCTGCACTGTATTCAATGGGATTTACTGAGTAGACATGGTTAGAATTGCAACCATAGTTATAAGCAGTGCTTTTTATTACCATACTCACCAGTACAAAATACCATTTCCTCTTTTTTTTTGCTACCTATGGCAACCACTGTGTGCTGGCACCCACAGCATGTTTATCAAAACATGAGTACCGGCACCTCATTTATTCCCATTGAAAGCACAGGCTACAAGTAAATTTTCTTCATCTCAGGAGTTCTCAGAAACAGGAGTGCAGGAGTGCTTGTGAAAACAGAAGTATGCACTAAAGCATCTTTTATTTAGTGTGAAAATATATTTAAACAAGCAATACACAAGGGAACAATTTTCTTGGTAAAGGAATGCTCTTTGTGTTAGGGCAACTGGCATTTTAGGATATGCACCTCATCTCATGAGATCCATCCACCCACTGCAAAAGGTGTTTTTCTTTTAATGTCTAGTTAACTTGTTTTTAATTAGGGGCATCTCAGATGAAAATATTGTAATTCTGAGGTCATAGCAGGAAACAATTTATGTATATCTCTTCAGACTAGCCATGTTTCACATGCTTTCCAAATAATACATTGTCTTTCAGCATTTCCTAAGCAAGGTAAACTGCTATGTGTCTTCAAATATAAGTACCATAATGGTTTCAAAACTGAGATACTTTATTTAATGCAAAAATTTATATGCTAAACAAACAAAGAAACCCAGACCGTTCAGAGTATCTCACTTCTACTGCAATATTTTCAGGCATAATTTAAATATAACTTTTATTCCAACTAAAATAAACTTTTATTCCAACTAAAATAAACCAATTAAAAACAAGATGCCCATTGACTAAATGTCACTTTAGTGAGTTGCCAACTATAACTAGCATCTTATATTTGTGATATATATGCATAACATTGAAATGATAAGAGAAAGAGATTTAGTTTCTGTTTTGTTTTTTAAAAACATCCAAAATCTTGTGTGTAGATTCAGAGTCATTTTATTCTCTTCTGGCAATAGGAAATCTTCCACCAGAATCCCCAAATAATAAATTAAACTCACCTCAAAGAAAGATAGACTCCACCTGAGCAAGCATCTCTAGCATCAATCCACCATCAAAGGTCCAAATCGCCACAGATGCAAGCCTTATTCTTGGCTTATCAGTTCATGCAAATCCAAGTTGATGAAGCTGTGTCCATTCAAGTCTGACTTTCGTTCACAGCCTAATGCAAAGTCTCAACCCACATGATGACGCAGACATTAAATATTCAAACAAGATAAGCAGATGAAAAATATTTCCTGCCACCCATTTGCAGTGCAGGGAAGGGCAAAGGGCTTATATTATGAAATGAATATATATAGCATGCTAAACAGTTATGACAACTTAATGTACATTTCTTCTACCTGAACATGACATAGACACATATTACATTAATAATAGTTATAACAACTTAATTTACCTGTGTTCCACGTGTTATTATATCAGCTGATAATAAAGCAAGAAAAGTTGTCAGCATCATCTTGGAAATCTACTTTTTCATTACATTAAAATTCAGTGTAAAACTTTTAACACCCTTTCTTTTTAGAGTTGTCCCACAGTTTACCTTTCCCTAGCTAAATATTAATCACATGGAAAACCTACAGAACTGGTTTGGTTGTGTGTGTTTTTTATAGTTTTCCTGGACAGCAAAATGTGTGTGTGTTTCAAGCACAGCAGCAGTACTATCAACCCACCTGTGAAACCACAGAAAGTACCAGTTGTGGAAGGTGCCAATTCTGGAAAATACCAGTAGTCATTTGAGGAAGCTCTGTTCAGCCTATAACTAAATGCTGACTGCATCCATAGCTCCAATGTCAGCTAACCTGGATGCCACTTCCTCATCTCCAGTTTAGATTACTGGACATGGTTGCCTTTGCTTTTGTTCTATAATAATAATAATAATAATAATAATAATAATAATAATAATAATAATAATAATAATAATAATAATAATTTATTTATATCCCACCCATCTGGCTGGGTTGCCGCAGCCACACTGGGCGGCTCCCAACAGAATATTAAAAACACTTCCTCATCTCAAACATTAAAAACTTTCCTAAACAGGATTGCCTTAAGATGTCTTCTAAAAGTCAGATAGTTGTTTATTTCTTTGACATCTGATGGGAGCCGTTCCACGGGATGGGCGCCACTACTGAGAAGGCCCTCTGCCTGGTTCCCTGCAACTTCACTTCTCACAGTGAGGGAACCGCCAGAAGGCCCTCAGAGCTGGACCTCAGTGTCCGGGCTGAACAATGGGGATGGAGACTCCTTCCATGATAGAAGGATGAGGGTGGAGAATGTCTGCCTTTCAGTCTCCATTATCTTTTAAAAAATACTTTTGACTATTGGTCTCCCAAACCAAAATTTCACACCCCTGTTTATGCTTCATTACTCCCTGCCCCTCTTTAAAACAAAAACAAAAAGCTCAGCCATGGCATTTCTCCTGTTGCAAAATTCTGCCGCTTCCAACCTAGCCTCCAGTTCATGTTGTGATTGTTTTCCACCTTGCTTTCTTCTGCCACCTTCTCTTTGGACCTTCATTGCCACATCATTGTCCTTTCACTTCCACCTTATCCCCTGCTGCCGAAGCCATTCACTCTCTCATTGCTAAGACATGTAATGCCCTTCCTCAAATCGTTACTCCGGCTCCACATTCTCTTGAAGGTCCAGCACAATCCCTCTGCAATGCTCCAAGTCCCAATTGATTCTGACTCCCTCTCATCCACCAAGTCTACTTTTCCCAATGGCAAAAAAGGAAGTCACAGTGCAACTCTATGCATGTCTATATGAGACTTACTCTCACATAAATGGTTATAGGATTGCAGACTTACTCCCTGTCTCAGAGAGTCAGGAAATTAGGGGTAAAATTACAGAAATGCCCAAAATGCCTATGTAGCACTTTAACTTATGTCCCATCACCAAAATAATTATTCCTGTCTTCTTTCTGTCTTCCCTTCTGAATGGGCAATCAGGGTTGAGGTGGAAAGGTAAAGTACCCCTGTATGGTTAAGTCCAATCAAAGGCAACTATGTGGTTGCGACGCTCATCTTGTTTTTCAGGCCAAGGGAGCTGGCATTTGTCCACAGACAGCTATCCAGGTCATGTGGCCAGCATGACTAAACCGCTTCTGGTGCAACGTAACACCATGACGGAAGCCAGAGTGCACAGAAATGCCGTTTACTTTCCTGCCACAGTGGTACCTATTTATCCACTTGCACTGATGTGCTTTTAAACTGCTAGGTTGGCAGGAGCCCACCCCATCGTGCGGCAAGCCCAAGAGGCTCAGTGGTTTAAACCACAGTGCCACTCTTTACTTCACACCCCTACCAGCAGATAAGGCCCCTGTGTTGATTTCACAAACAAAGTGGGGTTTTTTTTTGGGGGGGGGAATGTATGCTGCGCTAAGTCCAATGCTAGGAGTCTTCAGCTGGTGAGGTTCTACAAAAACCACACTGTTCATCTGCCAGGGGGATTAACAGTAAAGATGGATCTGTCAATTTCAGTGTCTCAGTTTCTAATTTTTCCAATCTGAAATTCACTTCTTCACATTCCTGCAATTATTCTATTTAAAAAAAGCCATGAAAATTGTTCAGCCTTTGCAAATTCTTAAAACATTTTTGAATGTGGTTTTGACTAATACACACATTTTTTGCAAGCAATTTGTCCCAGAGAATTAACTTCCATATGTTATTTTCACCCATAACTTCACTTTTATGCACACCGCCCTCTAACATATACATTTTTGTAATTGTTGTTTGGAAAACTGCATCACAACATTTGAAAAAGCATGAATTATGAATGCCAACATTCTGCATGCCTGGAAAGGCTTGCCTAAATGTTTTTAGCAAGTGAAGACACCTCATTGATGCCAATTGGCTGGGTGTTCCGAGGCGTGGGTGATGCGGCATTAAAATATCAATTTATTACAAACGTGGAACAAGTATTATGTGGCACCTGTAACAGTACCAGATCTGCAGATTGAAGCAGTTGTGTGGGCACATTTGGGGTAGGGTAATCCTGCAAATAAATTGATTTCATCAGTTACCAAAGGTGAGCCATCTCAACAGTCCCACCACCTGTCAAGGCTCAGGGAATACTATCCCTTCCCAGGGGGCAGCCAAAAGAAAGCAGATAATGCGAAGAGTCCTTACCACATCATTTATTCAGTATTCACAGAGAGAGACAAAGGGGTGTAGTCTCTATGCCATGATGGCATTGCTCCAAGTCCCACTCCCCTACATCGTCCCTATTCTGCATCACTCCTGCATAGGCTAATCTGAGCTTTCTGCCCCTGAGCTCTTTGTTTTACCATCTGCAATACCCACCTGGTACTGGGAGTGGGGGGGGGGGTCAGGAATGCTTTTCAAGGGCACTGAGTCTGTCAGCTGTCTCTTCCCTGATGCTTCTTCTTCTTCCTGCTATTCCTCTTCCAATATTTCCCAACTTTTGCCCTCTGCAGCCTCTGAAATATGCCCCTCTGCAAACCACTGTTCTAAATCTATACTGTCCTCCTGTTGTGAGGAAGATTCAAGAGGAGGGGTGGCGTCCCCCACCATTCCCCCACTGAGGCCCAGCTCCTGACACCACCATTGCAGGTGAACCCATTGGTAGCAGTGAACTTTCTGATTTGATCTCAAAAAGGGTACAGTGGTACCTCAGGTTAAGTACTTAATTCGTTCCAGAGGTCCGTACTTAATCTGAAACTGTTCTTAACCTGAAGCACCACTTAAGCTAATGGGGCCTCCTGTTGCTGCCGCGCCACCGCCACACGATTTCTGTTCTCATCCCGAAGCAAAGTTCTTAACCTGAAGCACTGTTTCTGGGTTAGCGGAGTCTGTAACCTGAAGCCTATGTAACCCGAGGTACCACTGTATAGCCCATTTAAACCGTGTAAGAGCCCATGGAATTCAATCTTTCTCTCTCAGCTTCTCATTGCTCATTTTAAGTCCGTCTGCAGTAGTTACTCTGACTCATGAACCACCCTTGTCGAGAAAGTTAATTAACTCTTTTACAAGCACAGGGCAGACTAGCCTCTAAATATTACCAGCTTGAAAATGTTTTGCAATGCTGTGTAAGCAATTAAAAAGCATTTCATCGTTGTTGTGTTTTGATGCCCAAACCTTTCCAGGCCAAACGACACTTAACACGATGAGCTGCTCTTTGCAGTGCTAATATGGTTTGACATTCATTTCAGCATCGAAGGATTAAGAACCATTTTGAGAGCACTGCCGTCCCTGAGGCAGAAGCAGGTGCTTCTTGTTTACCCCAGCAACACCAAAAGGTTGTTAAGGGAAGATATTGACAAGAAGAAAGCAATTTGTTCCAGCCGGGGAAGAGCTATAGTAACTTATCCTTGCATTCATAATTCATTGTCACACCATATGGAACTCCTTTTGGAGCAGTGATAGGGGATATATAGATAGCATTTGATGTTGACACTCTCATTTGATACGCAAACCATTCAGAGAGCAAATATTCTTAAAAGAAGTCAGGCTTTCTCCTTCCTGTGTACGTGTTGAGTCCTTTTTGCAGCATCAGGGTGACCAGATAAAATGATTCAATAATATTTCAATACTTCCTTTTTTGGAATATTTTTTGCAGCCATTTTATAGACGGAAGTGGGTGGTGTGAAGGCAGCCTCATCATCATGTCACTGCTGACTTGAAAGGCACATAGGGCATCGGATTGTGACCCACAGCATCTGTGCACAAGTGGTTCAGACTTCCCCCAAATCTTTACACACATCTCAGATCTGCTCCAGAACCTTTGGAGCAAATCTGAGAGGAGGGGAGGGGAGACGAAAGGAAGAGGAAGCCTGATCACGTCACACTGGATGCCACCCACTGTTTTCTAGCAAGATACTTTCCCGCGTGAAACATTTGAGGCAAACACCTGTAGGGTAAATGTGGGGTTGGGGTGGGACACTTGCAATGTCCCTCTGTGTGTAAGCTACATCATTCCTTTCCATGTTAAGAGTGTAAAATCCTCGTTGCAACTGGAGAACTCTGATAAGACAGGAATCCTGATCACAGGAGGATTCTTAGCATGTTCTGCTGCCTATCATGACATTTCTCTTTTGACTTTCAGTTTAAAATCTATCCTCCATTTTGAGGAAAACAAGAGTGCCAGTTATATAACAAATCCTGTGTACACACTGTGCACATGACTTTCCCCACAGAATTCTGGGAACTGTAGTTTGCCCACCACAAAGCTATATTTCCCAGCACCCTTAACACGCTTAAAGTATACAACACCCAGACCTCTTGGAGGGAAATCATGAGCTTTAACTACATGGTGTATAAAGCCATGTTTGTCATAGTCCATGCCCTGTTGCAGCTGTGAAGTGCAGTATCACCTTAACGTCATCAAAATAAGATTGTCACAGGAGCCATTTTTTCTCCCAGAATATTCATGGTGCACATAATGTGCAGAGGCCTAGTTCTCTGATAGAAGTGAACAACCAAGGACCCCAGGGAATTTCAGGAATAAGAAAATGGAAACTCAGAAAGTGTTCCTGTTTGAAGAAGAATAAAAGATGAGTAGCTAAAATTAATTCTTTGACCTTTATTAATGCAATCTTCGAGGAACTTGTGTTCTTTGGGATTTGACGGTCAACAACTAAGCAAAATAATCTATGTGACCATCACAGCAAGCTGTAGCAGCCCAGTCATATCAGAGTCAACAAAAAGCAATTTGCGTTCTTTCACAGTTGTGAACTGTCCAGCTCAGAACATCTCAAGGAACCTCACTGAGTATGTAGGGATGTGGAGGATCCTTCTCATACCACCTGCCCCAAAGTGTCACCGTTAAGACTGGCTTCGATGTACCATTATGAGTAACCAGCTGTCCATCACTCAAAACCTAGTTGAGAACAAAAAGAGGAGGGAACATTTACAAAGTAATAGTTGCACACAATATCAATATTATAGGTTTATGCAACATAGCACTAAAGTGAACATTCTGTTAGAACAATAATTTCCCTCGCACAATGGAACATTCCCCCCCCCCCATCCCTCCTTCTGCGCACGTGTCCCTCTTAAATCTGTTCTGAAGGTTTTTCCCAACCCTACAGATCAGATTTGGGCAGCGCTTTTTTTCTTTAAAAAAATGTTTAGGGGTACTCTCATTTTGACAAAAAATAAATAAATCACCATTTCATAGTTCAAATCGGGAAAAATAAATACAGTAAATGGACAAAAGTACAAAGATTCACAAAATGTTCAGGGGTATGCATACCCCTGCATCCCCCCCAGAAAGAAGCACTGGATTTGGAGATGGCGCAGGGTGTGTGCTGGAGGGGAAGAGAAGGAAATTCTGTTTGTGCTGGTGCTTCGCTTTGCACTAGTGGAACCATATAGGCAAATATGTATAGAAATCCATTCAGAAAAGTGAATTATCATAGAAGGGATGGAGAGATCTGTTTCTCCTCTACCAAGCCAATTGGTAGAAGACAATTTTTAGTAGGCCAGTAAAAATAATAATCATCCATGCTGGTAAATTTCCTGGCCTAATAACCAAGGCCGTATTCAACAGTCTGTGCGGCCCCCATAGATTTCCCTGTACAGCTGAAGGCACAAGAGAGGTAGCATGATTTCTTTCAGAAGCCCACTGTTATCCTGAAAAGGCTACTGAGCCATCTGAACTTTGCTTATGATAATGTCCTTAAAGGAATTTGTCTCCATTCTGATACCATACAGCCACAGTTTTTTTCCATCTCAGCCAGAAAACATTTGCTAGAAGCACCGCCCTACCTGAAATTCTCCAGGCGCCAACTGAACTCCACTGAGCAGGACTTCTGGGAAGACATAGCTAGTGCTAAATGTGCCACTGAGAGAAAAGAAATCAAAGCGGGTATGAGCAGTTGTCACAGGCTGGCCACAGGTCTGTTGGTCTGCGCTTGCACACTTCAGCAATGTACATATCTAAAAAGAAAAAGAGCAATGCATTGGGAGAGCGCTCAGAATAAATATAAATTTTACTGCTGCTGTACCATCACAACCATGGTGCTGGTTTAAAATACAACCAAGTTGGTTACAGTATAAGAACAATAAGAACTGTTGCAGTACTAATACAGTATTATATGAGCTATATACCCTTTATATACCCAGGTGATCACCGCACTTTGCAGGTGAGGCCTTCCGCAGATACCATCTCATCAGGAAGTCCGTTCTGCACCATGTAGGACTCAGGCCTTTAGTATTCTTGCACTTAATAATTTGGAATCCCCTCCCCTTCAACAATAGACAGGCTCCATCTCTGTTGTCTTTTTGGCACCAATGGAAGACCTTCTTCCTCCAACAAGCATTTTAAGTAGAGATCTTTCCCAGTCCATATCTGTGTTGGAATTGTTTTTAAATATGCTTTATTATCAATTGTGGTTTGCTGCCCTGGACTCCTTTGGGAGGGAGGGCAGGCTATAAATTGAATATAAATAAATAAATAACCTGCCCAACTGCTCACTCAGTTGATTCAAGAAGTTTCCTTGATGGTGTTAGCTGCAACAAGAACACCCTACAAATGTCAAATGTAAGAAGTCAAAAGCCAACATTGATTTCTTACATTTGACAGCCCTCACCTAGTTTCCAGTGTACTTCCACACACAACTACAGGCACATTGGTCTCCAGAATTATGAAACAGGTGCATATCTCATTACTCCAAAACTAAAAAACTAAACATACCAAATGAAATTACAGTCTTAATTATCAGTGACAGCGTTCCATGGGGCTAGAAGGCCATATTTAGACTGCAGCCCTGTGCACACTAACTTTGGAGTAAGCCTCACTGAACTCATTAGAACTTTGTTCCAAGTTCACCTAGCTACAAGTTACTAAGTTACTAAGACTTTGGAATTAGGTTTTCTTCTTTCCTTTATTCTGGGCACGAGCCACCCAAGAAGGAAGCACATATTTTTGTTGTTTTGTTGTCCTCTGTCTTGGGAAGCAATGGAATTCCAGTAATTTAAACTGGAAAATTAAATTCAACTCTCCAGCTGAAATTTGTAGGAAATTACAGTGGTACCTCAGGTTACATACACTTCAGGTTACATATACTTCAGGTTACAGACTCCACTAACCCAGAAACAGTGCTTCAGGTTAAGAACTTTGCTTCAGGATGAGAACAGAAATTGTGCTCCAGTGGCGCAGCAGCAGCAGGAGGCCCCATTAGCTAAAGTGGTGCTTCAGGTTAAGAACAGTTTCAGGTTAATTAAGTACTTAACCTGAGGTACCACTGTATATTAAAAGTGCTTAACTTGAACCAGATCACGTCCTATGTTTCTATGGCAATATACGGCAATATATCTAGAACTTCCTCCTCTCTCCCCTCTCTCCGATGATGAATAAAAATGAGATCCCACCTTCCCTCATAAGAAGAAGATAAAAAGAGACCTGTAAGTAGTAATTTCCTTCGACCTCATGAAGGCCGTCAAATGCACCTAGCACATACACTTCATTTTCTTGCTTTTCTGTCATTTTGTAGCTCAAATGGCAGCAGAGAGCTCCCTGGCAGACGGTAAGATTGCCAGCTTCTTTGGCGAGTTCAGAGAAAGTGTATTCATCAAAGAAAATCAATCCTGTGAAATCACCATCTTTGGGGACCGGTTTGATAGTTGTGGCATATGAGCTCCAGTTCACAGGGGCAGGATGGGTAGGAGAAAGAGAAGGATGGGAATCGAGCTCTGCAACCAGAAGATGCCCCTTCTCTGATTCTGCATCATAATGATATGCTCGGGATCCATCCGGAGCATAGATGCCACTGCCTAAGAATGACACAAAACAGAAAGACAGAAGCAGCTGCTTCATATTGCCCGTCCTGTCATAACCGCAGACAGCACCCATTTAAGTTGACCAACACATACTCTCACACACCCAAAACCCACATGCTGTACTCCTTTCAATCTGGGTGTGATGATTATCACTTTGTCAGGCAGGGGGAACGCTGAGACGAATATCCTCATTCCCAGACTTAGGATGAAACAAATTCCTTGGTCCAGACTCAGCCCAGTGAAGAAACAAAAATTAAAGCCTCCAGGTGGCATCGCTGACAACCTGATCAAGCAGAAGTTCTGCTACAGCTGGGGCCCAGAGGCTCCTTATAGCGACTAAAGGCCAAATCAGAGGCAAAAATTGTCTGCCTTTGTTTAAAAGAGAGCCAACTACAGCCCAGTCTTTGCCACCAGAAGTCCTATGAACTTTTCGAAACCTATTTTTGGAAAGGGCATACTAAGTACACCTCCAATTGTTCTTTTTATTGTGTATTCATAATGATTTGTGTTCATGGTGGTATCATGATAATATATCATGATAATGGAATATTAATTAATTATTATTAATTATTATTATTATTATTATTATTATTATTATTATTATTATTATTATTTATACCCTGCCCATCTGGCTGGGTTTCCCCAGCCACTCTGGGCGGCTTCCAACAAAAGATTTAAAATACATTAAAAGTACTGTTGGCATCTACTTCATTTCCAATCAGTGCATGCCCTTCTGTAATCCTGCAACTTTTTATGCCGCAAAAGTTCCAGTTTATTTTTTTTGTCCCCATTTTGTTATGCTACAGTGCAAGTGATGCAGTAACATTGGGGAAGCACCATCTAATAAAGCAGAATGATTTCTGGACAGCCCAGTAAAACTCCACCATGAATGCTTTATTATTGCATCAGTGTGACCTTGCAGAATGCACCCTCAAAAAACAAAAACAAAGACATCCATCTGGAGGGGTCCTAAGAAGGGAGAGGCCAGCTAACTAGTGTATATCTAGTTATACATAATCTTATTGAAAACTGTATATTACCTGTCATCTTCAAGCTAGGGCTATGGGTATTAGATGCCAGGACATTGACACGCATGCCCATAGCCCATGCTGAATGGAATTCAATGGCAGTCAGATGTGGGAGAACGTTCATCCAAGCTGTTGGGAAGAGGATGGTGTCCACCTGCAACTTGCTCACCAGGGTCACCGCAGGGTCATGGAACAGAATATCAAAGCAGGTGAAAAGACCAAATTTCCCAAAGGCAGTATTGAAGGTCACCAATTCAGGCTCTGGGGGGGAATCAAACTGGCGTTCCGACATAAAGAGATTGAACTGTGGAAAGAGAACACCTTTTTTTTTAAAAAAACCACAAAACCACCACCCACACACCATTAAGGTACTTGGGTATATTAAAAAGAAACTATTGTACTTAAAAGTGACCTACAAAGTGTACTGCAAGTTATTTAATTTTCATTTAAATTAATGAAAAGCTAAATAAGGAAGAATGGATACCAAAACTTATGGAATAGGCAGAAATGGCAAACTTACCAGAAGAATAAGAAATCAAGATAATAAACTTTTTATAGAAGAATGGAAATGGTATATTGAAAATTGACAGATAAATTGTGAACAGGTAAACACATTGGCAGGATTGTTGTAATAACCTGCAGTTTTATAAGAGTATATATTTAAAGTAGATGGATAAATGAGCAAATTAAGTTAATTTGGATATGCAGAAGACATAAAAAATCAATATAAGGAACCGCAGAAAGAGAGGGAAGGAAGTCAAATTTTGAAATGTTAAAATGAAATTAAAATTAGTGAAATGTATAAACCTGAAAGGCATATTTTATTTTATTTTTAAAAAAGCTAAATAACATTCTTTTTAAAACTTTTTTTAAAAGGTTTTATTTTTGTTTCAATTGAACCACCTTTCGGGGTTGTTCTTTCTATGCCAATGCCATCAGTGTGTTCTTATACTATTGTGTAGTCTGTGCATAAATTGTTAATAAAAATAGGATCATTATTATGTATTCAATGTATTAGTTGCTTCCCACATGGGAGCCTCTAAATGACTTGCAAAATCACAAGAGAATAACCCATAACAGAAAAATGAATAATAGGTTGTGTACAGTCAAAGGAATACAATGGCCCATAAAATGAACAGAATAAAACAGCAGCAGAAGACATCTTCAATAGACAGCAAAATGTGGCATGCATCCTACATTCTCTTGCCTTTTCTTCCCACTTCATAAAACAATTCCACCCTATACAATATTATAACTGGGGGATGGGTGGGGGCCAATGATACCCAGTTTGTAAAAATGAATTACCTTGTGGTAACGTGCCACGAGTTTTCCATTCGAGTCCATGACAATATTGGTGTTGTACTGATAGTGACCATCACTAGGGCATTTGGCGTCTGTGTGATTGCATGGTTTCTTATCTCCCATGTTGGCAACCAGATAGATAGAGTTGTGCCTCGCCAGGCAACTCAACCTTTCTTGCACTGGGGCAGGTCCAAATCTAAGCGGAGAAAAGCAGAGAAATGAAGGACTCGGAGGAAGAGAGATCCGTTGGTAGGCCACCTAGTTGAATCTCCTGAACGGAGGGGCAACACGCTAACATTCATAGCAGAGTAGCCCCATGTTCCTCCAGACTGTAAGAAATAAAGGGCCCCTTCAGATTTCCATTTTATTACACTTTCAGGATGATTTGTGCTAAGGATGACATCAGGGCAGTTATATGCCATCCTGCTTTCAATATTGTTTAAACCTGCAAAAGTTTCAGGGCTGTTTGGACGTCCCATAGCTTCTAACTGAAATCCCACATCCTTTTACACAAATGTTCCAGTTTTTGTGTTTTTGTTTTGGTCCCACTTTTGTTGCATCATCGTGCAAGGGTGTCCCTCCCCCCCAACAGCACTAATGCAGTGACATCGAGGAAGCACTGCAGAACAGCCAATAAAGCGGAACAATGTGTGGGTCGTCCCCTAACCCACCACTAATGAAGTATTACTGCATCAGTGACATGTTGCAAAATACCCATCTGGAGGGGCCCTAAATAGATAGAAGGTAGAAAACATATTCTGGGCCACACTAGACCTTACATAGAGATAAATGTTGCCCAAATTTTTCAAAATGAAACACAGCCACTGGAAGACATCAGTTAGAGGAATGGGGATGTTTGTTCTCCAGCCATTTATCCATTCAAAGTTACCTTATCTGAGCTGTTATTTTTCTATCTGTGGGTAAAAGATATGTATACAGGCAACAATTCACAGAGGGATTGCGTTCTGAGGCACCGCACGCATTGGCGGGACTTGCGTAAAACCAGCTCACCCCTTTCTGCCGTACTCCCCACTGCCCCCTTCAAATGTCAAAAACACCATGTGCATCAGTCGATGCATGTGCTTTGAATGTGTGCAAATGGGGAGTTGTCTGTCCCAGTAGCTTTCCCCCTGTGGTTAGAAAAATAGCTTGGGGAAGGTGGGGAATTAAGTGGACCTCCCAACACTGCTCCTGTATCCAAGCTGGCAACATCTTGTTGCTGTTCTTCCTTAAAGGCATTGCAGCATCCTTACCTTCTATGTAGCATTTAATATGACCCTCAAAAGTTTCAAGTAAATGGGACAAAACAACATGTTGCACATCAACATATATAACTGCAGCACAACAGCTTTTTCTCTTTTCTTAAAAAGTTGATTCCACAGTGGGTGGCTGAGAACTGGGGTGGAGTGGGGTGGTGGAGCTTAACCTCATTCTCCACTCCAAATTCCTTCCACCATCACCCTGCCAGCACTTTGCAATATAAGCAAAATCTGTCTGTTAAGTTTCCCATTCTGTTCTGCATTTATGTAGCATAACCACCCATTCAGGGTTATGTGATATAAAAATAAATAAATAACTCATCTCAAGCATCACACGTCACTGTGGATGGTTTCAGAAGCTAGTTTATTTTATTTTATTTTATTTTAAACCCAACATTCTGACATTATGAAGCCAAATACTGTACAATTACATTCCACAACCAACTAACATTTCTAAAGTGTTTATTAATAAATAAAAAAATACACACAGAAAGCAGGGAAGTGGTACTCTTCCCAGTTGGTTTCCATCACAGCCTCCAAGTGCAATCTTTCTCGCTATCTTTTATGCCAGTTAGTACATTCCTGCTTAAGTGAACATAGCTTCCTCTAAAAGCCTTCCCACACAAAATATTTATTTTTCAACTCATTTCCTGCTCAGCTGCTTATGATATCCATCACAAAATGTTTTTTTAAATGAAAGCGCCCTCTCTTTTGTTCTGTTGCTTCTGGCCCTCAGAAGTGTGCAGTTGGAAGCTGTGATTGAAGCTGTAGGTTTTCCACAGCCAAGAAGTAAATATTGGCATATTATTTGTAAAGCGTGTATGTTTGGGTGTATGGGGTGTTAGGGGAGAGGTAATGGGGAACACCTCATACTCCTTCTGTCTGGCAAGGGCTCTCCATTGCTTCAGACAAGAGTCCTTCCTAGCCATAGCTGCAGATGCTGAGGATTGCACCTGCAATCTTCTGCATGCAAAGTGAAAAACCACCAATGCTCTGCCACTGAGCTCTTCCTTAATAGCTTCCTTCTGACCTATCAAAATGGCAGCCCATACTTGCTCTTGCTTTTCCATTTCCTCACCCTCCTTTCCTAAGTGCTCTAGGAAGTATGGTCTGGTCATTCTAACCACAAACACCATCAAAACAAGGGAACAAATCACTGTGGTGTCATGGTTAGAGTATTGAATGTAGATAGAAGGGACCCAAATTCAAATAATAATTTATTATTTCTACCCCGCCCATCTGGCTGGGTTTCCCCAGCCACTCTGGGAGGCTCCCAACAGAATATTTAAAACATGATAAAACATCAAACATTAAAAACTTCCCTAAACAGGGCTGCCTTCAGATGTTTTCTAAAATTCAGATAGTTGTTTATTTCCTTGACATCTCATGGGAAGGCATTCCACAGGGCGGGCGCCACTACCAAGAAGGCCCTCTGCCTGGTTCCCTGTAGCTTCACTTCTCGCAGGGAGGGAACCACCAGAAGGCCTTCGGCGCTGGACCTCAGTGTCCAGATAGAATGATGGGGTGGAGATGCTCCTTCAGGTATACTGGGCCGAGGCTGTTTAGGGCTTTAAAGGTCAGCACCAACACTTTGAATTGTGCTTGGAAACGTACTAGGACTATGCAGAACTGGCAAAACTGACATATAAGCTATGAGACAAGGATAACTGTGACTTTAAAGATGAATGGAAACCCTTTACAAAGTATTTGAAAATGCAACAAAGTGAACTGGACTCCTTGGCAGGTTTTGAATAAACATTCACAAACTTTTTATTGATAATGATCAGCTAAATAGTTTGAGGATCTATACAACTTTGTAACATGCAGAAAACAGCAGTCTCAGAGAAACCAAAGACTGGAACTGAGGGAAGGAGGAAAGGGGGAGGGAAAAAGAGGGAGAAAAATGGGGGGGCAAGGGTGATATATTTTTGGATAATACGTTTTGTTTTAATTTTGAATATTTGTTTTTAAAAAAATAGATAAAATAAAGGTCAGCACCAACACTTCAAATTGTGCTTGGAAATGTACCAGGAGCCAGTGTAGGTCTTTCAGGACTTACTTGTTTAGTGACATAGCTTACGGGCTAAGCTTGAAACAGTCACCATTTCCCAGTCTAATCTACTATACAGGGTTTTTGGAGTCCTGATTTTGATCCTCTGCCTGCCCATCAGCCATCTAGATTGTGCAGTCCATAAATGTGACTTCCCAGCAGTTACCAGGTGCTTTGGAGAAACCTCTCTTTCTCCAAAACACCTTTATTTGAAGCTGTACATACATTACAACACCGACCACAAGGATGGAAGAAGCCACCATACTGAAGTGCCTTTATAGGGTGTTTTTTCATTTTGTTTTTTAAGGCTGCGTATGAAACCAACAAAATCCGAACACACCTTTTTGGGTCCGTACATGGAATCCAGTCGACCTGCGGATCAGGAATGTTTTCAAGGTAGGGATAAAGTGTTTCTCTTGTGAATCTGAAACCATATATGGCATCTTCAGGAGTCACAATGATGTGTCCACCCTGTCAAAAGAAACGGTGCTGATGATCTCTCCACCACAGGATAAACCAAGTCACTTTATCAAATAGTACCTGCTTTGCGGCCAGTTTGATGGCCTCTTCCAAGACGTCCATGTTCCTGTTCATCAGTTTTAATGCCTCTTCAGAAGAAACAGGCTTTGGGGTGGGCTTTGCCAGTACGACTGAGTGCTCGTATACTGCTGCAATGTATTTGTCCAAGGCCGAGGCCCCTGGGTCCAGCAGGAGGAGATAAACAAAAACATGCCATGGGGATGGGAAAGAAATCATTGCTGGGCTCGTCTGCTGCAAAGAGGAAAAAAGTTCCAATAAGGCTAAGAAAAGAGAGGGAAAGGGATGGCAAAGTCCACACTTGTATCAGCTGACTTGTATCACATGACTATCATGTGGATTATTTCATCCCTTTCTGGACTCTGGCCAGTTATTTCTTTCTGGACTCTGGACAGTTATTTTGAAACTAAGAGTGTTTCACAAGATCAGCATTAAAGAAATTGACAGTTGTACTTTTAATCCTTTTTATGCACCATATATCGCCCCTTTGTTTTAGTCCGAAATGGAAACTGCTTAGATGAATCAAGCAGTTTATAAATTTTGTTCTTTTTTTAAGGAAAATCTGTACACATGGGCTTTCTTCTGCCCTGAGTAAACATGCATAGTGTTGTGCTTTTAGCCTTATTTCTCTTTAAGAACAGCAACAAATATATTCGACACTTTCCTCTAAACATGCTTCTGTAATAACTAGAGACTCTGAAAAACAGGTTTTCTTAAAAATGGTAACCTCCTGTTATAATCTTAAATACTCTTTCCTACATTCCTTATTTTATGGTTCTATGAAGAATAATCTAACACATTAAAAATATTAACTTTACCTGAATGTGCCATATGAAGAAACAGCTTAAACAGTTTCCAGTGTTTAAGTAGTCCATATGAAAGCTGTCAGAGCAAATGTATGTAACCTGACACAGCAGCAACCAAGGTGCTGCTTATATAAGGAAGCTGGGATTAACCCTTTAGCTGCTATCTAGCATTCTAACGAAGTGATCCTTGAAATATTCCATAGCAAAAAATACCCTGTTTTCACTTCCTTTTATAGTCTTTCCTGTGTTTTTCCTCTCCTGTAGATTGCTACAAGAAAGGTCTAATTAAAACAACCTCACAAGTCCCATAGGAAAATATACCTTTACCTTGCTTATTCCTGCCAACCTAGCAGTTCGAAAGCATGTCAAAGTGCAAGCAGATAAATAGGTACCGCTCCAGCAGGAAGGTAAATGGCGTTTCCATGTGCTGCTCTGGTTCACCAGAAGCGGCTTAGTCATGCTGGCCACATGACCCAGAAGCTGTATAGAGCCTATAGAGCGAGATGAGCGCCGCAACCCGAGTCAGTAACGACTGAACCTAATGGTCAGGGGCCCCTTTACCTTTACCTTACTTATAGGGTTAATACCTATGGATTTCAGGAGTCCCCCCCCCCTTTCCATTTATCCAGCACCATCTGAATTCTTTCTTTTTATTGAAGTGGGGAAATTTTGTTTAAATTCCTCTCTTCATATCACCATGAAGGTGATTTCCTAGTAGCCACAATGTCCTTTTTCAAAGGGCACTACCACTGAGGAAAATACAATACTTTGTAGAAGCAATGTTACAAATTGTCATCAACAGTACCACAGGCAAGGCCCATCAAGAACATGAAGATATCACAGGCTGTCAGAGGTTAAAAGTATTGATCATTCAAGTGCTGATCACAGCTCACAATCAATCAGCAGCTCTCCAAACCTGCAGGTGAGAGAATATACAGACATCAGATGGATTGTTGTTGTTGTTTAGTCGTTTAGTCGTGTCCGACTCTTCGTGACTCAATGGACCAGAACACGCCAGGCACCATATGCCTGTTGTCTTTGTCCATGGAGTTTTCTTGGCAGGGATACTGGAGTGGCTTGCCGGTTCCTGCTCCATTCAGATGGATTAGAAATACGCAATCAACCCTCAGATGGTTAAATGCTGATTGTGCACTTTATCTGCCAGAAAGATAAGCAAATTTAGTACACACCCTATCTCTTAAGAATGAAAGCTTTAAATGTTACTCAGCAGTTACTGCAGCAAATGACAACAAAATTCAGAGTTGGATTATTTTTCACACATCAAATGTGTATTTATTTATTTTGAAACTGCCATTTAATAGTTTATTTGTGCGCCAACAACATAAAAGTTGTTTTTTATTCAAGCTTTCCGGCTAGTTAATGATATGCCTCTCTTACACCCCCATTATTTCTGTCACAATTGTAAAAGAATTTCAGAAATGTCATTGTACCATATAATTAGTACATGAGAAATGCACATTGGCAGCCGTAGAAAGTGTTTCTTCAATAGCTGATATTCAGCAACAGAGAGACTTACATGGCAATTATCTTGAACAGGAGCAAGGTCAAGCCAAGCATTTCAAGAGGTCTCAAAGATCGGCCAGCTGCAGTGAGGCAAGCCATTTCCACCTAAGCTGCCTACCTGCCCTGGGCTTGTGTGCCACCCACTGCTCTAGTTTCTGGCAGGGCCTTGAAGAAGTCTGAAGGCTGCCTTGAGATTCTGCTTGGACAATTAGCTAGAACCGCCCTGAGACCTTCAAGTATAGGGCAGTATAGAAATTAAATTAATAATAATAATAATAATAATAATAATAACAACAACAACAACAACAACAACAACAACAACAACAACAACAACAACAACAGAAGGGGTGGTCATAATGGGCCGTCCTTTTGGTGTGGGCATAAGATTCTGCCTGGTTTTAACTGATATTTTAGTTGTTAGGCACCCAGGGAGAGTGAATGAACAAGATAGCTAGTTGACTAGACTTCCCACTGAGAGTGGGGAGTCTAAGTTCACTGTGGGGAATGTAATGTAGGCTACATTGACTTGTTGTTGGTAGTAGTATGTCTCTGGAATGAAAACGAAGAAACTGAAGTGGGTTCAGGTTCTGAGGTGTTTGTTTGGACGGGGAAGGATCCAACAGCCATGGGTGGGTGGGTGGGGGAGTGGTGGTGCCTCAATAGGTAGCATTGAGGGGAGGGAGAAAAACATGGCAAGGAAATATGACAAAATGGCACACATAATTAAGGACTTTTGGCACCAAAATGGCACACATAATTAAGGACTTCTTCCATTCCTCTTCTCTGTATTGTTTACTGAGGGAACTTTTGGGCCTCCAGATATTGCTGAATCACAAGCCCCATTACTCCTGGCCATTGCCTATGCTTGCAGGGGCTGGTGGGAGTTGTAGTTCAACAACACTTGGTCTACCCTACACCATAGTGGTGTGGCTCTCCTGGGTTTTCAGCAGGAGTCAGTCCCAGCCCTACTTGAAATTGCTGAGAATTGAACCTGTGACCTTCTGAGTGAAAAGTTTGTGCTCTGCCACAGCCCCTTTCTGTGGCTGAAGAGCCTACAGGGTAGATGACGCTAGGCACCAAGCAAAAACATTCATCTTCTCCAAGGTCTTTGACTAATTAAACAATCTGTGGCCTTTTAAACTGCAGGAGGGTACATTGTTTGTTACTGTGTTATTTATTTTTGTATTTTTAAATGGTAAACTGCCGTGTGCTCCTCAGATAAAGGGACATATAGAAATTTAATCATCATCACCTTTCTTTTGCTGAGATGGGAAATCAGTATCTAAATTAAAGCATTGTCCTAAGCCTAGCTGGTACCGTTTTGGAGAGAGGAATTTCTCTCCTCCCACCCACTAGTTTTTAGCAAGATAGTGAAAGGAGATTTAATCCTCTCCCTACTCCCCTTCCCTACATTTAGACAGTCCTTCCCTCTTTGCTCTCATCTCATTTCACCCCACCCAGCCCAGGGGTCCGCCACCCAACATGGAATGCTGTACACCTTCCATTGACTATCCTTTCACTCAGATTTCATATACTCTTTCCCAGAATGCTTTCAGAGCCTACTAGATCAGGGCATTTGGCTCCTTTAGGCCAACATCTTGTTGTAGTAGCCAACCAGATGCGTGTAGCAAGACTGCAAGCACGCCAACACTCTCCCATCCTGCTGTTTCCAGCAACAGTTATTCAAAAGAATAATGTCTCTAACAGTGGAGCCTCTCATCCTCAGATGGTCTGCTGCCTCAAGGCGAGATTTTTGCATCTGATAAAAAGTGGCAACAGATTGATTAGGAAAGGGGAGAGAAGTGAAAGTTCAGCTCAGTAACTGTAGCTGGAAAATCAGACGCCTCACCTTTCTCCCTTATAATGGACTGTGACACGATTATGTCCATCAGGATTATGGGACCTGACAGCAGAGATATCAATGAAAGTAGTAGTAGTAGTAGTAGTAGTAGTAGTAGTAATAATAATAATAGTTGTTGTTGTAGTAGTAGTATTTATACCCTGCCCATCTGCCTAGGTTTCCCCAGCCTCTCTGGGCGGCTTTTAGCAGAATATAAAAACATTATAAAACGTCAAACGTTAAAAACTTCTTGATACAGATGTCATCTAAAAGTTGTGTAGTTCTTAAACTCCTTGACATCTGATGGGAGGGCATTCCACAGGTAGGGCATTACTTCTGAGAAGGCCCTCTGCCTGGTTCCCTGTAACTTCTCTTCTCGCAGTGAGGGAACCACCAGAAGGCCTTCAGCGCTGGACCTCTGTGTCCAGGCAGAACGATGAGGGAGGGAGACGCTCCTTCAGGTATACTGGGCCAAGGCTGTAAACAGAAACTCCAAATGGAATAGCCTACAAACTGATCTGCAGTGGCTGTGGAATCTAAGCAATGATGTCACAGTCCTGTCAGCCAATAGTTTTCAATCTCTTGCCAGGATTGTGGTTTTCAGCTAAATCTAAAGCTGTTTAAAATCAAAATGGTAACATCTAGAGTGATTATTCATATTTCTATAACTATTGGGTTTGATGCTTTTGAATTATGGTGCTGGAGGAGACTCTTGAGAGTCCCATGGACTGCAAGAAGATCAAACCTATCCATTCTTAAGGAAATCAGCCCTGAGTGCTCACTGGAAGGACAGATCCTGAAGCTGAGACTCCAATATTTTGGCCACCTCATGACTCCCTGGAAAAGACCCTGATGTTGGGAAAGATGGAGGGCACAAGGAGAAGGGGACGACAGAGGACGAGATGGTTGGATGGTGTTCTCGAAGCTACCAGCATGAGTTTGACCAAACTGCAGGAGGCAGTGGAAGACAGGAGTGCCTGGCGTGCTCTGGTCCATGGGGTCATGAAGAGTCAGACATGACTAAACGACTAAATGACTAAACAACAACAACAACAGAACAGACCCACAGAAATTAATCAACATATCTAAGTTAGGTCCATTAAATTTCAACAAGTCTCCTTTAGTAAAACTTAGTTGAATACCTCCCATTTCTTAGCTTAGTATGTCCTCACACAGCCAACGTGTATCCAACGGATGATTCATAGGTCAGAGACTCAGAACACCTGTTTTACGGGTAGCAGTCCCAAAGTTTCTCACATTAATTTAACAAAACAAACGAACAAGTAAGTAAATATATAATACTGCCAACTTCCTTGAAGAAAACAGTACTAAATAAATAAAAGAAAGATCAATGGACCAGTATGGTGGGTTAGCTTGCGACACTGGGGTTCAAATCCCTTGTCAACTATGAAGCTCACTGGGTGACCTTGGGCCAGTCACTACCTCTCAGTCTAATTTATAGGCTATTTTTTCAGGCTCACCATTCTTCTCTCTTTTAAGATTTACTTACCACAGTACAGTGTAGCAACTTATAACAAAATGGTGTTTTGGACCAGAGTGTATATATGTCAAAATAAGCCAAGGGGAATTACTTTACTAAAGCATGATATTTATTTTAAGGGCAAAAGCAATGTAAACATAAAAATGACAATTCAAAACATTTTATTCATTACCATGAGAGAAACCATGGGAGAAATTTAGCACAGCACTTAGTCGGTGCAAGTATTCTTGCTTGGCTGATGTAACAATCTCCCCTCTCCTTCCTCTGTGCACTATTTGGGGGCTTCTCTTGACCCCACAGAGCCAATTTTGGAAAGCATGGGGGCATACATGGGGGAGGAGGAAGAAAGCCATATTGCACTAGTAGAAGCCATTTTGTGGGCTCCTGCTAGCAGGACTGGTTAGCTGAATTCCTTCCCAAGTGTATGCATAAGTCTCTGAACAACGCAGCTGGAGACCCAAGTAAGGAACAAGAAACTGGATCAAAACACATACAGCACATATTCCCCAGAATCCTTTTGGGGACTGAGTTTGAGTTTGACTCCATTTTGGAATCTGACATATGATTTGGGCAGCAGGAAGATTACAAACTCACAAATTCCGGTCCTGGACCTACAGAGGGCCTTGGGTGCTTAGTATCTTCATGAAGTGTGGGCAAGACTGACCACTCACAAACAAACAACAAAGGTTCATTTTGGGTGCTTTCTCAGGATGAACCAGACGACAGGCCTTTTATCAAGTATTGGCCCTATTGAGCAGGGCACAGGTTTCAGGAAAAGCAAAGAAATGTTTATTTCTTTCTGATAGACGACAAATTAGTCGTCTGAATGCTTACAGCAGGGAGGATGGTACCTGTGGCCCTCTGAATGCTGCTGGATTCCAGTTCCCATCAACCTCCCCAGTCAGTGTGGCTTGAGGTCAGGAATGATGGGAGTTGGAGTCCAACAACCTCTGGAGAGCCACTGGTTCCCCACCCTGAATTATAGTTTATATTTGCCCTAGCAGCAGATTTCTTTTGGGTACAACCAAGAGGAAGAACACAAATATTAATAAAGTCTAAAGCCAAAGTCCTTCTTCATTGTATGCCCCATGCTCCTGTTTAAAGCAATGGGAAACTGCCATGTAGCTAGATGGTGTGTTCATCTCCTCTTTGTGGCTGATAACTGCTCCTAAACAGTGGCGTAGCTTGGGTTGTCAGCACCCGGGGCAAGGCAAGTAATTTGCGCCCCCTAACCCGTGGATTTGCGCCCCCTAACCCGTGGATTTGCGCCCCCTAACCCTAACCCCCAGATGTTGCACCCGGTGCTGCCGGCCCCCCCTGCACCCCCCACGCTACGCCACTGCTCCTAAAACAAGCTATTTGGTTTGTCCTGCAGCAGAACACACTGATCCTGTTCATTCCGCCTTTGTTGTACAAGCACCCACAAAATTCAGGAAAAGAGACATGATCGTGATTGGATGAGTCTTATGAAGGAGCACCCTCTGGATGTGGCGGGTCCCTTTCATACCACCTTCCAAAAAGAGCCACAGATAGAACTGGCTTTGATAGGCCATTGCTTGTCAAACGTCCGTCAGTCAATACCTGGGAGGATGGAAAGGGCAGGCAAAAAGTTATACGTTGGGAAACATGTTTGGCTTAGAATACATAGGACAATACAGACAAACATTTATTACTGGAAAGTTACAGGTGCTTGCAATCAACCGTTTTTTTCTTGTTCTCTGATACAGGGTGGCCTTGCATCCTTCTTTACACAGGACATCCATCCTGTTTGAAGGCATCCTTGCGCAGTCCAAGTCCAGTTTAAAAATAAAGAAGGGAGAGCAGGGCCCTTATAGCTGTTCGCCAACACCTGTCACCTAGACAGCAGACTGAGCCAGCCGGTCACCTGGCTGCAGTCTTCCCCACTATGGTGAAAAGTAATGCATCTCTTTTTAAGTTGTAGCAGTTTTCCGTGAGAGTCATGTGCCTGCACCCAAAATACATCTAGAATTACTGAGTGACATGCATAACAGCAGCTTCCATGGACTGTTTGTCAATGAGCAAGCAAGGAAAGTGGGTAGACTAGGCCTCAGCCTGCCTTTCTTTGCTGAATACTGTAGGCCAGGGCTGGAGAACCTGTGGCCCTTCACAGAGGCAGATTTAGGGCACTTGCTCAGCTTTGGGAAGCAGGTGTGAGGGCTTTGCCAGGGTCCTAGAGTCCTCCTTCCCAAAGCCGGGCAAGTGCTTGCCAGGCTTTGGGAAAGAGGTGGGGAGACTCTAAGACCTTTCCAGAACCCCACACTTCTTTCCCAATGCCCGCCGTAAGCTGGAGGGAGGGCATCAAACGGCCTTGCCCAGGGTGGCATATGACCGAGCTCCAACCCTGCGCTTCAGATGCTGCTGGGCATCATTCCCATCTGGAGGACCACAAGTTCACTACCCTACTCTGCTACAGGCAAGATGAGAGAGACCAAATTCACACACACAGAGGAGGGAAAGCTGTTCAAAAAGTTCAGTGCTAGAAAGAAAGCTGTGACTATCGAATGATTAGGAGCACAACTGTTTTGAGAGATGGAGAGGAGGAGCTGTTTTAATCTAAGAAATGGCTTGGGTCACTGCTTTTGCAGAAGTTTGAAGCCACTTTGGTCCTTACCTGAAATTCTCCAGTGGTCAGCTGAGTCTCAGTGAGCAAGACTTCCGGAAACACGTAGCTTGTGTTAAAGGTGCCGCTGAGGGTGAAGGAGTCAAATCTTGTATGAGCTGTCTCAACTGGCTCCCCACATGATTTCAAGTCTGTGCTCTTACATTTCAGTAGTGTGCATATCTATGGAAAGAGAGGGTTGTGGGAAAGGTTATTTTGTGGAACTAAGCCATTCAAAGAGCCTTGTGTTTATGGAATGGAGGAAGATACTTCCCATGCAAGTGGGCTATACAGGATGCTGTTGTGATTCAAAACAGTACACAAACCAATGATAACACTGCACAATACTAAGCCTGAAGTAGATCACTTTCGCTGATTATTTTGAGACAACTCTAGAATATTTGGAAGAAATAAACAAGTATTCTTTTTGGAATACAGTATTGAAGTTATGGGATTGGGGGGGATCTTTCTTTCTGTTTCCCTTTTGAGGACCAACAAACAAGGATTGCTTTTGAATCAACAGAGAATTCTGAGGCCTTTTCTATAAAAATAAATGTGTGCATCCTTCGAAAAACGCTATGCAATACTGGGAGTACTTAGCATTTGCATGACACTTACAGTAAAAAGCAAACAAACCCAAGACAGAATATGAAGTTAAGCAGGAAGCCACATGGTGGCACTGTGCAAAGTAAAGGGACTACCATCTCCAATGACTTCAGCAGACCTATTTTCCCCAGAATCCTACTAAATTTTTAAAATTATGTTATGAATGTAATATATAATCCCCACCCCCTATATCAGGGGTGCGGAATCTGTGGCCCTCCAGATTTGTTGGATTTCAGCTCCTATCAGTGAGGCCAATGATCAGAGATGATAGGAACAAGAGTCCAACGACTACAGCCATCTTGGCTCTAAGCAGTAGCTGTGCTCTAAAGAAGGGAGGTGTCTTACAGGGATTATTATTTTCTTCAGTAGTAATCCCTCTAATGATTCTTACAGGCTTTTGGAAAAGCTTCTGGAGAGTACAGCTTCTGGTTTCCTCAAAGGCTCTGCCACAATGAAAGCATGAAACACATGTATCCTAGACGTTGTTGGTAGGTAGGGATGGGAAACGCTATCAGTTTCTTTTTCTCGCGGTTTCTCATTTTTCCAGTCTTAAATTCAATTCTCCATATTCTCACATCAGTTTTTGAATTTTCTCTTTTAAAGAAGTTCGCAAGAAAATTCACCAGCATTTTAATAAACTAATTTTTAACGTGCTATTTGGCCCAGTATATAGATTTCCCCCCTCTAATATAATGCATTTCTGTATGTTGTTTTCACTCATATTTGCATTTTTATGCACATGTTACTAGAATATATTCCTCTTGGTTGGACATATTACTTGGCCGGAGAAGTGCAGTGCAAAATTCAGGAATGTGCCATTTAAAATGATGGCTGTGTTTTGGTTCACATATTGTTCCGAGCTGGGTAGGTTTGCCTTTAAATGAGGACTGAGCCACATTCTCCACCACTCCCACTGGTAGGGCATTTCCCTTCTACATGGCCTGCTCACCCTACCCCACAAAACCCTTTACCTGCAGATAATATTCCCCTTCGATCACATGAAGCCCATCAAAGGCGCCGAATGCGTAAACCTCATCCTCTCGCTTCTCTGCCATCTTGTAGCTCAAGTGGCAGCAGAGGCCCTTTTGGCAGACGGTGTGGTTTCCAGCTTCTCGAGAGAGTTCAGTGAAGGTGAAATTATCAAAATAGAAGCTTGCAGTAAACACTGGGCTTGCGGGAAAATGCTTGATATTTGAAGCATATAAGCTCCAGTTGACAGCAGGAGGGTATGTGGGGGAAAGATGGGGGCGAGCATTGATTTCTGCAACCAGGAGTTTTCCAGTCTGCATTTTCATATCAAAGCGATACACCTTGGCTCCTTCAGGTGTAAAGATACCACTCCCTGTGGATGGCAAAAGACACTGGGGTGAGGCGTAAGTTTTACTATTCCATTCCTTTACCCAAATGAATGGAGTACCAACAGCAATGGTAAAGGGAAGTAGAGCAGACTCTTAATTCACTGATTTGGGGCTAGAAGCTAATGCATAGGGCAAATGGTGGGTAGTGACCAGAGCAGGTGTGGGTAATTGCTGAACTACAGTTCCCATCAATCCCAGCAAGCACGGCCAATGGCCAGGGATGATGGGATGTGTAGTTCAGCAACATCTGGAAAGGCAAAGGTCCCCCACACAAATAGCTTCAGCAGGGAATGCATCTCATTAGACAAAGCAAGGTAGGCAACAGATCCTGGGAACTGGCCTTAGTCCCCAGATGTTCTCTTCTATGTACTTAGAATAGAGCTGTGTGCAACCCCCTAAGTTAGCATGTTACCCTCAAAGCCCGTGGGGTGTCGTGGTGAGTGTGTCGGACTAGGACCTGGGGAGAGAGAGAATCATGCACACCACCTTAAGCTAAATAGGGGGAAAGGTGGGCTATAAATGCATTAAGCACACATAAACACAAACAGTGGAGGATGCTGTCCCTTTGCCAGTGCTGAAGTAAAATCCAGCTGCTTCTGTAGGTGGAATTGGCCCATACCGTTTTGTCATTTGCCTCAAGCTGCAAAATGTATTGGGTCAGCACTGGGCATGTGAAGACAAATAATGTATTAATGCAAATAATGTGTTGCCTGCAGAATATCATTGTGCGCTCATCGCCCGTCTTGAAAGAGGCTGGTAGAGAGTTCATAACTGCGACTTTAGCACGGGTAGCAGATGCTGGTGGACTCCAACTCCCATCAGCCCCAGGCACCATGGTCAATGGGAGCTATAGTCCAGCAACATCTGGAGGGCCACAGTTTGCCATCATTATTTTATAAGGCTGATCTCTGAAGGAAATCACATTTTTAAAATAGCAATTAATAGGTTAATCATTTCCCCCCTCTGTGCTCTTTCCCACACTCAAATTGCCAGATCTATGTCTACGCTGAAATTATTCAAGGTAGCACTTTACCAGTAATGTCCAAGGTGGGTTTGTTTATATTAGCAGCAAGGAAGTTGACACGCATCCCCATTGCCCAGGCTGAGTAGAACTCAACAGCAGACAAGAGTGGCAGGCCATTCTGCCAAGCAGTTGGGAAGAGGATGGTGTCCACCTTGTACTTCTCCACCAGTGAGATGGCAGGTTCGCGATAATTCAGAACATCAGCACAAGTCATAAGGCCAAGCTTCCCAAAGGAGGTGTTGAGGGTGACAAACTGTGGGTCCTTGGCGTAATTAAAGTATACTTCAGAAGCGAAAAGGTTGTACTGTTTATAAGACAGAAAATATATACAGATATTATTGGAAGAAAAGCACCTCGTGGAGACAGGAAAAATAGTATTAGGAACATAAGAAGCTGTCTTACACCAAGACAGAACATTGAGCTCAATATTGTCTAGACCAGGGAAACCAACAAGGTGCCCTTCAAAGGCCATCAGCCCCAGCCAGCCAGGATAATGTCAAGGATGACAGAAGATACTGTCTGCTACTTTCTGGAGGGCACTGTGTTGCCTACTCTTGTCTTCACTGACTGGCAGTGGCTTTCCAGGATTTCAGGTAGGAGACATTCCCAGCTCTACCTGAAGATGCCAGGACTGAAACTGGGACCTTCTGCGTGCAAAGAGGATAGTCTACTACTGACCTACAGTTATTCTCCTAGAAGTTGGTGGTGTTGCCTCTGTTTTTCAGCACACTTACAAGACCTGGATTATCTTGTGAAAAGCATCTACAAGTAAAGTCCTTACAGCAAACATCTCAAATATTGTGATTTCTCTTTCAATGAGACACATCCATGCATACTGGTGCAGCTTCTCTGCCTGCTCCACATGAGTGCATACCTATCTCTTATTTGGGTGGGAGAAATGGGGGCTCCTTTTTCTTCTAATTCAAATTGAGCTACGTATATTAATTTGCATTACTGTCTGTTTTGTGTAGACCAGGCATAGGCAAACTCGGCCCTCCAGATGTTTTGGGACTAGAACTCCCATCATCGCTAGCTAACAGGACCAGTGGTCAGGGATGATGGGAGTTGTAGTCCCAAAATAACTGGAGGGCTGAGTTTTCCTATACCTGGTGTCAACTCTAGGGTGCATTACTGTGCTTTCTATAGCAAATGGAGAACCTGCAGCCCCCCGGAGCACAAACTCCCATAGTCTCTGACCATTGGCCAAACTGACTGGGCCTGATGGCGTCCAGCAACATCTGAACCAAAACGAAGAAGAGTGCTTACCTTGTGGTAACGTGCCACAAATTTCCCTTCCGTATCGTAAACAACGTCTGTATTGTATTGATAGCGACCGTCACTCGGGCACTGGGGGTCACTGCGGTTGCATGGCTTCTTGTCCCCCATGTTGGCAACCACATAGATGGAGTTCTCCTTTGCTATGCAGCTGAGTCTTCCCTGTATTGGATTCGACCCAAACCTAATGTTGAAAGGAAGAAGTAAATCATCGATGCAAAGTCTATTAAAATGGGGAGAGGCCAATTTAATTCTGATCATTTGTGAACCCTATCAGTTCAGAATGTGGCAGATTAAAATAAGAACGCACGGTTTCAGGTCTAATTAAGACTGTTCTTACCAGGCTGGGGACAGAAAAAAAGAAGTTGGTCCAATAAATATTCATGGCTTTAGATCAGCCTTCTCCAACCTGGTGCCCTCAAAATGACCAGCCATACTAGCAGTGGCTGATGGGAATTGTAGTCCAAAACATCTGGAGGGCACCAGATTGGGAAATGTTGCTTTGGAAAGATCTTGTCCAGGGATGGAGATGGAGTGAGTGGGAAAAGATCTTGAAGTGACTAGAGAAAAGATCAAGGATATCTTAAAGCAGCAATAAAACGGTGTCGCATTTCTGTTTATATTACAGTGGCAAAGACAGGTATAAGATTTTTTTAAAAAACCAAGCAAGTTGTCTCTGAGTTGGTTCACACTGGCTCTATTTTGAATGCAGCACAGGCCCAAGATTGAGGCCTGTGCATGTTCTTCCACTGCATGTAGTCTTCTTCGTGTAAAGTGATGCCTATGCCCATATAATTGTACTTGGGAAGATGAACAGAATCCATTCCAGAAGTCCGTTCGACTTCCAAAAAGTTCAAAAACCAAAGCATGGCTTCTGATTGGTTGCAGGAAGCTCCTGCAGCCAATCGGAAGCCACGGAAGCTCCATCGGATGTTCAGCTTCCAAAAATCATTCCAAAACTTCCGGGTTTCAATCGTTTGGGAGCCGATTTGTTCGGGAGTCTAGACATTCAAGATCCAAGGTATGACTGTATTCATATGCAAGTATAACCTTCCCATATGATCCATCCACCTTCTGCAGCATGTGGGCAGTGTAGGCAGGACACGTTGGTAATATAACGGTAAGTGCAGAGAGAGTAAAATGAGTCACGGAGTACAGTGCAGACTGTGATTGAACCGACAGCCCTGGTGCTAAGCATATGGATGTAACTGGGCACCAGCAGAAGTCTTATCAAGAACAGCCTGGATTATCCAGTACAAATACTCTCTTCTGTCCAACTTGCAAGGACTATACTATGAGAATGAATGATGTAAGCAGAGAAGACCTGGGAAATATAGCAATTTATTTTATGAGGAGGAGCTTTGTCTCTCCGCTAATAATTTTTACAATGCATATTATTGTTTTAAGGCAGTTGAGTGGTATTTTTTAATAATGCTCTTAAAATGCTTTAGGTTTGGCTCAGAGGATCCATAGTGTCCTTTCGACACCTGTCCTCAAGATAATTCTGTGATCATGCATAATCTGTCCTCTTTAATTTATTTTTCTATAGGTCTTCTAATATAGCACCCTGAGCAAAGAACAGTTTTTTGAAACCAGGAGCAACCTTTGCATCTTCCTAACATTATTACCTGTTACTAGACCATTGTCTACAATCTTGCCAACAGGCTGCTAAAACCCAGTTGACTTCAATATAATTTAAGCCACCTGCCAACTACCTTTGCGGCATTTATCAGCAAATGATTAAACATTTACATGTAATTTTGCACTAATGCAACTTAGTTTGAATTATAAGTTTCAGGTAATGCAGTCCTACGCATGCCTACACAGAAGTAAGTCTCAGGGAGTTTGCAGCATTTAATCCCAAGTAAGGGTGCACAGGACTGCATTCTAAACTGTTGTTTTTAAAAAGGAATACTGTTTCAACATGCTATTTTTAACCAAGTAAATTTGTTAAAATATATACTTCCTGCGAAGTTTATTTGGCAGACATGAATCAGGCCATTTATACAATGACAGTTTTGTTTCTCTGTTTAGTATTATTGCTAAATAATTCACTAGGAGTGAATCAGTACATGAACTGAATTTCTCTTTTATAGAGAACCAAGATCCACTAAGCAGGGAAGTCCCGTGAATGACTAAGGAAAATCTCACAGGACATGCGGAAAAGGTGTCCCTTTGCTGCCACCTTGTGGCAGACAACTGAGCAAACAGATTCATTAAAGGTAAAGGGTAAAAGGACCCCGACCATTAGGTCCAGCCGTGGCCGACTCTGCAATACAGTACTTCTAAATTGAATCAGGTACAATACTTACAGAAGTCTAGAATTTTGGGTTTTGTTTTGTTTGCCCGTTGTAGGTAATCTGATATCTGCTCCTAAATGTGTTTAAAGGTAAAGGTACCCCTGCCCGTACGGGCCAGTTGTCTCCAACTCTAGGGTTGTGTGCCCATCTCACTTAAGAGGCCAGGGGCCAGCGCTGTCCGGAGACACTTCCGGGTCACGTGGCCAGTGTGACGAAGCTGCTCTGGCGAGCCAGCACCAGGGCAGCACATGGAAACGCCGTTTACCTTCCCGCTATAAAGCGGTACTTATTGATCTACTTGCATTTCGGGGTGCTTTCGAACTGCTAGGTTGGCAGGAGCTGGGACTGAATGACGGGAGCTCACCCCACCACAGGGATTCGAACTGCCGGCCATGCGATCGGCAAGCCCTAGGCACTGAGGTTTTTCCCACAGCGCCACCCGCGTCCCGATGTGTTTACTTAGAAGCAAATTTACTAGGTTCATGGTTAAGTATAGTGTGCTTTTTGATCACTATTCCTAGGAACCAGATCCCAGCTTTAATGGGATCTGGTAAGTATATTTTAAAATCAAATGACATGGATTCCCGTAGGTAGATGGATGCATCTCCAGCTTTCACTGAGAATGCCTTTTAAGTGGCGGCTGCCCCAATTAGGTCACGATCACAACTTGTGAACTGCAACACCGCTCAAATAAAATGTAAGAGAGCAATCCCAAAAGAGTTCCTTTATTTTAGTACCCTCAACAAGAGCAGCGTGAGGGTGTTTCTGGGTCCAGCTCTGTCACTGGAGGCCCAGGTAACGTCAGTGGCTAGAAAGGGCTTTTATCAGCTGTGATTGTTGCATCATCTGCAATTGTTCCTGAACTGGAGAGCGTGGTCACGGAAGCTGGGACACTGCTGACTTCAAGACTGGATTACAGGAATCCACTCTGTGTCGGGCTTCCCTTGTGCTTATTCTGGACACTGCAGCTGGCGCAAAATGGTGCATCTCTGCCCCGGTTGCCCATTTGTCACCAGGCCAAATTCAAAGTGTCACTATTGGCATATAAAATCTGTAACACCTTAGAGTCTGTTTATTTGCAGGATTGCCCTACCTTGTATCTGCCCAGACAACTGTTTTGACTTGCAGAACTTGCACTGCTGCACGTACATTATACTCATTTTTTCATGGATAAGCAATAAATCTTTTAGGCAGGTGTCATCACTGTACTTTTTGCTGCCTGCTTAATATATATTTTAATTCAGAAAGCCTATCCAGGCATATAGAATGCTTATATGAATTTTCAAACTGGTGTTTATCTTCCTATTTGGAATCCCATACCAATTGACTTCAGGCAGACACTTTCCCTGTACACTTTTTGGCACCTGTTTAATATACTTTTGTTTAATGTAAATGTCACGTGTGTGTTTAGCTACTGTTGATTCTAATCATTGTTCATATATTTTGAAAAAACCTGTTAAAAACTGTTTAAAATCTATAATCCGCAATGTTTCATCTTATCTCTTTGTAAACTGTTTAGAGGGTTTTTACAATCCAGCAGTATAAATAAGTTTTGTTAAATAAATAAAAGCATGCGAACTTAGAATCATAGAGTTGGAAGGGATCCAAGAAGCCATCCAGCCTACGCCCTTGCCTGAGGACAGCATTCCATACACACACACACACACACACACACACACACACACACACACACACACACACACAGAGATATATACATTTCACTGATTTTACAGTCATTTTGACATTTAAAAACTTGATTTCCTTCCCCCTCTTTCTGCAGTTCCTTAAATTTATTTTTAATATCTTCTGCATATCCAAATTAACTTAACTTACTCATTTATTTATTTTCTTTATATATATATATACTCTTATGTAGCTGCAGGTTATTACAATAATGCTGCCAGTTTTTTTAAATCTGTTTACAATTTATCTGTAAATATTCAATAAACCATTTCCATTCTTTTATAAAAAAGTTTATCTTGATTTCTTATTCTTCCAGTAAGTTTCACCATTTCTTCATATTCCATAAGCTTTTGTATCCATTCTTCCTTTGCTGGGACTTGCCTGATGACAGCATTCCTCTGCATAAGCCTCTGCTTAACTTCCTCATCACCTCCTGAAGCCCTTTGTGCTACTGCCAAACAGCTTACTGTTAGGAAGCCTTCTTTAACTGAAATCTATTCCCTTGCCATTTCCAACTGTTAGTTCTAGTCCTACTCTGGAGTAACAGAGAGCAACCAAAAAGAGGAACAAATTCCACATTGTACTGGAATTGCCATTCTGCACATATCCTGAAAAGCACCAGGGAACTCCACTATTACTTCACCACAACAAATGAAGGTGTGTTTGTAAAGAAGAATCTGAGTCATATTTTCTGATTTTGAGGCTACACCCCGGAGCTGCTTCTGTTTTTATCTTAATGAATAACATGAAATCGGCAAGAAAATACCTTTTTGGCTCATTGCATGGAATCCAGTCTACTTGCGGATCTGGTATATATTCCAAATAAGGATATAGAGTTTCTCGGGTGAAGACCCAGCCATAAAGGGCATCCTCAGGCGTCACAATGATGTGGGCACCCTGCAAAAAGACATCAGTTCAGACATATTAACCCCAGGACCAATACTGCCATCAAAAGGTTGCTATCCAACTCAGAGTGGGGAAATCTGTGGCCCATCAGATACTGTTCGGCTCCAACTCCCATTGGCCTCAGACAGCATCATGGGCAGTGGCCAGGGATGATGGGAGTTGCAGTCCAGAAACATCTGGAGGACCATCCGGTTTACTAGTCCCTGATGTTGCTGCTGCTGATCGGCTCTAACTGGTATGCAGTAGTACCTGCTGGGCAGCTGTTTTGATGGCTCCTTCTAAGATGTCTAGATTTCTGTTCATCAGCTCCAAGGCTTCTGCTCGAGAGACGTTTCTCGGAGTGTCTCCTGTCAGTATCACAGCATGCTCATAGACAGCGGCAATGAAGGTATCCTCTAAGGCAGAAGAAGGGAGAATCATTCCCATCAGAAACGCAGCACAAATGTGAAGCTGGAAGATCGCCATGCTGGTGGAATCTGCCCGTCTGCTGCTCAAAATGAGAAAGACTAGGAGGTTACCTGATTTTTAAAGAAGTTCCTGAAGCTCCAGTCATGGGGAAGTAAAATTGTGAAACGCAGATTGCCAAACTCAGCAAACTGAATTCACCTTGGATTAGTCTTGCACAAGGCAGAGAAGCAGTCTCTTCCAACAACAGTGTTTGTTGACCTAAAAGCAAGCGCTGCCAATCTAAAGCTGGTGAGTTCATGCAGAGGGCTGGAGAAGGTGCATCAGAACAGGCAAAGAACTTGAAATTCGTGGTTCAAAGATTCATCCTAAAAAAGCAAATAGACTACTTTGAAAGTCAGAGCAGGTTTTTTCTGCAGAATCACTCAACAGTAAGACTTTCATGGGATCCAGGTAATGTCTTGAATCCCAGATGCAGAGATCAACAAGAACATGGGGCAGAGTTTCTGTGGCAACATTGCTTCCTTTGTCCTGTGTCTACCTTCAGTTATTGAAGTACTGTAGCTCAAACTTGCTCACAGCTCCCAAAAGTTGGTGGCCAGGCCTCCTTAAGGACAACTGCAACATCTGGTCCTTCCCTCCCACCCAGTCCATCACCATGATGGATGATTTGCTAGGTGATGATGATGCTTCATGGGGGGAAAGCTCTGTTACCATCTTTTGAAATCACATGCTTGTGGCTCCCTATGCGACCTGCAGGTGACCAGTGATCTTCCTCTGTGCCTAGGGGATGGGACCATAGCTTAGTGATGGAGAACTTGCTTTGGGGGCTCCAGATTAACCCCTGGCATATTCAGGCAGATTTGAGAGTCATGTCTGAAATGCAACAGAGCCATTGCCAGCTAGTGTAGACTGAGGCTGGGCAGGCTTGCCAACTCTACTTTGTGTGTTTTGTTATTTGAACTAGAAGCCCAGGAAGATCTACCTTCCAGAGCTAGCAGCCCAACACACAGAGTTTGAATTTCTATCGATAAATCCTTCTAAGGCAATCTTTCCACTGTATTTTGGCTTGCCAGATGGAACAGTCACCCCTTCCACACACACCCCAATGCTGTTTCCTGACCCCTTCTGCCAAGGCAATTTAAGGTGGCATGCATGAGGGAGGAAAGGTTAGAAGCCCCATTGTACAATTTCTTGTGAAGGGCTTCTGCTGACGAGACTCATTTAGTTGAATCCCACCCTTTGTTTTTATGGGGCGTTTTTTATCTAGCTTTGTACACATTCTTAAACAGTTCAAAAGTGCTTTTAAACAAACACCCAGTGTGCCTCTGAATATGTTCGGAGCCAAGGAACTTTTCAAGACAAGAGCAGAGCTGCAGTCTGTCCTTTTGCACAGAAATCCTCTCTTGCTTCGCTTTCATTTCAGCAGGCTACGTTTAGGTAGGAACATCTGTTTGGTTGCTGCTAGTGCTAACAGTTGGGAATTGGAAACATCTTGCCGAGCTACTGAAAATCCCGTGTGTGCATAATCCCTTAAGGGACCAGTGGTGTGTGTCTCAGAAGAAAGCATTGTCTTATGTTCCGATAAGTTTCAACAACATCTTACTAAATAGAGAACTAATATATTTAGGGAAACTCACAACTTAATGCCATCTTGGCAGAGCCCCACCATCCACTTGTAGAACGGCAATTCTGCCAGCTAACAGGAGTCATAGATCTACCTTCAACAGAAGCCAGACAACTTTATGGCTACATTGAATTAGATTTTTATTTGCAAGGTATATAATGTCTGCTGGAAGCAGTGTCAGACTAGAATCTTGGAGACCAGGTTCAAATCCCCAGTGAGCCTTAGAAGCTCACTGGGTGGTCTTGGGCCAGTCATGTTCTCTCAACCTAACCTACCTCACAGGGTTGTTGAAAGGATTAAATGAGGAGGTGGAGAACCACAAACACCACCTTGAGCTCCTTGGAAGAAAAGGTGGGATATAAATGCAATGAATAAAATAATGTTTTAATGTAGTTTTAATGTATTCTAAATCTTTTTGTTGGAAGCCATCCAGAGTGGCGAGCGAAACCCCGCCAGATGGGCAGGGTATAAATAATAAATTATTATTAAATTATTATAATTAACAAAGCAGGAAGCAATGTTTTTCAAATGAAGAGGGCAGCTCTACACCTTGCAAAAGGAATGTGCCTGTCTCTTTTTTTGAAGGTAATGGAAAAGTCCACATTTACTGGAGCTGAGCACACACACTGGAATGCAAAACAATTCTCTGGGGTTAGACTGTGCATGCAATACAAGCCGCTGGGGCATGATGATCTAAGGACACTGGCCTGTTTGTACAAGGGCTTCCACTTGTACAATTTGACTTCCCCTTCCTTTCCCCTCTCTCTAAATTCCCCCACCAATGCACTCAGGGGGGCTACAGTGAGCCACCACAACAGTAGAAAACTGGGGTGTGTGGAGAAAGAGAAAAGGGAATGGAAGTTCAGTTGCACAAGCAAAAGGTTTTGCATCAACGGGACGATTTTGCTGGACACGAATCAAGTTCTCAGACAATCAGTAATTTTCCACATTCAGAAAAAAGTACACATAAAACAGCTTTTAGTGTTCTTTATTTTAAATTAGCAGGCAAACAAAAGTTTTAGGTCACAATATACCTTTAAAAGTTTCTAAGAATATTAATCTTTTAAAAAAATATTAGCAAAATGCCCTAGAACATTTCACACACTTTCGAAGAAACTAAGTTTATTGAGTGCTGACCATCGGTGATATTAGAGTACAAAAGTAGAGCATTACGGAATATATTTCACATAGTGGAATATATTATTTTCACATTGTGCAAAGTACTTTTGTCCGCCAGACAACCTTGCTGCTCTCACGTAGAACCAGCCCAAAGAGGTCTATCACACGACTGTCCAAAAACACAGGCATTCCCTCTAGAAACAGAAAGCCACAGTACAGCGGTCAAGAACCTACACCCCACCATGAGGCATGAGGCAAAGGTGGCCACCTTCAGTTGCTTGCTTGCTTCTTGCCTGTGTATCAAGCTCCTAAATTATCCGTACAAAAGTAGCTTTAAATTGGCAGCAGGGAAGGCTTCCAGCTATGTTGCACTTGGCAGAAGACGAGCCCTTTCTTCCTCTGTGCCTGGAAGGTTTTGGGGACGGGATCTGCGCAAAAGAAGAAAGACAAGGTTCGAAATGTTCTCAGCATCCACAGCAATATTAAAACAGAAAGGCAAATTAAATTTTAAAAATGCCCACAAAAAATTGCCTATTAAAAGGGAAGAAGGCTATAGAGCTGCAAATGGATTTGTGTTGCTTCAGTGCGGTTTCACATTTCCCCTTCCTCTTTCTTTTGCGAACCATGATTTTGTCTTAGTGGCTGTGACGACACACACGGTTTCACTCACCACCACGACACAGCAATATTTGGACTTGAATGTGGGGGGAATCAAAACAAGTTGCCATGGCTAATATAGCTAAGTGCCAGAGCTAAACCAGCCAATGCCTCAGTCCCAGGAAAAATTTCTCTCCCTGAAGCTGCCTTGAAGTTGCTGTTGGGAACTTCCCTCCTGTGGGAAATAGCAGCTTTAGATGAAAGATTTTGTTAAGTTGTGGGTGAACATATCAGACGACACAGCGATTCTTCAAACAGCTCTTGTTTATTCACAGGCCAGGACAGAACTGAACTGAAGGGCTCAGTCAGCCTGCTTATATAGAGCTCCAGGACCACGTTATTGTAACAGCTTTCTAAAACTATCCAATCACTGAATGTCACTTTCGATCCTTCATTTGCATAACTATCTACAGTATCCCCCTGCTGGCCTAGAGTGAGAACTTCAGTACATAACAGATTTCATCAGGATTATGCCATGGCCCCTATCCTGATCAGCTTCCCCCACCCCCAGCAGCTGTATTATGATAGAAAACATAGCAGTGAGGGGGGTATCCCAGTTGTGGAATAGTCTCCTCACAGAGGCTCACTCGGTTCCTTCTTCATAGGGAGGGTGACTTTTTTTAATTCACCCAGGCCTTTGAAATCATTTGTAGTCTGGCTTCTGACTTATTGTGTATTTCTACTGCTGGTTCTCTTTTTCCTGTTAAAAATACTGTCCCCACTCAGCCATGAAGCTCCCTGGGCAACTCTGGGGCAGCAGTGCTCTCTATCAGCCCAACCTACCTCACAGAGTTGTTGTGAGGATAAAATGGGAAGGGGCTTTGTATGCTACCTTGAGCTTCTTGGGGGGAAAGGTGGGCTATAAGTATAAATAAATAATTTTTAGTTTAAAGCGAGCTGAATAATCCAGAAGTAAAGCAGGAAAGACTTAACCATTTGCTCAAATGGTTCTTTGTAAGTTTAAATGAAAATAGTCATTTCCCCCTTTAATTCGTTTTTTTAAATAAAAAAGTAGTCACAGTACCTTCTTCTGTGCAAGGCCTCATAGATATAATAAATTGCAAGAGCTAACCCCTGAAAAGAAAACAAATAGTATTTTTGAAATGTGCCACACATTCAGAGACAAACGTAATAAAAGCTCATATCAAGAAAACACTGGTTTACATACACTTATCAGCGCAAATCCACCCTGTATGGCTGCAGCCCATTCAAAACCCAGCTTGTCGTTTAGAAATCCACCTAATGTTGGACCTACAAAAGACCTAGGAGAAGGAAGCGAAATACACATTTAATGTAGATCTGAGAAAGAATGACCAATGCAGCTTGCACAGACTTTGCATCCCGGGTTATGATTCAAGGTGCTTTGAAGAATTTGCCCACTTCTTAAGAAAAGCTAAACAAAAACATCCCTTCCCCCCAGTATGGGCCACTAGAAGGATCCCGGGTAATTCTGCCCCCTGCCAGAGCAGCTGCTGCCTACTATGCTCTGCAAGACAAGAGACCAGAAAGGTGTGGCTAGCCCAAGACATTATAAAAGACTGGTTTGCATAGTTAGTGCCCCTAAAAAAACATGTTGACAGCTTAAAACGTGTTGAGTTTATAAACTATTATTACATTAGTCACACTTAGTTCTCAATGGGACTTCACTTAGTCAAGAGTAACTTTTCACAAAGTGCAATTAACTTATCATGGATTGAAACCTAGATTTCCAATAAATTTTTCAAGACTTCTGAACTTGTACCCTTCCCGCCCTTATCTTCTGCTCCACGTCACCAATTACCTCTGGATCCAGATAAATTATTTTACCTAGGTTCACATCCACACCACACACTAGTGGCCAAAATTGTGGAAACCTTTTGGAAAAAGTATATTTCTGAGGTTCGATGGCTCATAACACCCGATTGGCTCTCTAAACACTCATGCTCATTGGCTACATTCAAATGAGGAAAAACTACTGCATATCAACCTAAACAAGTTGTGCTTCCTTTTTCGTTTGATAGAATACAGAAAACTGAACAAACTTTGTTGCACGACATTGTTCATTAAATTATCTTTCCATTGAATAATTTTATGGTATTACTCCCAAAAAAGTGGTGTTATGAGCCATCAAACCTCAGAAATACACTTTTTCCAAAGGTTTACACAATTTTGGTATATTTAAAGCACATTTTTACCAATCGAATAGCTATGGCTTCTCCCAAATAATCCTCAGAGCTGCTGTTTCCCTCTTATAGAGCTATAATTCCCAACACCCTTAACAAACTACCGTTTCCCAGGATTCTTTGGTGTGGGAAGCTTTGCACTTTAAATTTAGGTTGTGGGTGTGTCCTAGAACACCTAATGCCGCCACAGAGTCTAGAAATGCATGGGCTCAACCCAGTCCCCAAAGGGCATAACAGGGCGTGCCCCTAATCATAGAATCATAGAGTTGGAAGAGACAACAAGGGCCATCGAGTCCAATCCCCTGCCTAGCAGGAAACACCATCACAGCACTCCTGACATATGGTTGTCAAGCCTCTGCTTAAAGACCTCCAAAGTAGGAGACTCCACCACACTCCTTGGCAGCAAATTCCACTGTCGAACAGCTCTTACTGTCAGGAAGTTCTTCCTAATGTTTAGGCGGAATCTTCTTTCTTGTAGTTTGGATCCATTGCTCCGTGTCCGCTTCTCTGGAGCAGCAGAAAACAACCTTTCTCCCTCCTCTATATGACATCCTTTTATATATTTGAACATGGCTATCATATCACCCCTTAACCTCCTCTTCTCCAGGCTAAACATGCCCAGCTCCCTTAGCCGTTCGTCATAAGGCATCGTTTCCAGACCTTTGACCATTTTGGTTGCCCTCCTCTGGACACGTTCCAGTTTGTCAGTGTCCTTCTTGAACTGTGGTGCCCAGAACTGGACACAGTACTCCAGGTGAGGTCTGACCAGAGCAGAATACAGTGGCACTATTACTTCCCTTGATCTAGATGCTATACTCCTATTGATGCAGCCCAGAATTGCATTGGCTTTTTTAGCTGCCGCGTCACACTGTTGGCTCATGTCAAGTTTGTGGTCAACCAAGACTCCTAGATCCTTTTCACATGTACTGCTCTCAAGCCAGGTGTCACCCATCTTGTATTTGTGCCTTTCATTTTTTTTGCCCAAGTGCAATACTTTACATTTCTCCCTGTTAAAGTTCATCTTGTTTGTTTTGGCCCAGTTCTCTAATCTGTCAAGGTCATTTTGAAGTGTGATCCTGTCCTCTGGGGTGTTAGCCACCCCCCCCCCCCAGTTTGGTGTCATCTGCAAATTTGATCAGGATGCCCTTGAGTCCATCATCCAAGTCGTTGATAAAGATGTTGAATAAGACCGGGCCCAAGACAGAACCCTGTGGCACCCCACTAGTCAAACAACTATAAGAATGGGTGACCTGGGCATGCCCCCCTTCTGCCCCTCCCCTTGGTCAAAACAGTTCTGAGTTCTGAGCTGTGCTCGTGGTCAGTTGGATCAAGTCCAGTAGCTATTTCTAGAAACAAAAAGGTCTTTTGAATTATTTGAACAGAGGCTTAGAAATGTGTGCTAAGAGTCTGAAATGGCCTTTTTTAAACTTGTTTGATTTCCCCTCTAGTTTCTTCCCCATTATCAATATACACAGCCAGTGCTGGATTTACGTAGAAGCTAAACAAGCTATGACTTAGGGCCACACTCTCTTGGGGCCCCCAAAACATTTAAAGGGGGGGGGACTGGATGTACATTTCCAAAATAGAAGATAAAAAACAAATAAAATAAAATAAAACCTACACACAGCAACAGTGTTTTGTGTAAGTAATGGGCATATTTAGCATATATTCAACACAAAAACCAGTGACAATTTGTTGTTGACAAAGGACAGGTGGACATATAAAGGGCCCCATTACCTTCGGTAGCTTGGGGCCTCATCAAACCTAAATCCGGTCCTGCACACAGCACTCACATTCTTACACAATGAATACTTTTGGGGTTTTCTCCAATGGAACTCTTATTTATGTAACCCACGTAAACTCATGTTTTGTACTCACCTCCCACCCCCAAACCTATGAGACCTCTCCTCCTGTGAGTAAGCAGTGTTGCTTTGGCTCTGTAAGTATCAACACACAGAGAAGAGAGGAGGACATAGGAGTGCAAATGATAGGCCATCCATGACCTTCTACATACCCAAGTGACCATACTGCGCTGAAGAGTCCAGATACCAGGCCTAACAAGCTTAATCCTTCCTCAAAGCCGTTCTCACTGCAGGACAAAAGGCGAACAAACAGATCATTACCAAAGGTACCAACTTTTCATTTTGAAATGCAAGTTTTGGAGGTCTGCAGTTTGGAAGACAAGTCATAGAATCACAAAGTAGCAGCATCCAAAACAGACCTGCCTTGACTTTCAAAGGCAGCTGCAATCTTTCCTGCAGGGAGAATAAAGGAATGGAGTACTGTCTCTTCAAAATCTTCTTTTTGTACATGAAACCGCATCTCATTCTGTAGTGAGACGTGGTTGTGGCAAGCGTGAGGTACCACACTGGTACTCCAGTGGTACTTGCACTGGGGAAAGGGTTCATTAGCTCAGGGAGAGAGGCCGTTCTTCTAAAAAATAAAAGCACTGCCATCATCTTAATTCATATGTTGTCTTAGCTTTGCATATGAAATAGGGTGGAGGAACCTGTGGTCATTTGGATGTTACCGGGATGCAACTCCCATCATCTCTGAACTTTGGGTCATATTGGCTGGGAGTCCAACAATATCTTGGAGGAACAGTCTCTCTGCCTCTCAATATAAAGTATCCTGGCACAGACCTATAACCATCAAAGGAATTCACTACAGAACAAGGGAGCCATATTCCAATTCGCTTGCAATGAGCTGCCAAAGAGTAACATTTTTTCCCCAAAGTGTATGGAGAGACAATAACTTACTATGCATGATTGAGCATTTCAGGGAATATCGGGATACCGCTCATTCCAAGGGAAAAACCCATCAGGACCAACATTAGAACAAAGAGCCAGAGTTTGCTGGGGAAGGGAAATCAAAATCCTAAAATAAGTTGAGGAAATGATGCAACATTCCTCATTTGGAGGAAGGCACTGGATATAGATAAATATAATAAATAAAATAATAAGCAAACACACACTTCATTATACCTTTGATTCATATATTAACATTTTTTTTAGCATTGGTAACATTTATTTTATAGGAGCCCCTCCCCCCGATTGTAGTATTAGTAATAATATATTCTAGCAACAATGTGTGTTAATGACTTTTGCTAAGTTGCTTTATATAAAATAAAAAAAAGATTAAAAGCCAAATTTTTAACCAATAATGTAGAATACAAAATTCCTATAATGAAATTGTGATTTTGTTAGTCACAGGCAGGCACCTGACGTTCTAGGCTAATTGTCATGATTTTTGGACTGTGCTGAACATACAAACCCTTCATAATCGCTGAACTTCTCTGAACTGAAGTTCAGAGATTATGTTTGCCATGAGGAGTTGAGTTGAGAGGCGATGTGTGGCATGATGACTTGCCTAAGAGCATACAAGATGCTGCTATGTCACCTCCATAACTAGCTTAAGGAAAGGACCTCAAATTTACCTCCCACAGAATGAGAAAATATTGTTTGTCAGGGCATTCTGGGCATGAATTGGGAAGGCCAAGCTTGAATCCGTGGCATTAACTGCTGGGATTTACACTATCTCCCAAGCTCCTTAGGCACAAATGAGATGGAAGTAAATGCCTTCATTTTTCTTTCAAAAAAGGGGGTGCATGCTTCTAAACATTTCAGGTTAAAAGTAAGGGGGAAGGAATACCAAAAGCTCAATAGTACACACTCTTTTCTTGGTGGAATAAACAGCAGGCTGTGTACAGGCTGAATAAGGTCATAAGGGGACCACATATGTGATATTAGAATTCAACAGCTTTTGGATACAAAATATGAATATTTGAGGGCAGAAGATACACTGCCCTGCTTACTGATTTCTGAATAAGTTTGAAAGCTTCAGAACATGGGCAGACTGCCAGCGCCAGAGACACATTCATCAAGTGTGCATTACCTTTCGATGTGCAAGATGGGAGCTGGTCCTAACATAAAGTAGCATAACGCTGTCAGTATGCCTCCAAAAATCATTAGCCACTTCCTTAAGTACTGCAAGAAACAGAGAAGTGAACGACTTGAATTTTGTCAAAATAACTACATTTGAATTAATTCAACTGACAGGAGGAAAAATTATGTACTTTATAAGTGTCACTTCATATTTTCTAAGGCAGAACAGTGACATTCAGGACAGGCTGTGATGCACAAGCAAAACCAGCATCCAGTCTCATACTTTGAGATAGTCTTTGGGATTGATGGAGCCATTTCAAAACCGGTTGGTTTTCCAGCTTTCTGTTGTCACTGCAGCTTTTACACATTAATTTAAAGTTTTCCCTGTTCATTTGTCTAAAGGGGCACCTTCATTTTGCAGAGATTCCAGGGCCTAGAACAACCACCAAAATCTTACATAATGGGCAGTGGGATATGGCTTGGCTGAAATGGGTGCCAGGCACCACTGTTTCTGCCCACAGTGAGGCCTGTGGGATTGGTTGTGTTTTGACTTCAGAACAGGAATTTCTAGTTATGAAGCCTACTGAACTTTAATCACTCTATAATGTAGAATCACAGCAGGATTTTGAACTCACCGGGAATTTATCACTGAGAAAACCAAGCAATGGTGAAGATAAGGAATAGGAGAGTGCTAGCCCCAAGAAGACCAATCCCACATAACCAGCAGGCAATTTGAACTAGAAAAAGAAAGCAGATTTTTTGATATTTCATAAAAATAGCATCTGACCCTCAGTAAAGTTCATTGTTGCAGCAGGGCAAAGTTTGATTTACAAGCAATATATTCTTATGCAATTTATACACACACACAAACAAACAAACATAAAAATGAAAAGGCAACATTTCTGCATTTTTAAAAAGAAAAACTTGCAACTTTTTTTAAAAAAAAACTGCTTTGGGGGGGAATGGGGGGGGGAACAGGCAGAAATCTGCACCCCCCCCCCCGGTTTTCCCCCAGGCCTTCCCATCTCTAGCCTCAACAAAATTGGACAAAATGAAAAAGTTCACTGGTAGAGAAATGGGCTCTTATTTAGAAGTGAAACAAGCCCCAACATTTTAATGTTTTCAGTTTTTGCTGGATACTTTTAGTTTTCACCAAGATTAGCCTATTTAATCTCTGCATTTAAAGAATCTTGTTCTTTAGTTTTAAGACTCTTTTATCATTGGCATGATGTTTCACATTTTATTTCTGTACACTGTTCAGATATTCCTTATGTCTGAAATCAAACAAATTATACTGGAACACAAAGCACAACTTTGTTATGAGTAACAGATTTATTTATTTTAAACCTAGTACTTTAAAAACAAAAATAAAACCAAACAAAAATTATTAAGGATTGTTATCTGCCAAGGGGGGACGCGGGTGGCGCTGTGGGTAAAACCTCAGCACCTAGGACTTGCCGATCGCATGGTCGGCGGTTCGAATCCCTGTGGTGGGGTGCACTCCCGTCGTTCGGTCCCAGCGCCTGCCAACCTAGCAGTTCGAAAGCACCTCTGGGTGCAAGTAGATAAATAGGAACGGCTTACTGGCGGGAAGGTAAACGGCATTTCCGTGTGCTGCTCTGGTGCCGGTTCGCCAGATGCAGCTTGTCACGCTGGCCACGTAGAATCATAGAATCATAGAATCATAGAATCATAGAGTTGGAAGAGACCACAAGGGCCATCGAGTCCAACCCCCTGCCAAGCAGGAAACACCATCAGAGCACTCCTGACATATGGTTGTCAAGCCTCTGCTTAAAGACCTCCAAAGAAGGAGACTCCACCACACTCCCTGGCAGCAAATTCCACTGTCGAACAGCTCTTACTGTCAGGAAGTTCTTCCTAATGTTTAGGTGGAATCTTCTTTCTTGTAGTTTGGATCCATTGCTCCGTGTCCGCTTCTCTGGAGCAGCAGAAAACAACCTTTCTCCCTCCTCTATGTGACATCCTTTTATATATTTGAACATGGCTATCATATCACCCCTTAACCTCCTCTTCTCCAGGCTAAACATGCCCAGCTCCCTTAGCCGTTCCTCATAAGGCATCGTTTCCAGGCCTTTGACCATTTTGGTTGCCCTCCTCTGGACACGTTCCAGTTTGTCAGTGTCCTTCTTGAACTGTGGTGCCCAGAACTGGACACAGTACTCCAGGTGAGGTCTGACCAGAGCAGAATACAGTGGCACTATTACTTCCCTTGATCTAGATGCTATACTCCTATTGATGCAGCCCAGAATTGCATTGGCTTTTTTAGCTGCCGCGTCACACTGTTGGCTCATGTCAAGTTTGTGGTCAACCAAGACTCCTAGATCCTTTTCACATGTACTGCTCTCAAGCCAGGTGTCCCCCATCTTGTATTTGTGCCTCTCATTTTTTTTGCCCAAGTGCAATACTTTACATTTCTCCCTGTTAAAATTCATCTTGTTTGTTTTTGCCCAGTTCTCTAATCTGTCAAGGTCGTTTTGAAGTGTGATCCTGTCCTCTGGGGTGTTAGCCACCCCTCCCAGTTTGGTGTCATCTGCAAATTTGATCAGGATGCCCTTGAGTCCCTCATCCAAGTCGTTGATAAAGATGTTGAATAAGACCGGGCCCAAGACAGAACCCTGTGGCACCCCACTAGTCACTCTTCTCCAGGATGAAGAGGAACCATTGATGAGCACCCTTTGGGTTCGGTCAGTCAGCCAGTTACAAATCCACTGAGTGGTAGCATAGTCAAGACCACATTTTACCAGCTTCTTTACAAGAATATCATGGGGCACCTTGTCGCATGCCTTGCTGAAATCAAGGTAGGCTACATCCACTGCGTTCCCTTCATCTACCAGGCTTGTAATTCTGTCAAAAAACGAGATCAGATTAGTCTGACATGACTTATTTTTCAGAAATCCATGCTGACTATTGGTGATCACAGCATTCCTTTCTAGGTGCTCACAGACTGTTTGCTTAATGATCTGCTCCAGAATCTTCCCTGGTATTGATGTCAGACTGACTGGGCGATAATTATTTGGGTCCTCTCTTTTCCCCTTTTTGAAAATAGGGACAACATTTGCCCTCCTCCAGTCTGCTGGGACTTCGCCTGTTCTCCAGGAATTCTCAAAGATGACTGCCAGTGGTTCTGAGATCACATCTGCCAGTTCTTTTAATACTCTTGGATGCAGTTCATCTGGCCCTGGAGACTTGAATACATCTAAACTAGCCAAGTATTCTTGTACTATCTCTAGTTATTCTGGGCTGTGTTTCCTTTGCTGAATCATTTGCTCCAAATTCTTCAGGTCGGGCATTGTTTTCTTTATCGGAAAAGACTGAGGCAAAGAAGGCATTGAGGAGTTCAGCCCTTTCTGTGTCCCCTGTTTGCATTTCACCATCTTCTCCTCTGAGTGACCCCACTGTTTCTTTGTTCTTCCTTTTGCTACGAACATACCCATAAAAGCCTTTTTTGTTGCTTTTAACCTCTCTAGCCAGCCTGAGTTCATTCTGTGCTTTAGCTTTTCTGACTTTGTGTCTACACGTGCTGGCTATTTGTTTGAATTCCTCTTTGGTGGTTTCCCCCCTTTTCCATTTTTTGTACACATCATTTTTTAATCTTAACTCAGTTAAAAGTTCTTTAGATAGCCACCCTGGCTTCTTTAGGCACCTTCCATGTTTCCGTCTCATTGGTATTGCCTTACATTGTGCTTTTACTATCTCCCTCTTAACAAACTCCCAGCCATCATGAACTCCCTTTCCTTTTAGTATTACTGTCCATGGGATTTCACCCAGCACTTCCCTAAGTTTTATGAAGTCGGCTTTCTTAAAGTCAAGAAATTGAGTCCTAGTATGCTTGGCTGCTCCTTTCCGCTGTATAGTAAACTTCAGAAGAGCATGATCACTCGCGCCTAATGATCCTTCCACTTCTACCCCACTAACCAGGTCATCAACATTGGTTAGGACCAGATCTAAAATGGCTGTTCCTCTTGTTGCTTCTCCCACTTTCTGGACAATGAAGTTGTCTGCAAGGCCAGTGAGGAATCTGTTTGACCTTATGCTCTTGGCTGAGTTTGACATCCAACAAATATCCGGGTAATTGAAGTCCCCCATTACTACTATCTCCCTTCCTTTTGCATGCTTGGCCATCTGTTCCAGGAAGGCATCATCTATGTCCTCCGTTTGGCTTGGGGATCTATAGTAAACTCCCACAATGAGATCTCTGTTGTTCTTCTCTCCCTTAATTTTGACCCAAATGCTCTCACATTGGCTTTGAGGTTCTAAATCTTGGATCTCTTCACAGGTATACACATCCCTGACATATAACGCCACTCCTCCTCCTTTCTTGTCTGGTCTGTTTCTCTGAAATAGATTGTATCCCCCCATTATTACATTCCAATCATGGGACTTATCCCACCAGGTTTCAGTGATGCCTATTATGTCATATTTAGTTTGCTGTACCAAGAGCTCAAGCTCATCTTGTTTATTTCCCATGCTTTGCGCATTAGTGTACAGACATTGAAGTCCATTAATCATTCCCGCGTGTCTCTTATTTAAGGATTTTTTCCTCCCACCACTAGGTCTGCGTGCTGTTTGCTCCATTTGGTCTATGACATTTGGATGATCATCTTCATCAACTGATAGACTCCTACCTTCAGGAGCACTGTCTCCCTCCCCCACATTAGTCAGTTTAAAGCCCTCCTGATGAGGTTTCTGAGATTTTTGGCAAAAACATTTCTCCCAACCGTTGTGAGGTGCAGCCCATCGCTTGCCAGAAGTCCATCTTCAAGAAACTGCAGTCCGTGATCTAAGAATCCAAACTGTTCCTGTTTACACCATTTGCGAAGCCAGCTGTTCACTTCCACGATTTTTCCCTCTCTCCCTGGGCCATGTCGTTCAACTGGGAGGACAGATGAGATGACAATTTGTGCATTTAGTTGCTTCAATTTCCTACCGAGAGCCTCGTAGTCTCTTTTGATCTTCTGGAGGCTATTGCTTGCAGTGTCATTGGTTCCCACATGAACCAAGAGGAAGGGGTATTCGTCAGTGGGTTTTATGATTCCTTGCAGTCGTTCAGTTACATCTTGGATCTTAGCCCCGGGGAGACAGCACACTTCCCGAGACATCTTGTCAGGCCCACAGATCACTGCTTCTGTTCCCCTCAGTAGGGAATCCCCTATCACCACTACACGCCTCCTCTTAGGTTTGGTCGGGGTTCTTCCGTGAGCTGTCCGTTCCAAGGTCGCCTGCACATTCCCTGAGGACTGACTTTGCTGCTCGTCTTCATATACCTGATCGACTGTAATGAGGGAGAGATCCTCAAATGGAGTCTGCTCTTCGTCTTCCATGCTAGGGGAGAGGACCTCAAAGCGATTGTGTATTTCTAAACAATCAGAGCGAACCCTGGGCCTCCTACTTCTTTGAGTCACGTTTCTCCATAGGTCTGGCTCCTGTGTTGGTGAACTAGCCTCGTTCTCAGGGGAGTCCCCTGTCTTCCCCTTTGGTGGAGACGGTGTGCTCTGTTGCTTCCAAGAAGAGCTCCAGCTCTCTAATTCTTTGGAGCGTAGCTACACGTTCCTCCAGTTGCTGGACTTTGTCTTTTAAGAGGGCAATCAACATGCAATTGCTGCAGGTAAAGCTGCCTGCAACCTTTGGCAAGATGGCAAACATTGCGCAGGAACTGCAGGCGACTGCAGCTGTTCCCTCCCCCTCCATCCTGAGAACGTGTCGTTGGGGATGGCTACAGCGGTCCTCCATCATAAAAAGCGTGAAGACAGGACAAATAACTCCCCCCACAAGAAAAAAACCTAGGTCTCCCCCAACAAACGTTTGAGACTAGCTCCCCTAAATCTAAAAGATGGATCAAACTGCGCGCGCTGCTAGGCGCGCGCCGCTGCCCTGCTAGGTCTGACGTGACCCGGAAGTGTCTGCGGACAGCGCTGGATCCCGGCCTATAGAGTGAGATGAGCGCACAACCCTAGAGTCTGGCAAGACTGGCCTGTATGGGCAGGAGTACCTTTACCTTTACTATCTGCCAAGGATGCAGCAGAAAATTGCATTTGTGTTTATTTCACTTAGGCTTTAGCATTATGAATGCTAGGAATGTCCACTAACTCAATTAACTTGGCTCCACTTTGCAGTTATAGAGAGGAAGAGCTTGTCATCTGCTCACCTTGCTGAGCTCTACCTGCAGTACTGCATTTCCCACTCCCCTACTTCATCTGGTCTTAAAGCTACAAGACAGCAACTGCCATTAGGACACCTCTTGCGACTGACCCTTATGGAATTCCCACCAGGACCGTCGCAAAATTGATAATCTTATATAATTTTAGTTGATTTTGATAATTTTAGATAAAGCATTTGTATGAAAGGCTTTTCCCCCAATTGCACTTACCTTTTTCAAGACAAATAGTGACATGGTAGGATCCAGAAAGCTCAAGCATCCACTCAGTGTGAACATAGTTAAACAGAGGAAAATAACTTTTGGAAGAACAACAAGCTTCCAGAATGAATCTTTGCTAGGAGTGGAATCTGTAACAAGACAAAGAGTGACATTTTGGGCAGGTTATTTATTTTAATCACACTCGGTGTGAATGACATGTTACAGAATGGGATAGGGTCCTACCCCAAAGCAGCATACAATTTTTAAAGTTGGCACTGGGAAAACAGAGGAAGACAAAGGAAAACAAGACTCCTGAGCAAAGTTAGCAGTCATGGGAAAAGCACAGAGATTGTCTTATGGATCCCTAACTGATTAGAGACCAGGAGGCAGAAAGTAGGAATAAATGGAGTGGAAAGTTCTTGCAATAAAGAGTGAACAGTGCGTCCCACCCACCCCTCCACACCCACCTCATCAATACTAGTAGGCACCACTATTTTTTATATTGCTCATAAATGATGTAGAGGAAGGAAGTGAATACTGTGACAGCCAAGTTCATTGACGACACCAACTTATTGGAATAGCAAAGAGCTCCAAAAGGATCTCTTCGCCCTAGGGGAAATAACATTAGAATGCTGGCTCAATGCAAACAAGAGCATACTGGGGCACATGGGGGGGGGGATATCCTAATTTCATACATATATCTTGGGGTTGCGATGGCTAGTTCAATGAAAACAGAGCTAATGTACGACTGCAGTAAAAAGGGCAAATTCCACAATTGGGATCATTAGGAAAAGAATTGAAAACAAAAGTGCCAATATCTTGACTTGGGCCAAACAGGTTTCTCAGGCTTTCAAAATGCTACAAAAACCTGCATCAATTTCATCTCCAGCTTTAAGGCACTTCAAAAGTATCACAGAAACACACAGAAAGCCACTACCTGCAACACCCAAAGGGACTTTTTACTACGTTTTCCAGTCCTGTCCTTTGGTAGGGGGAAATAAAGCAAAGCTAGCATTCAGGATAGACGGGAAAAACCCTCCTGAGTATGCATGGGTTGTTTTTTTTGGGGGGGGGGGTTATTTGCTATTATGTTATGTATTTTGTGTTTTATACTGTGATGTTTTGATGAAGAATGGTATATTCTTGTTTTTGTTATTATTTTATAATACAAGGGCTCTGTAGACTGGCCACAGCTATTACCGTCACCAGTATTACCACAGGTGAGAGGAAAGTTTCCTACATTAATGTGTGGAAAAACAGGCTCCATGAGACTATCTTCACAGTGGAAAATAGGTAAGTTTCAACCAAAAGGCAATAAAGACACCACTTACCATATTTTGGTAAGAGGAACATATTCAGTGGCACCAGGATCAGCACTAGGCACCCAAGTACAATGAAAGGGACTTCATAGCCAAAAGACTGATACAAAAAGCCACCGAGAGGCGGGCCCAGAACTAGTCCCAGTCCAGTAAAAATTTCAAGGCTGCCCTTAAAAAAAGAAAGGAAGGACAACAATACCGTCAGATCAGGTGGCCTAGTTGGTGCAGCAGGACAGAATTAGTGAGAAGTACAAATTTCATTAGCATCAATGAAGTGCTAAGTTTTGCTTCTATGAATGTATTAACTTTTTTACCCCTTGGCTTATAGAGCGTTTGAGTATATATAAACCTTTAATCTCTTTTTTTAAAAAATGCCACAATGCCACAATGGTAAAGCACAAGCTTGTTTTCTTAAACTAAAAGGGGGTGGAGAGAACAACAATATTGGTCCAAGGATACTAAAGCTAAGCTCACATGGTGTAGTGAAAGCTATTATATACTATCATCTTTTTTTCTGGTTTGGTGCTATCAGCATTCAGCTAAAAGGTCAGCTCTTAAAGCAACAACACAGACCTGCCTTTGTAGTTTAGTTACTTGTGATGGTCATGCAAAATTAAAACATCACAATCTTAACATCCCTTACCAAATGAAACTTTCCCAAGTTAATTTCAGTGTATTGAGACGACACCCAAGATGGTATTTGTGTGATGCAGGTCTCCTAGTCTCAACAGGTCCCAAGAGCATCTGAAGTGTTGGAACTTCTGCTTCACAGCCAAAAGGTCACAGGTTCAACCCCTCCCCCTTTTGTCTCTTCAGACAGGGATGGAAAAAACTCCTGCCTAGAACCCTGCAGAGAATGCTCCCACACATTGAAAGCAGTATCATGCCACATTACATATTAACCGTGATTACTCAAAATCAGCTCCTGGCTTCATACATACCATAACTGTAGCAATGTTGTTGGGGAAAGCCTTTGCTAGAATAGAAAACGAGGCTGTTATGGCTGCGGCAAAGCCAATCGCATCCATGGCTCGAACTACAAAACACAACCCTATGAATATTGGCCCATCGGGTGCTCTGTCCAACATCCTAAAATCAAAAGAAAAGTTAACGCAGCTTCTAGGCCTAGGCCTCTTATGCATAAACACATCTAGTACAGTGCTCTCGTATAATAGACATGTTGGCAAGGCCCTCTTGTGTAAGTAGCACAGGCTGCACCTTACGGCAAATATTGGGTCAAATCTGCCTGGCAAAGTTGTCGTCTGCAGTGAATGCATAAAAGATATCTGAGAAAAGCACTGCAATTAAGCAAAGGTTCATAAGTTGGGAGGTGCTTTGGACAAGACTTCAGGCATCAACGAACAGACCCCTAACCAATTTACATTTCCACTTTTTCAGGATTTCAAAGGGAAATGTACTTTGGAGTGAAGCGGAATCCATATCCACATCTTGAGCCTGTTCCTTTTGCATGTAAGGTTAGGAGCTGCTTTGGGCAAAGCATTTAAGTAATCTTTTGGATCATACAAATGATGTATATATTTATATTTCTTAAAGCATGGAAAATTTAAAAATGCAGTTCCAATAATGGCCAAAAATATAAAAAATATTAACAGATGCTATATCCTGCCAAATATATGAGGTCCAGAAGAACAGCAATGGCTCAGGCCCTAGCTTACTGAGTTGAAGTCTCGTATAAAGTATTTTTAATAATTTTTATTTTTATTTTTTTAAGATGCATCATAATCCCAACACACACTCACCCAAAGATAATTGTGGCAACTCCTGAGATGAACATTCCAGCAACAAACATAAACTTTGCACCAATCTGTACAAGCTGCAAATTACAGAACAATAAAGTTATAGCGCTTCTGCAAGTTTTATAGAAGTTTTAGTACTCAAATTTACTGTTCTTCCTTCAGTTTTTTATGAAAACAAAATTAAAAATCTGTGAGCTTAACGTCTGCCCACTCTACAGATTTACACCCAGCTCATTATCACACCTAAAAATATTCTAAATGGATAAGTGAATTAACCTACTTTCACAACAGCAACAGGTGCAATTAACTGTTACAACACTCTTTGCTGCTGCTACTTTCCATGCTGCACCACAGCACTACCATTAGCTAATAAATCCACTGCAGTAGTCCAAATACAAAGGTCAAGTCATCTGTCCAAGAGAGGGTCACAAGGGGGTGAACCTGCCACAGCTGGAAAAAGGCACTCTTAGCCACCAAGGCTACCTGAGCCTCCAGTGACCATGTTGGATCCTCCCAAGGTATAGATCTATTCTGTCCAGGTAACTACAACCCTGCCCAGAACAGGTTGCCGTTATACCTCTTGCACTCAAAATCTCACCACACATAACACCTGTGTCGTCTTAGGATCCACTTTCCATTTATTGTCCTGCATTAAGTCCATCACCACCTCTAAGCACTGGTATAGCAGATGGTGGATGAAGCTCAATGGGAGCACATTGCTTCAAGCCACATGTCTCTTCATTGTCTGTACAATTCAGGATAATGGGTATTAGGCTATAGTGACCTGGATTCATTGGGTGGTATGAATTTTACAGACCTCCTGTCTCATCACATTATGGGATCTGCTGAGAGGACCTTTCAAATGAGTCTACCTGTTTGCAAAGGGTACAGGACAGACTGAAAGGTATTCAAAGTAACGACTCCATAAGCATGGAAAACCCTTTCCTTTAATTTATGGCAATTCATTTAGGAAGCTTGAGATTTTCTAGATGTGTTAGAACACCTTAGTAAGGATGTACACAGGCAGGAGTTTAAGATAGCCAAATGAAAATTACATTGCTCTTCTGACGATATTTGAAGCTTACATTATGGAAATTGTCAAACATACTTACATACTTTCCCATGATCAAAGAAGTCAAGAAGTTGAATAATGCAAAGCACCCAAAAATGAGTCCAACTACAGTGTTACTAGCACCTTTCTTTTCTGCCTTAAACAAGAAAAAAAGAGGACACAGCTTACACAGATGCAAAAAAACCCTGCTTTAAATGTGTTGTAAAGTGTAATATACAAATAGTGAGCTATGCAAAATTCAATGTATTTTTAAAACTTTTTTAAAGCATTTTTACAGCATTTTTTTTGTGTGTGTGTGTGGATTCCACCAGAGAAAAGGTTTCCTTTTAACAGACCTGCAATCTACCAGGCACTTAGCCAAGGTGTTTTATTTTCTGAAGAAGAGAATGTGCCCTGCACCTAGTCATGGAAAGAAAATAAACCACCACACCACATGCCCCATATCTGCTTATATGGCATGGGTTCAGAGCTGCTTCCCACACTGCATTTTATACACAGGGGTGTATGAATGCACCTACATGAAAAGTAGAAATCGAAATATTTCCTACCACCGTAGAAAGTTGTTGGTGGGACAGGTCTCTGGGAAGAGGTCTAGCAGAGCAAGGATGGGATATCTGCAGGCCTCTGGAAGCTGTTGGATTCCCAACTCACATCAGCCCCAGAGAGCACGGCCAATGGTCAGGAACTCAGATGACAACATTGGGAGGGCCACAAGATCCCCAACCCTGGCCTAGAGAGTTCACAACCCTTCAAGTATTATCCATGAGAACAAATGGCAAAAAGTGTCTTCAGAGACTTCCCAAATAGAAGATTTTTAAAAATTATGGGTAGAGAAATTGGATTCACCAGCAACATTTTGCAGTTTATATGTTGGGAGTTCTTTACATCAAACACCACAGCACACTTTCCTCTCTAACCTACTCTTCCTCCCAACCATCCTTGTATTCCAGCCTTGCTTTTTATGATTCTATTTATATAGTGTTTCCTCCCTCATTTTTCCTTATTTGCAGTTCAATGGGAAATTGCAAGGAAAAACCTGATTTTTAAAAGACAATGGGAAACGAGACTTTTGTTAGACATGTTGCTGGACAAAGTGTCATCAAGCAAGTCTATCAAAGTCTTCATTTAAAAAGTTGTAATGATGTAAGCACTGGATTGCCAAGTTGTATATCCATTTACCTCTCTTGGGAAAAAAGGTCCGAGGATTGAGTAGCAAATCATTGAACTGAAGTTGATAGATGCTGTAGCTACCAGTATAAATATCTGTTCTTTAGAGAGCCTTCGGGATTCTTCAGTTGCCACCTGTGGTATGTCATTGTCTTAGAAGGAAAACAATATATTTCTTAGAACGTAAAAAGCAAGATAGCAATACATGTACAGTTTTCACAGGTTAAATTAGAAATATAAAAAAGTTCAGATTTTTCAAGAGTCCAATGCAATTCCCTTTGATCCACTTGCACCCTGAGTCCAGTAATCTGGGCCAACATTCTAAATAAACTTGCGCTAAAGGGGTAGAAATAAGAAACTTATTAAGTTGTAAAGTACATATTAGGTTGTATTTTTGTTCTAGCCTGAGAAAGATCCACATGCTAATTTGCTAAGAGCTTTTGAAACTCAAGTCATAGAGATATTGCTTAACAAACATAGTGAGCTGGAGATTATCCTTGAGGTACTAGCTTTAAGTTTGGCATAGGAAAGGAGAATACATTTCTATACATGCATTTTGTCCAAATTAGTAAACTATTCTATTCAAAAGTCCATTTCTACAATGCTACTGCAGAAAGCAGATTAATATTTGAGAGTGGGGAGAAATGAAGAGACAAAACCTAGGTTTGACCTTTGAATAGCCACACACAATGCTTTATTCCATAACCTACCTTTCCGGTTTGGTTGTGTGGATAATGTATGAAAGAACCACGCTGAGTTCCATTGAGAAAGGACCACACCTAAGTCTAATAGTACAATGAAATAAGCAACATGTGCAGGCTAGCAGTACAGGGGTCTAAAATAGCTGTACCTTGTTACCTTCATGTCTAATGTAAGATAAGCCCACATGAAATTGCAGTGTCAGTGGGTAAGTCCTACTGTGATTTAATCATTTTTCCAGGGAGACTCATGTCTTTTCTACTATTCAGCTATCTTTACACACTCAAAACTTAAGACCACCCCCTTTTATTCACTTCTTGGGGAATAAAACTTGGGGAAGGAGTTGGCTCAGGTGGGGGAAAGTAACAGCCTAGTGCTATGTACGTCTACTCAGAAGTAAACCCCAATGAGTCAAATGGGACTTACTCCCATGTAACTGTATACAGTTAGGTAAAAAGGCAGAAAGTCAAATTAATGAGATGTTGAAAGGAAGCCTGGCAAAAAGTTATTAACTCTCTAGCAACGTATATTTACCAGAATAAAACTGCCCCGTCATTGTTTATAACTCCACAATTTTAAAAAAACACGGATTAATTGTTGGGATTATAGCCAATTTACCTTGCTAATTTTGTTTTGATTACCTTGTTTGGAGTGTAGTATAGCAAAAGACTGGTAAAGCATAGCTAATTGCATGTGAGCTGCGACCCTACCACCCTTACTTGTGAGCAAACTCTAAAACCAGTGGGATACATTTCTGAGTAAGTGTGTACTGTAGTCGGACAACTCGCTATTAGGATTCAATCCCGCCCGGGGATTTGGAGATAGAGAGCGCGGGGAGAGGGAAAGAGACCTCTCGAAGCGACGCTAATGGAACAGCAGCATTTCCGAGCATTTTTACACCCACCTGGAATCTCGCCCGTCGCTTCGGGGCTGCCCATTGTAAAATAAGGAAAAGGGAAGAAAAGGCTGGATGCTGCAGCTTCAGGCAACTTCCTCCCCCCGCGAGAAAAGCGCGATGGCTCCCGGGCTTTCCACAAGTAACAACCGGATCTTCCCAGCAAGGATGGGTAACGACTTCAGCTGCTGCGACCCAGTAGGTTCAAGCCCGGGGCATCCACTCGGCAGAACGGTTTTGCCGGGCGGCAGCGGGGAAACAGCTTCGGAAGCAAACCGGCGCCGAACTCTGATCCCGCTCCGGATCCCGGCAGGCTTCGCTTCGGTTAGTTGAAAGCTGCGCTCGGAAGTTGCCTCATCCCGCAAGCTTTCCTCGGGGTGGGGGCTTTTTAAAGGCGTAAAACTTCCTCCTCTGGTTCAGCCACTGGTACTATTAATCTTAGATCCTGAGGCCGCTGGGAATTTTAGAAGTGACCCTGCAGCTGAAAAGAGGGTTTTCCCCGTTTTTTATGACTTAAGCCATCCGTAAGCAGTCTTGCTGAAAATCTGATGGAGCTGTTTCAGTGGGGCTAATTTGGCTGCGACTGCAAGCATGCCTGATTTCGAAGTGAGACCTATTGAAGTCGAAGTATCTTACTCCCAGGTACGTGGGTGTCTCCAACTCCCAAGGTGCAACCGACCCATTCGCGACAGTGATGTAAGCAGCTCATCTCTGGTTTCAATGGCCATTCAGAAATGTGATGCCCTCCTCTGGAAGGAGCCAATGTATTTCATTGGCTATTTTTGCATGCCTCTGGGCAGGGGGTGGACGTGTTGACCACAGAATAGTAAGAAAGCTAAAACAGACCTCATTTCTTCTGTATGTGAAGTATCTCCAGCAAATGTCTGAATTGCATTGTGGAAAACTGCCTAGGATGGAGCGCTCATACAGAAATGTGGGCAACTCGTCTCTCTGTGGTTTCAACCTAGGAGCAGTCCAAACATTTATATTCTCAAAAGTGCAATGCACATGCTCTCTGATTGCCATTGTAATTCTAACTAAATGGTGTTGAGTCCAGCCTTGAACCCACTTCCTCAATGAATTTTGTTTCCTCTTCCATAAATGTAGGGGCAGTGCTAAGTGCTGTAGCACCTGTGTTTTTCATTTCATGATGGCAACACACCTCTAAGACTATATGGCAAAAATGAACTTTTGATCAATGCGGCCAATTTGGCTTCGGAATCAAGGCAGCTTCCCCACCCCATTTACAAAACATCCAGCCTTATAAAAAGTTTGCTCACTTCAGAGTTTGCGCACTATTTTGATTGGTCGCACTAAAATAATTCTGGGATTTTCCAGAATAAATGTGTTAGCTTAAGAGTTAGCTATGCATTGTTTCAGCCTCATTAGTGTGTGTTTTTCTGTCTCTCTAACAAAAACTCATTTATTTGGCACACAGACTATTGCACCAAGAGTTGACATCAATGACCTTTGCTGTGATATAAGTGGTATTGCTCCACCACACTGCTGCTTAGGAGTGGCAACCTAGGACTTCACACACACACACACACACACACACACACACACACACACTGTATTTAAATTTTCAGGCCTAGAATGGTTGGCTTACTTCTGCAGTTATACAGTGGTGCCTCACAAGACGAAATTAATTTGTTCCGCAAGTTTTTTCTTCTTGCGAGTTTTTTGTCTTGCGAAGCACGGTTTCCCATAGGAATGCATTGAAAATCAATCAATGCGTTCCTACGGAGACCGTCCGGGGACAGAGGGGAAGCGCCGCTCTGTCCTCTCTTTTGAAGCAAGGGGTGGAGAGAATATCGCTTCTCCCCCTTGCCGTCCCTTGGTTTAAAAGGGGTCCGGGGAGAGAGGGGAAGGCGCTGCGCCATCCCCTCTGTCCCCGGAGCTTGCGGGGCTGGCAACGGGGAGAAGCGATCTTCTCCCCGCCGCCCCTTGCTTCAAAAGAGGTCCGGGGACAGCGGGGAAGACACGCTGCGCTTCCCGCTATCCACGGAGCTTGCGGGGCAAGCTTTGTTTTGCGAAGCAAGCCCATAGGGAAATTCGTCTTGTGAAGCAACTCGAAAACGAAAAAACCTTTCGTTTTGCGAGTTTTTCGTCTCGCGAGGCGTTCGTCTTGCGGGGCACCACTGTATATGTGTACAATTTACTCACAGTAGAATAACGCTTTTTTAAAAAATGTGTATCTTTGTAGGATTAATTTCTTGGTTTTAAAATTCCCAACCCTGTAATTGGGCTGTTTTATATTCCAAAGTCCTGTCATCAAAATTCCTTACTTCAAAGTGAGTGGCAGGCCTTTAAACTAATATCTAATGCACCGGGTTCTTGAAATGGGGAGGGATGCTCTCCCACTTCTTTTCAAGCATCTCATTTCTTTTTGAGCAGTTGTAATTGTGTCTGGTATAACTTCACCCCCCCCCACACACCTCCTTCAAACATGAAACAAATTAAAAGATTCAGCTTTTCAGTAGAGAACAGCAATATTCCAAGTATGTCCGTTTTGCATCACAGATAGACAAGGGGGGGGGAGAGCCATAGATGTTGGTAGAAATAAAGTAATGAAGACACTTGGTGGAGATTCAGAAGTTATCAAGGTATTAACTCTCTTAGTTTTCTCTCTAAAGCAAAATATGGTCAATAGTATTCCAAGTAATGCTGTGCCTCATTAACATAATGGAAGAAGCAGAAATTCAAAACTGCAAGGTCAGATCTGAAATAGTTAATTGCTTATTCTGTATCACTGACATCATAATCAAAGGCAGAATTGCTAATTATTGATAACTTGTTAAGGTCAGTGTGCATTGGGAGTTTGTAGGGATTTTAAAAAAATCACTTGTTACCAGAAGCAATTTGGTAATTTTAGACTCTGCATTTACTGACCTTCCAGCATGGGCGTAGCCAGGATTTTTGTGGGGGTGGGGCAGAATTGACGTGATTGGTCAGTTAGTTACCGTATTTTTCGCTCTATAACACGCACCTGACCATAACACGCACATCGTTTTTAGAGGAGGAAAACAAGGGAAAAAATATTCTGAATGAAACAGTGGACGTATCATTTTTGTGCTTCATGCTGTGGCCACAGACATGTGATCTGATGGTGAATTTTGGCTGACCCAATGCAAAGATCCTGAGGATCCATGTGGATCCATGCTTTGTAACCACGTTTTTGCACCATTGCAGCCCCAGGCAACAGTGGGTGCGTGATTTTTTTTGGGGGGGGCAGGCTGTAGCCATGGGCATGCTGTGTGCTCTGATGGTGAATTTGGGGTGACCCAATGCAAAGATCCTGAGGATCCATGTGGATCCATGCTTTGTAACCACGTTTTTGCACCATTGCAGCCCCAGGCAACAGTGGGTGCGTGATTTTTTTTGGGGGGGGCAGGCTGTAGCCATGGACATGCTGTGTGCTCTGATGGTGAATTTGGGGTGACCCAATGCAAAGATCCTGAGGATCCATGTGGATCCATGCTTTGTAACCACATTTTAAGTGGGGAGGGAAGGAAAAACACAGAAGGCTAAGAATGCAGGAGAGGGCTATAACGTGAGGAAAGGAAGGCAAAAGTTTCCCCCCACCCACCCACACAAGCCAGCCAGCGTGTGCTCTCTCTCTCTCTCTCTCCCTCTTTAAATGGAAGAAAGCATATTTGAATGCTGTGTGTCTCCAAAAACAAAAAGCAGGAAGTCAAATCAGAATTTTAAGCCGAACCTGTAATCTCTCTTCCCTTCACAAACATTGTTCCTCCGGAGCAGGGACAGGATAGAAGGACGGACGCTCTGCTTTCCCTCTCTACTTGCCTGGAGGGGAGGGGCTTTCCCTGCTCTTTGTTCGGACGCTCTGCTTTCCCTCTCTACTTGCCTGGAGGGGAGGGGCTTTCTCTGCTCTTTGTTTGGACGCTCTGCTTTCCCTCTCTACTTGCCTGGAGGGGAGGGGCTTTCCCTGCTCTTTGTTCGGACGCTCTGCTTTCCCTCTCTACTTGCCTGGAGGGGAGGGGCTTTCCCTGCTCTTTGTTCCGTTTGAGCAAACACAGCAAGGAAACAGAGAGGGCGGGCAGTAAGACCCTGAGGCAGAATGCAGGAAAGCTGCCACTTCCTGTATCACGGAGCTCCCTTCTCCCTGAAGCGCGGTTTGATTTTTGCCTTATTTTTCCACACATTCGCTCCATAACACGCACAGACATTTCCCCTTCCTTTTTAGGAGAAAAAATCTGCGTGTTATAGAGCGAAAAATACGGTAAGTATGTCTATTGTTTGACAACCATGCCTTCCAGAGGGTTACCCCTTCCTTTAGGTGACCATGTGTGTTCCAGAGTGTGGTAAGCGAGCCCCATTTGGGGAGAGTCCTACTCATTCTGCTAGCTGCACATCTGCCCCAAAATCATTACATGATGGGTCAGGAGATATGAGCTGCCTGAAATCCTGAACACACTTACTTAAAGCAAATTCCATTGACATTAATGCTCCTCTGTCCTCCTTACTCAAGATACTTAATACAAAGCAATACAAAGAATGATTTGCATGGTATATGTGTTCAGTGATTTACCAATACTGTACCAGGATGCCTGTGTTACCAACTCTTTTGTGAATTATAACTGCCTATTGCATAATTACCATTGACTACACTTTCCTTGGGACGCAGGTAGCGCTGTGGGTTAAACCACAGAGCCTAGGACTTGCCGATCAGAAGGTTGGCATTTCGAATCCCCGCTCCCATTGTTCGGTCCCTGCTCCTGCCAACCTAGTAGTTTGAAAGCACGTCAAAGTGCAAGTAGATAAATAGGTACCGCTCCGGCGGGAAGGTAAACAGCGTTTCCGTGTGCTGCTCTGGTTCGCCAGAAGTGACTTAAGTCATGCTGGCTACATGACCCGGAAGCTGTGCCCTTGGCCTATAGAGCGAGATGAGCGCCGCAACCCCAGAGTCAGCCACGACTGGACCTAATGGTCAGGGGGCCTTTTACCCTTTACCTTACACTTTCCTTGCTGGTATGTTCTAATTTGTCTTGACTATCTTTTAGAAAGGCAGGATATACTTCTTGATAACAAATAACATGTCACTCAGAGGGTTTTAATAATACAAAAACCAAAACCTTCCCATTTCATGTGCAGAGTGTACTCAAATGTTTCTGCCTTTCTAGCACAATGTATAGTGTACACACATTGTTTCTTGTGTGTTGCACTGGATCCTGCCATCTCTGCTGAGCACAGCATTTTTGAGGACACGATGCAGCCTACTTTTGCTACTTAGATAATCTAAATCTTAGTCCAGCAAATGCATTCGTTCTGGATTCTGCATAGAAGGGCATTTCACAAACGCCCCAAGCAGCCTTTAGGAAGCGCCAAAGCTACCACATGGGGCAGTGATGTGGCCAACTTATGACTACACCATTCAAGTTAAGGTTTTGTCTGCGCTTTTTAAAGAAACAACAAACAAAAAACCTCAAAAACTTCTCCTAGCCAACCACGGGTATTAAAATACGGTATTTGGCAAAGGTCCATCTTTACAATCCTCCTGCCCATTCCGGCCAATCTCCAGCTGGCGCTCCAAGGAATAGAGAGCATCTCTTGCCATTATCTCGGGACTCTTCTTCCCCATAGTCATCCGTTCCTACACCGGCTTAATCTACCCAAGAGACCCCGAAAGATCCACAATAAAAGCGACTCTTGGCGAGGAGGAGGGCGACCCTGGAGGGGCGTCTCCGCAGAGACCCGAATCTCCTCCGGAGCAGAAAGAGCAGCAACAAGGAGCCTCGAAGGCGGGCAGGTTTAGCAGCCCTGCCCCGCATTCCCACGCCTCAGCGCCCCACATGGCTAGTGGAGGGTCGCCAGCTGCGAGGAAGGCGCTTTCACCTTTCGGCAGCCGGAGCGCTTTCGGAGGGGCGATAAGGAAAGGCTCCGGCTCCAGCAACAGGGAGGCCTCGGAGGGACTGCGCGAGAGCAGCAACCTAGGAACCCTCTTTCGGGTTGTGCTTTGCTCCAGCCTGGTCCGCCCGCCGACTTTCCCGCCGGTGCCTTTTGAATGATTCGGTGTTTTTGTGTCTGCGTTTTTTTGTCTCTCCAGCGTGGAGAATTAGGCATCCTCCTCCTCCTCGCGTAGCAACTGCCAAGAAGTCGCACACTGCGGGTGTGAGGAGCGCTATGTGTTCGCGCAGGACAACAGGGAAGCTGGAGGCGGAGCAGGCACGGAGGGTCTCCGTGCTTCATGGTAGCACGCCCAGCCGCTGCCGCCAGCCGGGCAATATAACGGGCGCCCCCTTGTGCATTTATAGCACCGGGGCGCTACTCTATATAAAGGCAAACTGATGGTTCGCTCAGCGCAAACCGCAAGGTCTCCTAAGGAACTACCGGCAACGGCTTTAACCTCCGTTTGTTTTTCGCCTCCGAGCAGGCGAAATGGTTGGACGCCTAAAACTGCAGGCACGCGCGCGGCTGCGCGGAGAAGGAGAGCGGGGTCCTCGCGGCCTTAAATAGGCGGGCGGGCTGCTCCGCCCCTTCCTTTTCACCATCGGTTCGTGGAAGCTGTGAGGTGGGTGCAGCGCGTGTAGGGTCTCTCTCTTTCTCTCCCCCCCCTTGTTTCTCCTTGTTTTTAGGGGGGGGGGAGAAAAAAGACTACTCTCTTTACTATTCGCTTTCTTTCGTTTTCTGCCGCTCCCCGTTTAACAGGCTCCCTTTTCTTTCAGCCACCCCCCGGGCGGGAGAGTCACCACCAACCATGGCCGAGGAAGGGTAAGTGCGAGCGGACGGCGACGGGGCGGAAACTTGCCTCCTCATCTTCCTCGATTTCCGGGCCCCGCGCTGGGACTTCGCCTTCTGGCTGCACGTGGCTGGGCCCAAGTTTCTCTCCTCGCGGCCGCTTGAACCACGTGCTTAGCGAAGGCCCCGCAGAGCCTTTCTCCTCTTCCCGCCCCCCTCCGGCCGCTTTCAGATAACTGGAACATGGCGCTTCAGTGCAAAATAGGCTACTCCGTCCGTGTTGCGGGAGGGCCTGAAAGTTTGCAGGAAGAAAATTTCCAGTTCTTCCCTCCTCCTTGCGGACACCTGTGCGCGCTCGCACCCTATTCCTCCCCCCCCCCCCGCGCGAATCCGGAGTCTCCATGCGGTGAAGGGAGCGGAGTGCTTTTGTTCCTGGACGCCAGTGCGGGATGGGGAGGATGGTGGGAAACTGGACGTCTGTAAACATTTATCGTGGGATCCCAGCGGAGCAGCAAATGGTCCTGGCAAATTTCAGAGGGGTTTTTAGCCTGCTGTGCAGAGCCTCAAAAAACGTCCTGTCCCGTGTCAACTTCACTGCTATTGCCATTATGACAGCATTGATCCTCCAACGTGGCTCTCTGTGGCCCTCGTTCCTATTTTATCCTTGCAACATAACCCTATGGCACCCTAGGAGTGTTACGGTTTGGTGTTACTCCATGTCTTTTTCATTGCCTCTTTGTTTTAAGGATAAAGCTGCACTAAAGTCTGCAAAACTTTATCCCAGAATATTAGTGTTCTGGGTTGTAATTGGCTGTGTTGATATGCTCCTTACAACCCCATCCCAAACCTCTGTTATTAGTGATACATCTCCAGTGTTTGGCCCTTTCTCCCACATACTAAATTCTCAGGATGCTGTTTTTGCTGTAGTCAGCAGCTTCATGAGTTGCAGCATGCAGAGTGGAAAAGTTGGAATTGTAACTTATGAAACAATACTTATCACCTCCATTAATTGATATAGACCTCATTCTTTTTATGGTCTTGATCAACTTAAAATCAGCATTGTGCTCATAAGCTGCAGATCAGTGAGATTAGCAAGCTTGCAAGTAACTAAAACTCCATGCCACATTATTTTTAAATTTAAAAGATTTTATTTGTCTGGTAGTGTTGCTTAGTAAACAAGGTGGTGTGCAAACTTAATATTCTGTGTTACCAAACATTCATTTAAAGTTGTCAGTAATGTAGGAAATTCAATTTTAGTAGCTTCTAGGAAAGAACAATCTGGGAAACAAATACACATTGTGGCCATATGTAGAATATTTCGTACAGTTCTGGTAGCTCTTTCTCATGAGATCATAGAATTCAAAAATATTCAGGAAAGTACAACTAAGATGAACAAGACCTCCCCTATAAGGAAATGTATAAGCTGCTGTTGCTTTTTGTTTTAAAAAGATACCCAGAAGTAGTCTTTTGAAATTCCCAGTAGTTTTAATATACATAAGAAGACACTGGTATTGCCTGCCATCCTAAAACCCAAATTGTCAATGAAAATGATAGTTTGGGGTAGCCAGGAGGAACTAGAATGCAAAAGCGTCACGGCGTCCACTGTTGTAAGTAAGGTGTTTTTAGAAGTTCTAATTGTATTGTTTAAATATTAGACATTTGCTGATCTGGGCTCTGTTAAGAAATACATGCATTTAACAAATTAAGCCATGCCATTTTGTTAAGGCCTGTGCAAAAAGAATCTCTTTGCTGTAGCAGTTGAATGAATCAGTGTTTGGGTACAATGTATGTCCAATTCCAGATGTTGATTTAAGTGCCATGCCAGTTCAAAAATATCTGGCTGGCCACTGTTAACAGCAAAAGGGGCCTAGGTGAACGTTGGTGAGATAAAGCAAGTTCATGTTCTTCTGTGATTTTTCATTTGCTAGCATTGCTGCTGGAGGTGTAATGGATGTCAACACCGCCCTTCAAGAAGTGCTGAAGACCGCACTTATCCACGATGGCTTAGCCCGTGGAATTCGTGAAGCTGCCAAAGCCTTAGACAAGTAAGTGCTGGATGTTAACTAGTATGTGTGCCTCCATGTTGGAGTTTGGTCGTGCATTTCCTATAAGTGTGAAAAGAAAGTTGCTCAGGGTTGCTTAAAATAGTAAAAAAAAACACCTTATATCCTATAAAAATAATTAAAATACAACCATGGCAGAGACCACAAATAAAACTTAATTAAAGCAGCATATACAGTGGTACCTTTGGTTACGTACTTAATTCGTTCCAGAGGTCCGTTCTTAACCTGAAACTGTTCTTAACCTGAAGCACCACTTTAGGTGATGGGGCCTGCCGCACCGCCACCATGAAATTTCTGTTCTCATCCTGAAGCAAAGTTCTTAACCTGAGGTACTATTTCTGGGTTAGCGAAGTCTGTAACCTGAAGCGTTTGTAACCTGAGGTACCACTGTATTTAGCAGGTAACAGGCTGCTGGAATAAAAATGTCTTCAGAAATTTGTGAAAGACGGGCAGAGAAAGAACTTCTGTGGCTTGCAGGACAAAGTGTTGAACAGTTTATGAGATGAGAGCTACAGGTTTTGAATGATGACTCTCTTAAAAGTCGGATACCCCTTCACTCTTACTATGAGTGAGAATAATAGTCTGACAAACCTGTACATACAGATTGGTCTTAAGAGTAGGAGCCACAAATAGTCTAGTAAGGTCATAGTGGTGGGAGTAATATGGTAAAAGCACCCAGTGTAGTTTGAAAAATTCTAAATAGTTGTGTTAAGATTACTTGTAACTAGGTAAATAAAACACATTTAAAAACCTGGACTAAATTGTTACTGACAGGGCATCTGGTACTTTAAACTACATTTAAATTGCAGCAGTGGTATGAAATTCACTAGTATACTGGTTGTGCAGTTCTTCGTTACTAACTTCAAAGTCTAAGAAAACAAAAATACTGTTTATGATCCATGACTTTGATCCCAATTTTCCTCATCTGTCTTGAAAAGAACACACAGAAAGAGATTCCCTGTTCTACTTCACCAGATAATGTCCTATTGATTTGTGGAATCATGGTAATGGTTTGGGGAAACTGCAGGTGAGGAGTGGGGAGTCAGTGGAATTTGGCCTCTGGGTCAACAGAAGAGCAACTTGGAATTGGATCTTTGCTGTAGTCCACTGTGTAACTAATAATGGTCTATTGTTTTAGACGCCAAGCCCACCTTTGTGTTCTTGCATCCAATTGTGACGAGCCCATGTATGTCAAATTGGTTGAAGCACTTTGTGCTGAACATCAAATCAACCTGATAAAGGTAATGATTATGTACTTCTTTTAGATTGATAATTGAATGCAAAATCTGTTTTGCTTGTTCAGTAAAATATTTTCTACTAGATGCATGACTTTTTAAGAACTGTTCATGCTGTACAGTGATGATAACTTGGCTCCCTCTACTGAGACTTGTGAGGAGAACAACCACTAACGTTACCCTTTATGTCTGAGTGTACAGCTTGCTTGCTTTCTGTGCTTGCCATCTTATTTTGAGGGCAGTACTAATGGAATATAAAAATCTTTGACAGGTTGATGACAACAAGAAGCTGGGTGAATGGGTAGGTCTCTGCAAGATCGACAGAGAAGGAAAACCCCGTAAAGTTGTGGGCTGCAGTTGTGTCGTTGTCAAAGTAAGTTGATGAAAGTGCTCTTTAAAAAATTGGTTCGTGTTTTAGAGCAGTTTTATTCACTAATTTGGTCTCAAATTGCAGCTCTTGAGCTTGATTAATCCAGATCTGAATGTCTTTAACTATTAGCATAAAAGTTAACAGCAAAGAAGCACACCACTTGCTGCTTTGCTACTGTTTAAAGAGAAAGAAAATTTTGGTTGGCGCCTGTGGTGGGTGAATGAGAAATTGGGGTTAGAGGGGACTTTCTGCATGTGGGAATATTGAAAGAGATGCAGTTTGCCAACCCATACAATTAACTGATGTTTTGTTGCTCTTTTAATCTTCTAAATACTTGCCAAATTTAAAAAGTGCACCTCATCTTTCTCATAAGTAAAACATTTTAAATGATTGTTCTGTAATGGTGCACAAACTGATTATTTGTTCCCTTTCTTGTTTAACGGGCAACACTGCCAGCTGGATAAAATCTGCTTAACTTTCAAGTGTTCTGCAGAAATGCAAACTATTGCTGGCAATAATAAAGCCAGGGTACGAGCCTTGAAGACTAGGTAGTCATTGAGGTCCCAATAAATGGCTACATTTTGGTTTTTAAATATGGGTTGACTTTATTTTACCGAATGCCCTGTTTTTAGTACCCCAAAATGGGCTCTGACATTTGGCTTATTGTCTTATTGATGTGTTGTCTTATTGTAGGACTATGGCAAGGAATCTCAGGCCAAAGATGTCATCGAAGAGTACTTCAAGTGCAAGAAATGAACCAATAAAATATATTTGCGCCTGACAGTGTTTGTGTTTTGCTGGTCTTGAGATAGATAACCATTTTTCCCCCAAATGGAACTAGTTGTTCATTCTGGACTTTAATTATGTAGAGGGGCTACAGATAGATTACTCCCATTTCCTTCTAGGACAGTTTTGTATGTATGTAATCATAAGTCAATCTCAATAAGTTTATTGAGAAACCATACAGGAAGCAACTTGAATCAGATTATACATAATGCTGTCTCTACTTGCAAACATGTTTGAGACAGCTGGTTGAAACACTCTTTGAAACCACCCTCCATTAAGTAGGCACTTTAGAGAGCCTTGTCTTCCTTTTTGATATGGAAGTCCCATGCCATGCTGGGGTGTATAGGTAGAACATATGCTAATAAAAACCCAGTCAAGGAGCAAACCAGTGCAATAAGGTCATAATTGTTGCCATATTGCTCAGTAGTGGAAGTTTCTGGACTAAAGCCAGGTTATTGGCCTTCGGTCTTAGCTGGGATACCAGTTTAAGATGGAAAAAGTGCAGGTGCTGTCATCTTTTAGGGGATGGTTGGCACCGCCCACCTCTTGTCACATTGGACCCTCTGGTAGGGGTATTCAGTGCCTGCTCAGCCAATCAGAGTCAGGCTGGGAGCCTGTTAAGGGGGTGGCCACACAACACTGCAGTTCCATGCACTTTGCTCAGAAACAAGCTCCACTGAGTTCAACAGTGTTTGGGTTTAATGGTGGTACTCCCAGATAAGTATGAATAGGACTGCAAGCATAGTCTGTTAAGGTTCTCATAAGAGTCTGCAAGAAAGAACAAGTGTACTAAGGCTATAGGTTTAATGGGCCAGAATCCATTTTCTCAGATGAATGAAATAGGAGTACAGAAAATAAAGGATAAATAAAGCGATGCAAGAGAGAACGGCAGGTATGTCAAATACAGCACAGTGGTGCTTTTTTTACATGTGCTAAAGAGAGACATCAAACGGGTTTGAGCTGAAGCACAAAATGGTCTACTCTGATGTCGTTTCAGAAAAACGCAGACACGGCATGCCTAGGATCTGCGCCCATTGCTCCAAATGACAGCACCATTTTGGCTGCTCCCAGCTTTTTCTACTGTGGTGTCAGCAACTACCTGGGTATCCGTATCTCACGTTTTCCCATAGCATGCAAAATTAGGGTGTTACCAAGGTATTGTGAACACTCAGTATCATTTTGCAGTAATTCGACAGGTCGGCAGAAAGATTTTAATATTCCTGCTTAGTTCTTGCCAAGACCTCAACGTGGTTTCTTGCTTGGCATTTTGAAACTGGGTGACTAATGTTTGCGTTTTGTCCCTTATGCAAATTGTACTGAAGCAGGAGTTGAAGTTGCCAGTGTTCGATGAGAGCTAAATGTCAGCATGTGTAACTTCAAAATCTATCATGCAGACAGATCTTTTCATTTCACATTAGGATTTCCCAATATAATACACTGATAAGTTTTGCAGTTGCTCCAGTGGCAAAGGATCAGGCACTGTCGGCAACAAATCAGTAGACTGGGTAAGCACTTGGTTGCTGGTTCCAGTCATTCCTTTTAAGCTACACTATATCCTTGCCAGGGACGCGGGTGGCGCTGTGGGCTAAAGCCTCAGCGCCTAGGGCTTGCCGATCGAAAGGTCGGCGGTTCGAATCCCCGCGGCGGGGTGCGCTCCCGCTGCTCGGTCCCAGCGCCTGCCAACCTAGCAGTTCGAAAGCACCCCCGGGTGCAAGTAGATAAATAGGTACCGCTTACCAGCGGGAAGGCAAACGGCGTTCCGTGTGCTGCGCTGGCTCGCCAGATGCAGCTTTGTCACGCTGGCCACGTGACCCGGAAGTGTCTCCGGACAGCGCTGGCCCCCGGCCAATAGATGTGAGATGGGCGCACAAACCCCAGAGTCTGTCAAGACTGGCCCGTTCGGGCAGGGGTACCTTTACCTTTACCTATATCCTTGCCAATGAAGGAATATACAATCTGGTAGTAAAAATGCACTCAAATGCTTTGCACAGTAAAGGTAAAGGACCCCTGGGCGGTTAAGTACAAAGATGATTTGTCTACAGACAACTTTCATGTGGCCAACATGATGAAACCACTTTTGGCACAACAAAACACCCTTTACCTTCCCGTTGCAGCGGTACCTTTTTATCTACTTGCACTGGCATGCTTTTGAACTGCTAGGTTGGCAGGAGCTGTGAACAGCAAAGGGATTCAAACCGCCAAGCTTGTGGTTACCTTTACCTGCTAATTACCAAATGGTTGTCAGTGGTCTCTGGAGGGCTTATGAGTGGAGCATCTCTGGCCATCTCCACCTGTTGGGTGTTTTTCAAATGCATATGCTGGTATTTGATTAAATTCACCGAAGAATGGATTGGTCAAGTCTGAATGGCACCCAGTTATTCAGGATGTTGAAAACGCAAGCAGACTGCAGGAAGCTCCAAAAGGATGGATGAGCAACAGAATGGCCCATATGTTTTAATAGAAAGCAACAAAATGCAAATAGCAGGTATGGAAGTTTATGTGAACTAATGTTTTTACTATAAATAATTTTAAAATCTTGCTTCAAGATCTTCTGTTTGCAAGTTATGGGGAAACATTACACTTTACATTTTCTAGCACCCCTCATACTTACAAATTTTTTAAAAAGCATTTTGCTTTTTTTACTTGCACAGTCATGCGCACATTTACTTTGAAAGTCATGTGCACATTCATTCAAAATCAAAATGTAGGTTACCCCAAAGCAAAAACTTAAGACTGCACTAAAGCTTTGTTAGGAGAAATATAATTCAGGACTTGTACAAATTTCATGATGTCTAGGTGTTTTCAGAGAAGAGCCAATTATGCTTAATCTTCATTTTCATTTTTTTGGCTCAAACACGACCTGTCTCCTTCCAGCCGGTCTGTTGCCATATGTTTCAAACATGCCAACATCCTTAGCATAAAAAAGCTGAAATTTGATTGCCTTTCTTGGAACGTTTAAAATTACAACCATCAGTTGATAATTTTCCTTTCTTTTCTGGACCACTTGTAAGCTCTCTATTCCTTGTATGGGTATGTTTTGTTACTTGAAATATTTATAAAAAATAGAGAAGCTGGAACAGTGGTTGAATTTCTGGTTTCTTCCAGCATTGATTCATTTCAAGTAACAACCTTGTCTGCAAGTTTCCAATTAAAAATCTTGGACTCGTCTAGCGGGGACTAGATTTTTACAGTATATCTGGTGAGACCAGCCATTACAGGTTGCTGTCATTCTGTTAGGCAAAACTTGCACACAATTAGAGTAGGTCCCTTGATTAGACCTCCAAGTTGTGTGGGCACACAACCAAATTGCTTGCCAGATGCATATAGTGGAGTTTTTACACATTACCAGAGTACCCTGAGAGCTACTACTGTATAATAGAGGTGGTAGCAGTCGCACAGCTCAGATAATGGAAAGCAGGTTGAAATCCTGCTCTATTATTACAGATCATAGATGGCCAATTTCTTGTAGTAGCAACAACAAACACTGAAGCTGGTGGAACTGAAGACCAGACAATGGTATTGCCAGGCGTGTATTCCTGCTTGCCTCCTGTGTTGTGCGATGGCTAGTTTCCTTGCTCAATAGTGTAGAAACAGAACCACACTGAGATAATAAGCCATTGGGGTGGTGGGAAGTTGGTTATTGCTACTTTCAGTAAACATTTTATGCCATTCTGGAAGGTAGGGTCTTTGTTGCTTTTTCAGATTCCTTTTCAGGCATTAAGAACCATACCTGCTTTTTTCCACTCCCAGAAAAGCTATGCTATAAAACTTCAAGTCTACATTTTAAAAGATGTAACAAAAATAATTTTAAAATTGATTTTGGACCCTTGAGGCTAGCAAAAGCTTACCTAAATCAGGACATTATTTTTACACACTTAAAGTGCAAGTATTTAAATAGTTTTGCCATGAGACACACAAACAATGTGGGATTGTATAACACAGCTCCCGCCCCCCTTCTGTAACTATCCCAGTTTCCCCTTTACTTAACCTCACTGCATGCTTTAAAATTTATAAACTGTTATAAAAATCTTACTTATACCTGGTTGGCTTATTATACAAACATTCTTTAAAAAGGTTTATGATATTTCATATTGCTGACATATGAGATTATTATGTGTGAAGGGGAGATATAAAAATAATAAATACTGTATTCCATAATGGAGAAAGTAAATGTTAACATAAACGTTAATGTAAAATTACAACCTTGTTCTGATTTTGATGTGTGCTGTCTCTAAAAATTATATGTGTGTATATATATGAGTTCACCGGGTCAGCAAGCACAGTATCTGCTGGTAAGTATTCTGGAACAATTAATCCATTCTGTAGTTATGCTCAAGTTAATGGCATTACAGTAGCAACAGATCTGACTTGCGGAATTTTAGACTGCAAACTTACACAGTTGATTAATAAATATACTGGAAGACCGCTGAGGGGTGAGGGGCACATTTATTCAATGTGGGGGGGGGAATTCATACGGAAACAAATGCATTCAGGTTGACATTTTTGCGTGTAGAAAACATTTTGGGGCAAAGCCTAAATTTCTAATGCCACAATCCTCTCAGCGGGGAGCAGGCGGCTTGAATCTGTGGCAATTGCTGTGCTACATTCAAAATCCTGTTTGCTCACTGTGACCAGGATGGAAGGTGAGGGTGATTTTTAGTTCTTCCTCTTCCTGTTTTCCCCCTTCCCAAAGTGGTTGATCACAATGGGAGGGAAATAAACAATGGAACTCCAGTACTGGCATAGTTTCAGGCCCAGTACATGGAGGGAGAGTGGCTTGAGATTCTGCTGATCCAAGAATGCCACCCCCCAGAATGCCCTGAGAGATATTGTCCAGAGCTTTACCAGTTTCTTTTCAGCTGTACTTCTTCCTCCTTCCCTGTCCCCAACCTCTCTCCCATATCACTCTCCTTGTCTGACCTCCCTACCAGATATTTTCTTCAAGATGGCGGCCTGGTTCATGACAAATGGCCATTCAACCTCCTCTTAAAAACCTCCAGTGGGAGAAAGTCCATCTCCTTCTGAGGGAGTCCGTTCCACTGTCAAACAGCTCTTACCATCTTTCTTTTTACCTTTACCATCTGAAAGTTCTTCCTGATGTTTCATTGGAATCTCATCTCTTGTAATTTGAAGCCATTGGTTGCACAATTACACTCTGGATGAAAGAGTGGTTGCTCCTCGAGAACACAGATATCTTGGACTTGGAAGGTTTTAATAATGTATTTGGATGGCATGCATATCTATGGTATGATAAGGTTAAAGCGCACAAAGCTTTAAAAAATCATATCGTTAGGAAAGCATTATACAATGTCTGGATCAGATATAAAGATTTGTTGGAAAATAAAACCCCAAGGTGGCTGTCGCCAATGGAGGCTAAAGCTGTGAAAAAACTCAATATGGAGGCTAAATGGCCAAAATATTGGGAAATTTTGGAACAAGAGGGTGATAAATTGAAATTACAGAGTTATGAGAAATTGAAGGCTAAAGTACGAGACTGGCTCCACTATTATCAAATAATGGAGGTTATAAACAAGACAGGAAAATTGGCTTCCAGAAACAGAACTGTTAGAACCCAATGCTAAGAATTTGTCAAGAATGTATAACTTGTTTCTGAAATGGAATACACAAGATGAAACAGTTAAATCAGCTATGATTAAGTGGGCACAGGACATTGGTCATAACATCATTTTTGCTGACTGGGAACAGTTGTGGACCACCGGTTTGAAATTTACAGCATGTAATGCCTTAAAGGAAAATATTATGAAAATGATCTATAGGTGGTACATGACCCCAGTCAAGCTAGCAAAAATTTATCATTTGCCTGATAATAAGTGTTGGAAATGTAAAGAAACTGAAGGTACTTTTTATCACCTTTGGTGGACGTGCCCGAAGATTAAGGCTTTCTGGGAAATGATAGATAATGAAATGAAAAAGGTACTTAAATGTACTTTCCCTAAGAAACCAGAGGCCTTTCTCTTGGGCATTGTCGGCCAATTGGTGCCAAAGAAAGACAGAACTTTTTTTATGTACGCTACCACAGCAGCAAGAGTACTCATCGCAAAGCATTGGAAGACTCAAGATCTACCCACTCTGGAAGAATGGCAGATGAAGGTGATAGACTATATGGGACTGGCTGAAATGACCGGCAGAATCCGTGACCAGGGAAAAGAGACGGCGGATGAAGATTGGAAGAAATTCAAAATTTATCTTAAGAAACATTGTAAAATTAATGAATGCTAAAATGTCGAGGTTTTAGAAAAAAAGGGGACTACAGCTGTAAAAGATTAAGTAAAAGAAAAGAATAAGGGAAAAATTTGATAAAACCAAGGGCTAGGATTTGCTGAGACAAGTTTGGAAATTGGGATGTAGAAAGGGGAGGTATGGGGAAGTCGGTGAAGTAAGGTTTAAGAAAAAAGGATATGAAATTATACATGTTCGTTTGTGTGTTTGTTTATTTGTATTGTGTATTGTTTGTGTTTATAAAAACTGTGAAAAACCAATAAAAATTTTATATATAAAAAAAGAGAATCATCTAGTCCAACGCCCCTGCAATGCAGCTGTCTCATATGGGGATGAAACCTGCAAACTTGGCATTATCGGGGAGGTCATCTAACCCCCATACAAACAAATCCACATGAATGGTCATTTAAGAGGTCACGTGGAAGCAACCCCCAGCATCGTGAAAAGGAATTGGTTTGCTCTGTTAAGAGGGGAGGGAAACGTGAAGTTTTCAGGCCTGACCAGTATTTTCAATCTGATCCTTTCTTTTCCATAACTTTTGCAGTACAGTGGGAGCTTGGTTCTCAAACGCCAAAAACTGGAAAGTAAGTGTTTTGGTTTTTGAACGTTTTTCGGAAGCCAAACGTCCGATGCGGTTGCCAACTATTGTTTCCAGGGCACCTGCACCAATCAGAAGCTGCTCTTTGGTTTTCAAACATTTTGGAAGTCAAACAGACTTCTGGAATGGATTAAGTTTGGCGCTTTTGTTTTTGCTAATTATTTTGCGTTTTTGTTTTTGAAGCTTTTCTGGTTAATTTGTTTTTGTGACTGTGTGGAACCCAGTTTAGATACTGATTGATTGACTATGTGACTGCAGAAATGGATAAAAAAAACCCCATTCAAACAATGACTATCATTATGAGAAAAAAATAAATATCATCTACAATACTGTCTTATTTATTTTATAGTAGTACATTGATTATTGCTTTTTTTAAGGATCACTGGTCTCGTCAGATAGTAAAATTCATGTTAAATTGCTATTTTAGGGGTTGTTTTTAAAAGTCTGGAACAGATTAGTCCTTTTTGCATTACTTTCTATGGGAAGGCGCACCCTGTAGTATATTCTGTAATAATAATACGACAGTGTTACCACCAGGAATGCTCCAGTATATGAGAAAGGATAGTGAGTTCCTAAAATTGGCTGAAACAGAAGGTGGCAGTGTTGCTGCAGATCAGAAGCAGCAAGTGCATGCCAAGAGCGGTCGGGGAGCCGGTGCTGATTGCTGGTGGAGTTTTAGCAGCAGGTGTTGCTGTGATTTCTTCAAGTTGAGTACATAGGAAACAAATGTGAAACGATTTTGTTTAGTGCCACTGAACACGCTGCAGTTTGACTGTGCATTTTCCAACGTTGGGGCCCATTCCCTGGCAAAAATATTCAAATGAGTTTTGCTTTTTAAACAGAACTTTAGAAAGGTGCTTTTAAAGCAGCAGCTTCCATCTCTTTTCTTTCTACCTACTGTATGTTTTGTAACACAGATGGGCTGGTGATGGTAGTGGTGGAATCAGGACTGAGGAAGAAAGATCTTTACAGCCATCCATCCCTAAGCCTAGGGGGGCTTCCATCCGTAATTTGCAAACAGGTTACTGCCAAGGTGTTTTGATTTTTTTTGGTTTTTGCTTTAAACCTATTGAAGCAAATGGGGGAAAATACAGGTTGGTCTTTTGATATCAACTAATCCGAGTGGCTGCTGCAAAAAAATCATAATGTATACGTGAAGACCCCTGACCCCCCAATAAACACCTGTCTTTAGAGAAACTGGAACAGTAAGCTGTCAGCTTTTGTCCTGGGTGTTGTTAAAATATACGCTCCTTTCGCTTTCTGGAGCACATTGGGACTATTGTATTCTGAGAGCGCATGGCATCTGTATTAAAATATTGCTGCATTTTTTATATAGTTTTCCACTGCATTAGTTTTGAGGACCACAGCGATCCATTCTGAGTTTTGCTGAACTCTGTATTACAAGAAGAAGAAGAAGAAGAAGAAGAAGAAGAAGAAGAAGAAGAAGAAGAAGAAGAAGAAGAAGAAGAAGAAGAAATAAATTGTAAAGAAGTAGACCCAGCTCAGTTTCGTATTGAGAGCTGAGTTGCAGCACTAAGAAGCCACTAATTCAGCCTGCAGACCAGCACTATAGGAGCTACTTTCTTGACTTGTGTTGCTGTGTAGAATAGTGGTTTAAGATTTCCCTTGAGTACACAGCCAGGAGACGCTTGCTTATTCTGGATGGAGCAATTAGGAGTAAAAATGATGTGATCTTTACGTATTTGTGATCTCAGTGTATTTGAGTCTCACGGGTTCTAGACTCCACCAGTAATATTGTTGTGATAACTCTGGGCAATAATGCAATTTATCGTGCAACCGCACACGTGTCTACTCATATATAAGTACCAAAGAGTTCGGTGGAGTTTCCTTCCAGGAAAGTGCATACAGGAGTGAAGTCTTTGTCGCTTCTTGGTTGCTCCATAACCTATAGATACAAAAATTAATTGTTAAACACTACGGAAAATGGAAGGTGCAGACTGCTGCAAGAGGGTCAGAAATGAGCTTTCAGAATTCAAGAAACGTATTTGTGTGTATGTGTGTGGACAGACATGTGCGGTGGAATATGCATTGACTATGTAACTAAAATGAGAAGCATTTTTCAGTCTGGGTTGCATAGCTCTTTGCTAAAACATTAAATGTTTATTGTAGTTTATATCTAGGGAAATCGGGGGGGGGGAGAGACTGTCAAAGCTAAATTTTAAGTTTTTAGAGCTCCTCTTGAAAAGACAGCACTGCCTGTGTTTTGAGGCAAGGTCAACAATGTAAAAGTTATTTTCTTCACTCGACTGTCTTGATACATTATGGCAGTTCAATAATATTGCAATACACACAGTGCAATGTATTTAGAACATTCCCCCTTAAAAGCTTGTGGTTACATTCATAATGTACAGCTTGCTGGATTTTTTTTTCCTGTGTGTAATATTATCTCCACATGTGTAAGGGGCATGCAATATTTTATTTTTTGCTTAAGCTGGGGAATGTGAAATTAAATTTATCAGTTGAAGAATTTGCACAAGAGCTCATAAATAGTTCTCCGCATGCTTCTAGTGGCACATGGGAAAGGGTGGAGAGTTGGGGATTGGGGAAGGATGCAAAGAGACTGCAAGACCCAGCAGATTTAAATATCCTTCTTCCTTTCCTTACTGAGAGAGCCTATAATTCTGTTCACAGCTGGGACAGGTTCCTTTTAATATTGTAGAAAATAACAATAAGAAAAAAAGCTTTTGAAGCACGTATTGCTTATTTTTCTGAAGGAAGGTATCAGCAGCTAAGCTTTATTAGTCAGTGCCATACTCTTTGCAGATGGTTTGAAAATGCCATTACAAATGCAGTTTGGATACCGATGAAATTTATAATTTAAGTAAATGCTAGCCCAAAAACTTAGGCATAGCTTGGGCACACTTGAGAGACCCAAGCAACCATTTCAGAATTGCTCACTAAGTACAGGTATTATAGTTGTTGTGGAACAGAACTCCTGTGCCTTTAAAAGTTAGGGCTGCATGTATATATGTATCTTTAAAAGCCTTAAGAGAACCTGCACGGTTGCACAGGTGGATGGGAGTTCTCTGCAGTGGCTCCCTGTCTGTGGAATGTTCTCCCCAGGCAAGTTAGCCTGGCGCCTTCATTATACCCCTTTAGGTGGCAGGCAAAAAAATGTTCCTTTTTAACCAGGCCTTTGGTTGATCTGATTTACATCCTACACCCTTTTAAAATGTTGTTGTTGTTTTTTTGTGTGTGTGGAGGGGAACCTATTAGGTCGTTGTTTTTATTATTATGTATTTTGTGGTTTTATATCTTGATTTTATTCTGTGAACCAGCCTTAGACTCCCGGGTATAGGGAAGTATATAAATAATAATAATAAAAACAATAATAATTAATAATAATAATTCATTGCTGACTGACGTAGGCAGGCTTATATAATGACATTCGTATTATAACATGGATGGCTTTAAAAAAGAATTAAGCCTATTTATGGAAGATAAGGCTATCAATGGCTACTAGCCATAATGGCTAGCTTCTGCATCCGCTTTGGGAGGCAGTATTCTTCTGAATACCAGTCGCTGGGAATCATAAGTGAGGAGAGTGCTGCCAGAGGCTGTTTTTGGATGGCGTGACTGGTGCAGTGTTACTGGGTGCTGTGCTGCAGGGGGCACTGCAACAATGCTGTAGAATGGAACACAAGAGGAGAGGGGACAAATTTTAGTGTTGCACAGGGCACCACTGAAGTTTGAGCCCAAAGTCCACCACTGGCCACTATGAGAATGGAGTTTTGGACTAGCAGGGCTCTTCTTGTGTGTGTGTTTTGTCATTTTGTTTGCATTTTATGAACCACTGTGGTATTACTCGGATAAAGAGTGGCATATAAATATTTTAAAATAAATACATATGTACTCTCAACAGTTGTTTCTAGGATAGCTTGCAACAACATGTAAGCAATCTGTAAGTGAAATAGACCCAATAAAACTAAAGCAGCAATAAAAACAGCACACTAGAGTCCATAAATATCTTGAACAAATAGCAGTGTTACTGGCACTTAAAGGCTATTGTGAAAGGTGCTACATGCAAGAAGGACCTGTCTTTTGTTGCTGTAATTTGAACACATAGGGCTGTATCCAATGAAGTTGTCCCATTAGTACAAGGATTTCCACCTACACAAAGACTTCCTGTCCCTCCTCCTCCTCTCCTCCACCTCTCTGGAGCAGATGTAGGAGGCACACAAGGAGAAGAAGTCCCATTGTGCAGGCAGAGGTCTTTGCACTAGCAGGATCACTTTGTTGAAAATAACCTGCATATTCCATGTGTTGGCACCTTGATCTGGACCTCCAACTAAGATCTTCATAGCATGGCAAGTTCATACTGGTCTGGCAGTTCTTCAGTTGCCCAAGCCTTGAATAGTTTAGGGCTTGATAGGTCAATGCTAGCAGCACTTTGAATGGTGCCTCCTAGTGTGATAGGCTCTGAGCTGGCCACCGTTTTATGAGCAGGCAGGTTCACTCTACTATAAAAATTGAAGTCTTTCACTGGAAAGGAAAATAAATACATTTTATTCTTTTTGGAAAAGTAAGTTTGTTTTGCCTTTCTGTTGCTTTCCACTTTCGACATAGCATTTCTGTGGGGGGCTTTAGGAGTGCCAGTAAGTTTCTGTCGTCTTTTTGCTGCCAACAGTACACATTCTTAGAGAGTTATTTGCCATGTGTACAACTTGCTGCTCCAAAAGAACACTGCATATCCCACTGCCTTTAACCCAAATATCTTTTTTCATTAGTACTACCCTTAAGTTAGTACTACCTTAAAGTTGGTTGGTGGGATGGTAGTGCATATTTTAAAACGCAGAATAGTCAAATCTCGTCGAAAGCTTTGTCCTGGGTTTTTGCATATTTATTGTGGAACTTCCACAAAAGTCCAACATAGTTACATGTGTGATGCTTTCAAACAGCACTGTGAAATTCTAAATTATTTTTCATTGATTCCTGGTGATATTGTCTCCTTTTAAACACTGCTTTTCTCTTTCTAATTGCCAACAATGAAATTCTACCAGGGCTATGAAAAAACAACAACCTAAAGCTATGTGTTTCCATCTAAAAGCAAATAAGATTCCTTCAACAGCACTTAGCTAACCAATTTATTAATGATGGGGAAACAGACTAAAACCTAATGCTACCAAAAGTAAGACAAAATGAGTCTAGTCAGTAAAGTGACTGGAAGTCTAAGCAGCATTATGTGGAACATTAAAATTGTCAAAGGTGCTTGCTGACTATTTTGTTGTAGCTCCATCTTTGCAGATTCTACACAGATAGTACTTTCGTATACAAAAAGGCATGGGCAGCATCATGTATTTTTCAAGATACGTACATAGATATGTCATGGGAATCCTCCATAATTCAGAGATCTTGCCATGTGTACAGCAAAGTAAACATACATGTATCTGCCAGATAAATGTCTTGTAAGTGGAAATCTTATCTGGAGGAAATGCAACATGTGAAAAGTGGTCCTGAGTTTATGTGGATTCAGGCAAGTTACTGTTGTCCTACTTTAACAGTCAAATTTACCTGAGTTGTCTGAAAAAATTGAGCTTTTAACTGTCTGAAAGGAAGGGTGTAAATGTTAAGATAACTGATGGACAGTATAGAAAATGTTCACTGGGAGATGAGTGGAAATCTAGCAAGTGTTGGCTTTGGTGTCCATTTTGCATTGAAACATGGAAGTTGATTCCCATTGCATGATAATTGCAAGAAAAGTTTAAAATTGCTGTGGGAAAAGCCTTTCTAATACAGATCTACCCTTAATAGTTATCTTGGGCTTTTTAAAAGGTTGCTTATTTAGTGTAACTGATCCTCAAAAGCTTGAGTGGCCAAGACTATAAAGGCATGCTACCTTCTTGGAAGCCAGTTTGTCCTAATACTTAATGTATTTGAACTTGGATCTGGCAAACACGGGTTCAAATTTCAGTTCAGCTTTGGGCCTCCTGGATGGCAAGGGTGTGTCTTTCAGACAGTTTTCCATCTGAAAAAAATAGAAGCAGTAATGACTTGTCTCACAGGATGGTTATGAAGATGAGTGAGATCCAAAGAGCTGCACAGGATCATGGAATCATTGCTATGGCCCAATGGGATTTCTTTTATTTCCCATCATCTTTTGGGCGACTGAATCCCATGCCCAATCACAAACTGTTCTTAAAATTCTGCATAGTTTCAAAAGCAGTGTGTCATGTGGCACAGTGATGGGACTAGTGTTTGAAGAGGGAAAACAGCTCTAAGGTCCGCTGGAACTAGTTTAATACTTTTGATACTGTACCCTCTGCATATTCCAAGTACTATTGACATTATTCTTTCCTCTGTTTTCCTAGCATGAACAGCCGGTCCATGCACAAGTCTTGTTTTCAGTGGGGTTCTGCACAGCATGAAACTTCTTAGAGGAAGACAACCATTTCAAAATGTACATTCCCCCTCTTTATAATTGGATGTGGAACTCTCCAAGCACAACTTAACTACAGTATATTTAGCCCCACTCAGCTACTTGCAGAAACTCTTGAATAAGAAAAGTTAAGCACCTTTCCCGATTATATTTTAAACCATAATTCAACTCAGAGAAAATAAATAGCTACATCAGGTGGATAGTTTAATCATACCCTGCCAAGAATCCAGAATTTAAAACAATAGCCTAGTTGAGTGGAAAGTTTATATTTTTAAGTCGACACTTAGTCTGCATGAATGGATGTAAATAAATGGGCAAGAACAGCTGGAAGATAGGCGACATTTGAAAACTGTGATGAGATTCCAGTGTTAGACTAAAGATAGCTAAGTAAAAAAACTGGGGATGAGTCAGGGTTAATATGGTGTATAGAAAGGTCCTTCTTCTATACCTATACCTTTCCACATGTGTGGTCTAAACCAGGGGTGGCTAACTCCCGAGAGACTGCAATCTACTTTCAAAATTAAAATCTGGCAGTTCAGGTCAAAGTTGTTGAGCTTTTTGGGGGGAGGGAAGATGCCTATTAGGGACTTATTTGCAGCTCTCCTGAGTGAGGGAGGAACAGAAGCAGCAGCCATTAACCTTACGATCGCTGGCCATATAACAGCCTCTGTTTCTAAACTCTGGTTTCCCTTCTGTAACAATAGAGGCTGGCGCAGAGGGCGGGGCTGGAAGGGGGCCAGCGATTGACCATGATCTACCAAAACCTTGCAGGGATTGACCAGTAGATCACGATCAACGTGTTGTACATTCCTGGTCTAAACAATTGGTTCAGCAGTTGTTCTGCTAGCTTTTAAATATTTGTTGCGTCGAAAAATGGAATATAGACATTCGGTGCATTGCAGATAAAGTTAATTGTATGGTACCCTCTTGCTTTGGACAATATATTGGTTTGCTATCCTCTAGATTCTTTTAAAAAGTAAAGCGAGTCTGGATGCCTAATTTAGTTTGATGGAGCACCTTATTTTTATCGAGAGGTCCTTTTGGAGCTCTTCACAATATCTTTTTTGTTTTAACAAGCGTGAACAATTTAGTATCTTCAGCAAACTTGGCCACCCCACTGCTCACCCCTAATTCTAGGCCGTTTATGAACAGTAGTTGGATACAACCTGCAGCACTTCAAAGTGTTTAACTTTGGCTGGATCATGCCCTATGAAAATACATAAGCTAAAAAAGTATATCAAAATTGTATGCATAATGAGAAAATATAAGCTGTGTTTTCAGTGTTCAGAACTGTGGCTAGGATTTCCAAATTATGTTTAAAACTCACCTCAGTGCCCACAACCACATGAAAAACCAGACTTGAATAGCAGAATTCTACTGAGCTACTCTAATGATCCTGGCCCCGCAAGAGAAACCTGAGCGAGTTATCAATGTCAACAAACCTCTGCTGGAGTTACAGTTTTAAATGTGCTGTTTAGTTATACCTTATTTGCTATAATACACAACAAAGATAATGTTCTATTAAAAATATACAGAAGAAAACATTTCTTAACCAGAATTGTTTAAAGAGCAGATTGGATTTGACAGTGAATTGTAAAATGTAGATTTGGTTTTACAGATGAAGGTTGAATGAATACGGGTGTTGTAAAGAAAACAGTATTTTTCGGTTTAGCAGAATGACTATAGTCTTACCATGCCTTTGACTCATCATGACAATGAAAGTCTAATTGAATGAAGGCCTTGTTTTACTCAAGATCCATTGTACTTTCATACTGTATTATTTCTTAAAATAGTAAAAGATGGCAGATCAGATTGTTTAGGCAGGTTGTTGCTTTTACACAAGCAGTATTTTGTCAAGATAACTGATCCTAAGGGCCTTTCCACACATTTTACAAGGCATTCATCACACACTGACAGAGCCTAGGAGCCATTTTGATACAAACTTATACAGTGGTACCTCAGGTACATACGCTTCAGGTTACATACGCTTCAGGTTACAGACTCCGCTAACCCAGAAATATTACCTCAGGTTAAGAACTTTGCTTCAGGATGAGAACAGAAATTGTGCTCCGGTGGTGCGGTGGTAGCAGGAGGCCCCATTAGCTAAAGTGGTGTTTCAGGTTAAGAACAGTTTCAGGTTAAGAACAGACCTCCAGAACGAATTAAGTTCTTAACCCGAGGTACTGTTATACCCTTCAGTACCACAATCTTCTGCCATCATTCAATCGTTTTGAAAGAAAAGATTCAATTATGTCATGGTCCGCACTGAGGCTATGCTACCAAATCCCAGAACGTACCCCCCCCTTTGCATTTTTTTAAAGATCCTGTCAATGTTTTGGCTTTCTTTCTTAACCAATTAAAAAATATTCATAATGAATTCCCTTTTCTTTTGCAAATTCACTCTCAGTAGACAAAAAAAAACTGGGGGCTTAAGTATTGCAGATGTTAATATTGTGCAGCATGAAGCAGCTGAATGACCCCAAACTGACTCCTTTTGCAATAAATCATTGTGCAGACCCATTAGTTTTAGTCAAAGCTTAGTTTGCAGAACTTTCTTCAAAACAGAACAAAAAACAGTAAATGGTACATCCAAACAGTTCCATAAGCTCATGTGCATGTCCAGCACAGGCTCAGCATATTAAAAATAACTTTAAACAAGAGTGAGATCAAATCTCTGTTTCCCCCCAGTTCCAGCCTCCATTACAGCCTGAGGATGTGTTCTCCTGGAGTGAGTCATTTACAGATCCTTCTCCCATGCAGCCTGAAAACAAAAGACCAATAGTAATTCCCTTCAAAATACTACAGGCAAGAGTCCAGAAAATAACACTTATAGAATGACTATGCCTCTGTAAAGGTAAAGGGACCCCTGACCATTAGGTCCAGTCGTGACTGACTCTGGGGTTGTGGCGCTCATCTCACTTTATTGGCCAAGGGAGCCAGCGTACAGCAGTCATGTGGCCTGCATGACTAAGCCACTTCTGGAGAACCAGAGCGGCGCATGGAAATGCCGTTTACCTTCCCACCGGAGCGGTACCTATTTATCTACTTGCACTTTGATGTGCTTTCGAACTGCTAGGTTGACAGGAGCAGGGACCGAGCAATGGGATCTCACCCCATTGTGGGGATTCGAACCGCCAGCCTTCTGATCGGCAAGTCCTAGGCTCTGTGGTTTAACTCACAGTGCCACCCGCGTCCCCAGTGTCTCTGTAGAAGGAATCAAATAGAATCAGTCGTGCACATAGGAGCCAACTTCCCCCAATAAAATATTTGAGGAGGCTGCCCCTCCCCAAGTTGATGAGCATTGCCATTCAAATGGTGTGTGTGTGTGCCATGTCTTGTGATTATGTGGGGTGAGGTTTACCTCCCCCCCCCAATATTTTATTCAAGTGGGCACTCCTGGTTGTGCATGTGCTTTTGCACTAGAAGGGAGAAATCAGCTGTGAGGAGTAGAAAAGCAAAATAAAAACAGATTGAATAGAAGTTCCATTGATATAATTAACCTGGAATGTTGTTTCAATCACTGCGAATTAACATCACCAATCTTTTTTGCTTGTGGCAGGTATGATTAAACTCCATAGATTGTAAAATAAGCACCACTGCTGTAAACACTCTTTCAAGGAGAAGAAAAACATCTTTACTCTTTAGCCACCAAGTTTTTACCAACAAGGTGGATGAAATCTGTCAAGAGTATAACTGACCAGCATTACCTAATCTTTTGACACTTCCATAATGTGCTCCTTTAAACTTCAGCACAATGCAGCTGAAAGATACTCAGCAGCATTTAAGAACGTATGGCTTTTCTGAATTCAGAATTGCTTCGTTTAAGTGCTTGGATTTTTTATTTTTTATTTTTTGAGAGAGAGAGCCATATTTTTTGTTTGGACATTAAAATATTGCTAACAAACACTGAATTCTGGAACCGTAATTTGTATGCTGGTGTATATGCCACTTTAGCAAAAGCTTAAATATGCAGAAAGCGCCAAATCCAAAATTTTAAAAATACTTACTATTTAACTTCAACACAACCTGAAACTGTTAGCTTTAATGCACATTTACTATGACAAGAGGCAAAAGATGGAAGCAGAATTATGATATGCGACTCTGTGTTCAAACACCTTCCCACTCTCAGTGCTGATAATGCCAAGCGTATGCTTAGAAATGTGTGCACACTTCTAGGTGATGCGTGAAGTTTTGAACACTACATACACCCTTACTCTGTGCACGGTTTGCACCCACAATTTCCTGCGCGCAGAATGCCTTTGCCGAATCAAAGCAAAATACTGAATAATATGACCCTCGTAATGTGAAATTCCAAATTCAAGCTTAAAATTCACTGGGCTGCACAATGGAAATTTCCAATCCAGCTCCTCCCCACATACCTCAGACTCTGTCCCAATGGATAAGAAGACCCTCCCCCAGAATAGGGCATGCAGGGAGAGGAGAGCGGTGCATGAGTGGAACTCTATGAACACAGCATTGGATACCCCCCATGGTTTTGCGTTGCAGTTTTTTAGCTCAGTGTTTGTTTCAGATTGGGACGCGGGTGGCGCTGTGGGTTAAACTACAGAGCCTAGGACTTGCCGATCAGAAGGTTGGTGGTTCGAATCCCCGCAATGGGGTGAGCTCCCATTGCTTGATCCCTGCTCCTGCCAACCTAGCAGTTCTAAAGCAAGTCAAAGTGCAAGTAGATTAATAGGGACCGCTCCAGCGGGAAGGTAAACGGTGTTTCCATGTGCTGCTCTGGTTCGCCAGAAGCGGCTTAGTCATGCTGGCCACATGACCCAGAAGCTGTACGCCGGCTCCCTTGGCCTATAGAGAGAGATGAGCACCGCAACCCCAGAGTCGGTCACGACTGGACCTAATGGTCAGGGGTCCCTTTACCTTTACCTTGTTTCAGATTGACCTTCGCTCCCTGCCAAAGAAGTTGTGTGATGAGCCCATTTTGAATTAGGTCTTTACTAAACTCCCTAGTTCTTCTGCCTTGTTTTTTGCTGATACTGTAATTCAGTGTGTCGCTCTCAATGGTGCTCAAAGTAGCAGGTGAGAAGGTTAAACAAGCTTCCTGATCTTTGCCCTTCCGCTGCTGCAACTAAAAATTTGGGGAGTGTTCAGCTTCTGGACAGTTTATTTCATTATTAAGATGAAATTGTTAGTTCTCACTGCAGGATGTTCTTAGAAGTAGAAACTATTTCCGTCCAATTACAAGTTTTTTCTGTTAACTGTGAACTTAATACTTAATTGTAATTGCTAGCAAAATATAATTTAACCATAAAGTATGCTGAATTGGTAACAAAGTGCCCTTTTTACTTGAGCAGGAATATGGATGTGGACCAAACTGTGTCTGCATGGTTCCAATTAAGGGGAGGAATGCTTTATGTAAAGCTCCACTTGATGAATATAACTGAAGTCTCTGACAAGCTAATAAATTGGAGTTTAGAATACAGTACTGTATACCGTACAGTTACAGCGGTGACACCTACTTTGGGTCATCAATTTTGGTCAAGCCTTCCTGTTCATTTAAACTAAAATAATAATGTGTGGGTAACTCAGTTTTTTTGCCAGCTGTAAACATGGAATGGAATCTAGCGCAGACCCCGTTCATATAAGCCAAAGGGTTTGCCGAGCCATTTTTCAATTTCCATGCTGGGATGTTAAAGAAACTTCAGCAAAGTTTATTAAATAGCAAGTAACCCATTAACCAACATACCCAAATGTTTATGAATTGGTACAGAGGGGTCTCCTATTTTACCAAGACAACTGTTGTCTATTTGTAAGGCAGTTCTCTGTTTATAAAGGTGCCCTCTTTTGGACTGCCCAGTTTAAATATACAGAACCATAAGAAGGGAGAGCATTTGAGAAGATTCCTAGGCAACTCTTCATTAGACAAAATGGCCACAGGGCAGTTTCAAAGCATTATATATAAAACACCATATAGCATAAAGAAATGGTCGTCATTAGTACCAGTCATCACTCAAAAGAGCAGCATAAAATAAACTTGAAACCTTGGACAGTCACAACCAATTTCCTCCAAAATCCTGGAAGAAATAGGTCTGGCAGTGCAATGCCAGAAAAGATGTTGCCATTCGTGCCTCAGGGCAGAAGGCTGAGGGAGGAGAATTCCACAGTCAGGGGTGCAACAAAAGAGAATGACCTTCTTCGCTGACTATAGGTTTAAGATATGGGAGGAAGTACTTTGAAAAGCAACTGAGCCCTGGGTCATTTATGGCCATAAAGATCAACACTAATGTCTTAAATTCAGCCTGGTAACATATAGGCAGGCAGCTGGTGGAGATCCCACACAATGGGTGTAATATGACTGCATGTTAAAGGACCAGGCAGCACTCTGGCAGCAGCGTTCGATAACTTCTGGACCATCTTTAAGGGAAGCTCCATGCAACATGCATTACAACAATCTAGCTGCAAGGTTGCAAGAGCATGCACCACAGTGGTGCAAATTTCCCATCTTCCCTTAGCTTCTGGGCATCAGCCTGAGCATGTACACAGGTTACAGTCTTCCCCACTGTGGTGTGAGGTATTTTACTGCTCTTTAAATTACAGGAATGATTTCTCAAGTCACATCTATAGCTATAAATTCATATATGCACATTTTGAAGGAATGTGTTTCTCCTCTTTTGCTTGTGCATGTGCGCGCATGCACAATGCCCTTCCACCCACCTGCCATTTTTTTGATGATGTGCAAGTGGGCACCTTGATCCAGGTGGAGCTCAGCTAGGTCAGTCTATTCTCTGCTGCTGCACAGACCCCGGCCTCAATATCAGAGGAAAAGGGAGACCTGCTGGCAAATTCACTGAGCAAAATGTAAAAGTAGCAATTGTAAAACAGGTGCTTTGTGACCAAAATTAGTAAAAGAAAAAGAAAAGAAAAAAGCTTTTTACCTGAGCAGAATATAAAGAAGTCTCCCTTCACGTGACCTATGGGGACTTTGAGGGCAACCTTTCATGGCTGACGTTGTTTGGGCAACTCAACATCAGATGTGCTTATTGCCCTCTTTTAGCTTCCAGAGCCTGAATGTCATCTTCACCAGGATCTGTTACCGTCAGCACTCATTTATCCATTATTGGAACCTAAATGCACTTTTGCTGTCGCTCTTCCCCCGCCCTGCTCTGTTGGCTTGGTAGATGCAAAAGTCCTCTAATCAGGTCATTGTACTAATAAAAGAAGCATAGCACTCAACGGTTTGCAGGGAATTTTTGAGGGGGATTCATGTCAGATGGAAGCTTCTAGGGCACATTGTTCTCTCTCCCTCAGCACCTTGATGAATTCATGCCCAGAAGCCCAGAATAGAGCCAATCTATCGAGGGTATTTTAGATTTCTCTCAGCTTCAGCAGAATTTCGTCAAGGACATTCCTGTCATGTTCCAAGGCACGCTTGCTGTACTTGGCTTTCTGCACAGGGTGTAGCTGGAGGAACTGACTGATTGTCTGTCTGTCATGGCACACTGCAGATGTTGGGAAGGGAACCAGGCAGCCACTGTTTTTTCCTTCACTTCCTCACTTCCCTTTCTTTCCTGATCCATCCCACCTTGTTCTGCATTGTGTGGTCTTTCTCATCCTTTCTTTTTTAGCAGCCCGGTTGGCCCACTTGCTGCTGGGCTTAAAACATTGTGGACTAATGAATTTACACTTCTTCCAAAGACTCCAGTCTAGGCCTTTAACAGCTGTGTGACAGGCATAAATTCAACAGGTGTAGCTCGTTCCATCACCACATCCCTGTGCTAGGAAATATTGCACCTGCTGAATGCTTGCCAGTCTTGAAACCATTAAAGCTGTAGAATTTTTGGGCATTTCCAGGCAACCTGTTTATCGAACATTTGTACCAATTTGTTGGCAGGAAGGTTAGATGATGTTGCACCAAAGCTGGTGTTATGCCACACTTTCCTCAATATTCTCATTATCACAGAAAGTCTGTCCCTTGGGGGAAGTGGGTTTGTTGCTATAATAGCACAACACTGAATTTGCCACTGTGTGGTTTAATCTCACCTTAAAATAGCAACAATCTGAAAGTGCCCCTTTTCTGGAAAAAAATTATAGATTAAGAGTGGAAATGTGGAGTAGTAGGAAATGTGATGGAGGATTGAACTCACGTATACATTTGTGATTCTTGCTTCACCGAGGCCCTGGAATCTACTTCCATGAGGCAAGAATGGTGAAAGTAGACCCGAAGACCTTCACATCTCCAAGGCACATAACAAACTCCTGAAAGCCATTAAGAAAAACTACAATGCAGCAACTTCTGGAGGGGGAAAACAATTTTGAGCATAGGAACTGTGTTTATATGTGAGAGTGTTTAGCCCTCCCATCACTGACTTTTAAAAAAATGTCAATAAATGACCCTTGCCAGTGTATAATGGTGGGGATGGGGATGGGGGACCCTAGGGGCGCCTTGCACTTATCAACCCCCAAAAGGAGATTCATCACCTCCTCCCCCAAAAGGACAAGAGAGAACCCTGGTTTGCATAATATTTGCTTGTGTTAATTTACATAGGCAGTCCTTACCTTAGCCCCCCATCAGCTGCCTACTTCATTTACAAGCATAGCCCTCCCCACTGGGCAGCTGTCTGTTTATACACCCACCCACCCCGCGCCATTCATACAGCACCAGCTGCCTCCAAGATACACAGGGTAGCACCACAAATCTGAGGATGCCACCAGAATGGGATGGTTTAACTCATCCAGAAAAGAAGACTGACTCAAGTAATTATTTAAGCAAATTTACCCTGTTGTAAATCATGCCTTTCCTAATCAAGAGTGCATATTTACCTGTTGTCCTAGCAATTAAACCTATTCAGTCACAACTAAAGAAAACTTTCCTTCTCCCTAAGAGCATAATCTAAAACTACTGTTTATGAAACCTTTATATCTTCCACATGACACAATGATATCTGCTAAAGGGGCACAATTTTGAATTATTATTTTTTCTGTGTATATGTACATGATATTTAGCTAGATGCCTAGTGATATCTCCTTTTTGGTCTGCAGTTTCCTCTCTTCCATCAAAGCCTTCTTGAGGTTAAACAAAAGCGTAGTGAGGATGGGAACGATCTTGTTTAACGCTACAATATGAATGAATTTAAATGTTACTGCAAATGATGCTACTGTCTGATGCTGATCGCACAGAAAGAATATAAGTTTTTCTGCAGAAAGCTCTTAGGCTTCTTTCGTCCTGGCCTGTGGAATGGTCCCTGTAGAAACATTTAAAACTAGTCACTTAATAATGCAGAATATAGCACAGTGGGAAACAATCATAAGCTGGCATGGCGAGGAACAAAATAACCTCGTAAATCTTTTCCATCCATTGTTTTCATTATTTCATATCTGGGCCTTCCTCTGGCAAATAGCTGCCAACTAGGCATGGGATTTTGTGACATGTCAAAGCTCTTTTATTCCTGTGACCTTGGCAGCCTTGCAGTGTGAACCAAGGAGAGCCGAGATTCATGAGGTGGTATTTTGTAGAGGTCTCCTAAATGGGCTATGATTTAACTGTTGCATTTAATTTCTGCAGGACAAGCACCTGATACAAATACAGGGAATGAAAAACACTTGCATATTCTGGGATGTCTTTTATATAATAAATGGCAAAGGGATTCTTGGTGCATTCACACATCCCCCCCGCCCCGGCACTAGTTTATATAAATTTTGCATTCATTATCCTCTTTCCTATTATTTAATGATTGTCCTAAGACAATAGGTAAAGGTAAAGGGACCCCTGACCATTAGGTCCAGTCACGGATGACTCTGGGGTTGTGGTGCTCATCTCGCTTTACTGGCCGAGGAAGCCGGCGTGCAGCTTCCAGGTCATGTGGCTAGTATGACTAAGCAGCACACGGAAATGCTGTTTACCTTCCCGTTGGAGTAGTACCTATTTATCTACTTGCACTTTGACATGTTTTCGAACTGCTAGGTGGGCAGGAGCTGGGACGGAATAACGGGGAGCTCACCTCGTCACGGGGATTTGAACCACCGACCTTCTGATCGGCAAGTCCTAGGCTCTGTGGTTTAACCCACAGCGCCACCCGTGTCCCACTCCAGATATTGCTGGACTACAATTCTCAACAATCCTGACTCTGGCCATTGCAGATGGGGCTGATAGGAGTTGGAGTATAATGACATCTAGAGGGCCGCACTCAGGGCCAGATTTAGGTTTGATGAAGCCCTCAGCTACTGGGGGTAATGGGGCCCTTTATATGTCCTTTGTCAACAAAAAAATTGTCGCTGTTTTTTGTTGTTGAATATATGCTATATGGTAATTTATGGACCTAATAGGTATCTAAAGCCATTTGCACATAACAAAATATGTATTTTTATCAAAGTACTTGTTGAACTGAAATACAATAGTGAAATAATTATTAAGCTCTAACTTAAAATGATTGGGGGCCCATGACTTACATCATAGGAGCCTACACAACACAAGACACTGTTGCTGTATGTAGGTTTTATTTTATTTGTTTTTTATCTTATATTTTGGAAATGTACACCCAGGTGGGGTTTTTTCCCTTTAAATTTTTTGGGGGCCCCCCAAGAGAGTGGGGTCCTAAGCTGTAGCTTGTTTAGCTTATACGTAAATCTGGCACTGGCCACACTGGTTGCCCACCTCTGCTGTATACAGTGCCCTGACTAACTATGAAAGAATGGCTACAGTTTTCCCTTTCTCTAGAGGACTTGAAGTATGGGGAATGGGGAGCTGATAGTGGTGTGGGGTTTGAGCAGAAGCCAGGGAATATAACTTTGGTTTGGCAAATGAGGATAGAAACATGTACCCATTGTTGGTTCCCAGATAAGCCATTTCTCTCCTAGAAGTAAAGCAGGTCGCTCCACCCCACCCAGAAGATATTGCATGTGGTGAAGTCCTCCTACATGTGTTTCTCCAAGGTCCAAGCTAAGTGCCTTCTTCAGTCAGAGAGGAGTTGTCTGCCCTAAGGGTGTGATAAAATGTATTGAGGTACCAAACACCAGCATCGTTTAAACAATGATTTGAAGACTTTATTAAATCACAGGAGGGAAATGTAAAAAAAACAACAACTGGGGGGGGGGGAGAGTCTATGTTTCTAATTAAGTTAGAAAGAAGGCCTCAAAATACAGGAAGGTAGTTTTTAAAATCATTATGATTTGTTTCAGCATTTCAGATAGGTGCACCAAGGACTAAAATCTGATTGTATAAACTCCTCTGACACGTAACAGACCATTCTGACTTCTAAGATTTAAGTCAAGTGATGACAGACTAGTTACATATTGGGAGAAAAGGGCTCTGGCGAGTCTTTTTCTCCTTTTCTTGGAAAGGAAGTTGGTCTACTTTCTCACTTTGACAAATTAGGTTCCTTTTAGAAAAGCTTATTCCCTCAGCACTTATTAGTGAACACATCTAACCTTCTTGGGTATCGCACTTGAGATCGCACACACCTCTCGACTGCAGCAAGTTATATTTATCACTGGCACTTGTCCTTTAAAAGTTGCAAGATGACTAATTAAATAAAGGCATCCATTTGCCTCTCCCAAAGTTGGTCATGTTTTAAGACTAAAGCTTGTTAATGAACAATACCTTACCCAAAAGGATTAAAAAGTATGATATTCTTGATGCCTTTTTGCCCTGTCACAAGGCTAGAAGTAACCAGCAGACATAGTGATGAATTTAACTCCACATTCAACCTGTGAAATTCTCATTGAGACTAGGCCATCGTTTTGCACATTCCTTTCATGAAGTGGCTGTAACCTGGACTAGATTCATGCAGGAGCTTGATAGCAGGGATGGGGGATAACTTGAATTCAGTTTACATTGAAAGGCAAGCCTGCCTCATTGGCATTTTTGAAAAAGCAACACAGCAACACAGCACAGCAGCACACAACGAAAAGGACAATCAGGCCTTGAAAATTGCACTTCTCTGAATTTTGCAATGTTTATGTTAGGAGAAATTGCTTACAAAAATATGCATATTAAGGAAAATTGCATACACAAATTGTATATATTGGGGAAATTTGCACCAAATTGTTGATTAATTTCTGAAGGCTTAAAAAGAAGAAGAGAGAATCACATACTGATATGGAAATGTGGAGAAATGAATTTAAGACTGGAGGGGAAATGAGAAACTGAGTGAAACTGAAATCGACAGATTTGTACATCCTTATACAGATCAGGTTGGGAACAGATCCCTTGGCAATTTTGGAGATGAGGGGCAGGTTTCCACTCCCTCTCTATTGCATCCATGGTATTGGTTCATTTGCTTTAGCTAGGGCCCATGAGAAGTGACTCAGCCTATCTGCGTAAGCCTACCTTTTATTACAGATCCCTTCTCTAGTTCTGTTTTCCATGTGCTTCAGTGTTGGGAACAAGCACAGACAGATACACACAGAGAGAGCAAGAAGGCTGCAAATGGCATGGGAAGATCTTTTCAGTTGGCAGAAGGGATAGACACACCTTTGAGGTTAGGAGAGACAGGGCCAATTTAATGGCTAGGCATGGTTTAATAGACCTTATCCACACATACAACAGAGATGCCAAACTACTAAATCTCCAGATAGAGACAGTGCGGCTTGAGGTTCTCCAGATGTGTGTTTGGGCTGTAGAGAGGACTCTGAGCAATGGGAATGGATGTCCAAATCTGAAGCCTCTTGCTACAATTAACCAGCATACCTGAGTGACCTGAGCTACAAGTTGTATGCAGTGTTTCACCAGGTCAGATGCTACCAGGTTAAGGAAGTAACATCTGATTGGTCCCAAGGTAACATTCTTTGGAATGTGCTTCCATATGATGATTGTTATACCTGTCATATATTAGAAGATGTTATAAATACTTGTCTTACCAAATGGAGATGCATTCCTAGTTCACAATGGATGTGTGAATCAAGAGTTCATTCACTATGAGACCAGCTGCTCGATCCTGGGCTTGATTACTCAGATGTTCAATGGTACTGGTACCCATCTATTTAGGGCTTTCCCTCCTCTCAGGTGGGCGCCATTGCTATTCTAAGAGAACAATGGAGGTGTTCATGGCATAGCTGTTAACTGTCCCTTATTTGGCGGGAAACTCCCTTATCCCAGCGCCGTGTCCCGCTGCTGTCCCTTATTGAGGATGTCCCTTAAATTTCCCAGGTTTCATGCTTGCCTGGCTTGAGAGGGAGGCAGCGACTCGGGGTCCTTCGCCGCGAGAGAGCGCGTGCGCTGGCGCTGTTGTCCTTGCATGAGGAGTTCCATCGGTCCTTCCCCGCCCGAGAGAGGGGGGAGGGAGAGAGACTCTCGGCCACACTGCCCACGAGCCCGGAGGCAGCAGCAGTGGTAGCAGCTGAGGAGGCGGCCTGAGGGAGGAGGGATGGGGAGGGACGCAGAAGGGCAGCGACGCCGCAACCGCCTCATGCCGTATTGACAGCATCTGTCAATCCTACCAATGTATGTAACTCTTTACAATAGCAAAATTCCATATTTTGGCTGCTGATCCCTTATTTTCGAGGCTGCTGGTCCCTTATTTTCAAATCTGTAAGTTGACAGTTCATGGTGAGTCCCGGCAGCTCTTTTTCTAGATAAATAGCACTGCATATTCATTAAACACATGATTGCAGGTTCAGCTAAAAAAAAAGTGTGTGGAGAAGTGGAGGGAAGAGTTGGCAAAAATGGAAAGAAGGATGATTGATTGTACAAGGACAGCTTCTCTCTGTGTGCTAGCTGCCTCCATGAAATTTGCAGCAAGTTCACCATTCAAAAATTTATATACCATTTAATACATTAAGTGGTATACATAAAAACAATCCACAGAAAACTGCGCAATACAAGGATTTAAAAAAATTCAAGCGCAATAAAAAAAGAATTAAAATGTATTATTAAACTGAATGCAACTTAAAAATGTTTGCTGGAACTAGAAAGTCTTAAGTCGTGTGCCTGAAGTTCAGCAAGAGGGTGTGTATCTTGGTTATTATGCAAAGGAACCTGGAGCCAAGGAAAGGATATATAGCTGCCCATTATGTCCCCAAAGGGACTACCCTAGCAAGTTTCCTCACCCTCTAAGACCGTTCAGTTTCAGCAAGCAAAATAAATGTGTAAGGAAAACACGATCTGCTTATCAATTCATTAAAGTTGGATTTGCTTAAAATACCTTATTCACGCTCCATTGGGTGCAGTCTACACCTGTGCCTTTCTCTATGGAAGAATGGTCTGGATTTTCTGGATTTAAAAAAAGATTAGACTGTTTTTCTTTCAATTAATTTTATCAGCCTCCGTCTACAAATTCTTGTGTGAGAATTTTGACATTTAAATAACAAAGTTATCATCAGAAGGTCATATTTTGCCAACGATGTCCAAGGTTATTGTTTTTTATGCAGAAAATGTTGAATGGATGCCTGTGATCTAGCAAGAACTGTTGCAAAATATTACGGGGATCTAGAGTTCATTGCTTGCTTTGCTCTGCTTGTAGGGAGTTTACTTTTATTTTTTTCAGCTTGAGTATTTTCAATACATACTTTTTCGTGTGTGTGTTCGGCATAGCTGTCTGTCAGTTTTTCAGGGCAGGAAAGAATTTGGAAACTAGAGAATGGTAAGAACAGAATTGTTTTGAAAGGAATCGCCCCACAGCATTCAGGGCCAAAAGCTTTTATTAAAGTTTTATGAAAATCCTCCCTGTTTTTTTACATTCCAGTTGAGTCTATTAACTTTGCAGGTTTTGATGATCTAGCAGGTATAAGTACTTTTCACATTAAATGCAGTGTTGACAAAGGAAATTCACTAGCAAAGGTTTCATTAACTGGGGATTATACTGAAACCTTTTCCCAGAATCACCAATAAATGGAAGCTTAATCCAAAATTTGGCTTTCAAACCAAGTGCAACAAATATAATTTATTTTTTTGTTCAGCTTCAAGTTATGCATTGCTTTCTTAATAGTATTCACACTCTCATTTATACTGTCCAACATATTCATTTGCATTAGTAAAAGAAAAAAGCCTGTAAGAAAACATGTATATGAAGAAGTTTCAGTTTTTAATGATATGATCATGACAATATGACGTTCTTCTTTTATTTTTCTTGCTTTGCTCTTGCTTTCATCCTCTTCTTACTCTATTTAAAGGTTTGCAGAGTTTTGCAACACATTTTATATCTGAGAGATGCACATTGGTGATCATGTGGCTCTACCATGTGGTGGTGGGAATGGCTATGTTAATAACTGTCTTAATAATCTGAGATATGAAACAGCCTTGTGCTTTTGCATGCAGTCACTGCCCTATTCTCATGTTGGAACACCTGAACGCAATATGAAAGTCTTCAGTTAACCAGAGTTTCCTGTTTTGTCCAAACTGGAAAACTTATGTTTACTAGCTTTCAAATAAACCAGGATCTTAAACCATCGTTTGGAGTTGGCTTAAGAGCCTGGTTTGTACTGAAGGTGGTAACCATAGTTCCCTGTTTTAAATGAAATGGGAAAATACTATTTTAATAGGCACTACTAAAACTAGGAGTCACTGGTAACAGATTGACTTTGAACCTTGCTGTTTTAATTGCAATAGGACATGTATAGCAAATTATTCAGTAAAAAATAGATATTACAGAAAGATGCTCACACCTTTACAGTCTCATAATAAATATTAATCATTTTATTTATTATCCAGAACACTTTTTCTTCAGTTCAAAGAATAAAGTATTCCAACCAATAGACAATTTTTTTTGGGGGGGGGGGGTAAAACTGCATGCAACTGGAAGCAAATTTTACTCACATTTTAAAAGTTTTGTGTTTGTATTCAGTTTTTTATGTAGGTGTAAACAATACATGAATTCAGAAATTTGTGTCATGTGGTATGCTTTTATTTCTAAATAAGATGTGTGGAGTCAATCTTCTCTGAAAATCATAATTGGGTCCTCTTGCATTGAATCTCTTTTCCTGTCCCTATATGATGATGTTGATATTGATTTATAAAGCACCATCAATAGCTTAAAATGCACAATTCATAAACCATTACATTGGGTATAATAAAACTAGCCAAAGAATGCTCCAACTACCGCAAAATTGCACTCATTTCACACGCTAGCAAGGTTATGCTTAAAATTCTACAAGGCAGGCTTAAGCAGTATGTGGACCGAGAACTCCCAGAAGTGCAAGCTGGATTTAGAAGGGGCAGAGGAACCAGAGACCAAATTGCAAACATGCGCTGGATTATGGAGAAAGCTAGAGAGTTCCAGAAAGACATCTACTTCTGCTTTATTGACTATGCAAAAGCCTTTGACTGTGTCGACCACAGCAAACTATGGCAAGTTCTTAAAGAAATGGGAGTGCCCGATCACCTCATCTGTCTCCTGAGAAATCTCTATGTGGGACAAGAAGCTACAATTAGAACTGGATATGGAACAACTGATTGGTTCAAAATTGGGAAAGGAGTACGGCAAGGCTGTATATTTAACTTATATGCAGAATTCATCATGCGAAAGGCTGGGCTGGATGAATCCCAAGCCGGAATTAAGATCGCCGGAAGAAATATCAACAACCTCAGATATGCAGATGACACAACCTTGATGGCAGAAAGTGAGGAGGAATTAAAGAACCTTTTAATGAGGGTGAAAGAGGAGAGTGCAAAATATGGTCTGAAGCTCAACATCAAAAAAAAAAAAAAAAACAAAGATCATGGCCACTGGTCCCATCACCTCCTGGCAAATAGAAGGGGAAGAAATGGAGGCAGTGAGAGATTTTACTTTCTTGGGCTCCATGATCACTGCAGATGGTGACAGCAGTCCCAAAATTAAAAGACGCCTGCTCCTTGGGAGAAAGGCGATGGCAAACCTAGATAGCATCTTAAAAAGCAGAGACATCACCTTACCAACAAAGGTCCGTGTAGTTAAAGCCATGGTTTTCCCAGTAATGATGTATGGAAGTGAGAGCTGGACCATCAAGAAGGCTGATCTCCTAAGAGTTGATGCTTTTGAATTATGGTGCTGGAGGAGACTCTTGAGAGTCCCATGGACTGCAAGAAGATCAAACGTATCCATTCTTAAGGAAATCAGCCCTGAGTGCTCACTGGAAGGACGGATCGTGAAGCTGAGGCTCCAGTACTTTGGTCACCTCATGAGAAGAGAGGACTCCCTGGAAAAGACCCTGATGCTGGGAAAGATGGAGGGCACAAGGAGAAGGGGACGACAGAGGATGAGATGGTTGGACAGTGTTCTCGAAGCTACAAACATGAGTCTGACCAAACTGTGGGAGGCAGTGGAAGACAGGAGTGCCTGGCGTGCTCTGGTCCATGGGGTCATGAAGAGTCGGACACGACTAAACAACAACAATAAAACTAGCTAATCAGACCCAAAGGCCTCAGAGAAAATATTAGTTTTTAAGAGAGATTTAAGCATTCTGAAGGTTAACCAGCCTCATATAACCAACATGCTTAAGTCAAATAAGAATCATAGAGTTGGAAGGGACCTTGAGAGTCATCTAGTCCAACCCCTTGCAATGCAGGAATCTCAGCTAAAGCATCCATGACAGATGGCCATCCAACCTCTATTTAAAAACCTCCAAGGATGGAGAGTCAATGATCTTCTGAAGGAGACCTTTCAAACAACAGATGGAGAAGGAGCCTTCCCAGCATGGGCTGCAGAAGAGTCCGCCCCCCTACATTTCAAATGTCAGGCACATGGTTTTTCTGCCCGGAGACACATGGAAGGGACTTCTCTGCTCTAGCTATACTTTCAGAAGAGGATTGGCTGTGTGTTACAGGGACCTGATTGGCTAGAGAACAGTAGGTTGACCAAAATGTTTCCAGAACATCTCTGAATTCAAACACAGCTATAAAAAAATATGTGTGGCTTTGAGATGCGGGGGGCATTCCCCTCCCCCCCCCAAAAAAATGCCTGACATCAGCCTTAGGAGTAGCCATAGTGTAGCAGCCTCCACCGTTAAGTCTCAGAGAATTTGAGCTGGATATTCATTTGAAAATCACTTCTCATTGCATAGTATATCAATGTCATTTTTCTGCCAGATGGAAAGTGTTGCTATGACACTCATTGCCAACCCTCATCTTATGGCACAATCATCTAGTTTGTTTCTACAGTCCTTAAGCATTTTTCAGGCCTTTTACTTCCTTGTAAATGTATATCACTTCTGTATACATTCTGGGTTTCATGATACAGTAGCCTTTTTTCTCTGCTGACCTTCTGTAGCTGCTTCTTCCCAAGTCCTCTCCCTCTAGACCAACAGAGGAGTTAACACCATAACCGGGAAATCTAAACTCAAGCTGTTCTTTTTTCTTTTGTAAAAAAGAAAAGAATAAATCCCCTCTTCGTTTCATAGCCAGTTCCATCATTAAGTCAGTTCCTTGGTGCTCAGTAAAGAGAAACCAAATATTGCCTTTCGTTACAGGCATAGTAAATTCAATTAGTACTTATAATTGCCTTTTATCTTAGTCGGTCAGACTGAAATATTTTCAGCATGAGACCTCCAGAGTTTGTGTACAATACTTTAAATTACGAAGAGTTGGAATGGAATCGTATCAACTATATGCCCCCCCCCCCAGCAAGCAATGAAATGTTTTAGAAAAATAATAAACAGCTCTTCTGTCATCGGACAGCTTCATTTTCTTCACCAGATTAGGGTGGTCTCTGAAGTTCTCAGCAGCTGATCTGACAGAATAAAGCTGAAACAAATTGCTATTGCAGTAATCCTTTACTGGCAGTAGGTGCTGGAAGGGAGAGAAATCAACAAGAGGCATATAACTAAATTGGCTAGGACACCCACCTGTGTAATAAGGTTCTGGCTTGCTGAACAATCTGTTTGTGCAGGTTTATCTGGACATATTAAACTTTTCTTTTGGCTGTTGCCTTTGGATGGAAGTAAGGCATCAAACAGAAAACAGCCCCAAATGTCAGTTGCACAGGCCTTTAGCAAGTAGACTTGCACCATGAAAGCACAGCGCTATCAAGGACTGATCCAACCAAGACTGTGACATGACTATATGGGAGCTGCCTAATTCTTCTTTCTAAATGTGGTTCCCATATCTGGCACGATACTGAAATTTCTTTCTTTCTTTTCGAAGATGAATTGAAGGCTTCCTTGGGTTGGATCTGACTTCCAAATCAATCAAATTATTTTCAAATAGAACCAGAGCTACTACCACTAATTGGATCTTCTCTTTCTTTATTTTGTTTTACAACTTCATCTGTTTTTCAGCTTTACCAAACTCTGCTTGGCTTATCAGCCAAAAGGACCTGGACAAATCTGAAATTGCTTTAAGGCGAATGTTGCTGTTTATACGGGGTTGAACCATATCTCAACTTGTATATATGGCTCTCTCACCCACCCACCAAGAGCCAACTAAAATCCCTGAGAAAGATTTGTGCATGGACAAAATGTCTCCATTGTAACTGGGCTCCAGGTCCGTTTCAGCACATAAAATAATATGGGTTTGTTTATGCCCTGTTTAAGAACATAGTCGGTTACGCAAGGATTTTTTTTATAGGAGTGTCATTATATCGTATAAAGACAGCTTTGATATGCTCCCTAAATCGTTTGTGTGAATTGGCATTCTCTTACTAGATTGAGTGTACCTATAAAGTTTTTAAAAAACTTATAAACAAAACGAGTGTTTTTCTTTGCTGCCTGCTATGCCTGGAGCTCAATCTGAGAACCACTTATTTAGGGACATCTGAATGATTCAGATCAGGTGTCATTGCAAACTGGAAATTACAAGCTCAACCCCCACCACACCCCATAGTCCTCTGTGACTTCAAGGGTGACTGAAGTGGGAAAACTACTTCTACTTGTAGTCTCGTCATGCTTTTTCATGAGGCCTTTGCAATAACCCCTTACCCATCATCCTTAGCTAGAATCAAGGTGCATTACCCCCTAATTACCTTTCTACTGTATTGCCTTCCCATTCCTTTGCTGTCTTCCTTCACTTTTGGCTTCAGATTGTAAGTTCCTTGGGAGGTAAGGACCTGTCTGTGGCATTTGATTTTGAAGCTCTTGTCAAGCATTAATGTCATAGGTTGTTCTGTCTGTCAGTCAGTCGGTCGGTCGGTATTTGTATATGGATAAAGACAGAATAACACTGAAGGATTTCTCAATTCGGGCTCTTAGAGCAAATGCCACTTTCCCACATTAACCTGTCAAGGACATGACCAGATGGACACTGAAGGATTCTTTGTTCTGAAGTATAATGACAGGCATAAAGGAAAAGGGATGCTCTAAGTAGGCCACTGTTACCTTTCACATACAAAAAGGAAAGATTATTCCCGTCTTTCCCTTTGGTCACTTTTTCATGTTTCTCTTACTGTCTGACCATGGCAAAGAGCTTGCCAATATTAGCTGATGGCCAAACCATCTTCCATTTCTAGCAGTGGTTCTGGTTAAGAAAGCCCATCAAACATAGAAATAAAGTCTCTCTGCATGTCACCAAACTACATCAATGGGCTAGAAATCCAGAAAAGTTTATTACTTTATGGACTTTGGCACTCGATGCTTATACCATCTGTCCAGATTTTACAATGTTATGCTGGCGTGGCAGTTGGTGTGCCCCATCGAGTATTTCCATCGGCATAGCAAATTTAGGACCACTAGACTCTCCAACCTTCATATAGAATTACTATTATTTCTTCAAAGTAATGACAGTGAGTTCCTTCTAAGTGCTGCTGTTGCACCAGCTCTGTTTCAGAATTGGCAGCTTCATGGCTATACAAAGGAAGGGACAAGTCTTGCTAGAGGGGGAAAATTCTGTTTGCTCTGGTCCCCTAATTGCAACCACTTCCCCGTGGCAATGGAGAAACTGACTGCACCACATGAACACCTTGGTCTGGCCAGTTTCCCTGGGATAAATTTGCATCTTATATTTTATGAACAGATGTGTGGATATGTACCCATCTTTTCATGTTCTAAAAATAAATCATTTATAAACAGTTCCAAAAGTGTTCCAGTTATAGGCAAGTGATATATTGTGGGCATCATCCAATACAGGGTGCCAACTTGAGTAAAATATTTAGGGGGCACAGGTAAACCCCACCCTACACAATTGATCACATGATGTGGGGTATAAATAGTAAATTTATAAATAGTGGAATGGGATGAGAGCATTAGGCTTATGCTCAAAATTTCAGTGTAACTGAACTTCCGTGCTCATGACTCCAACAGTCATGATCCTGTGGAACATCAACACAGACATGTGATGAAAACACTCACACATCAGCAGTGGGAAGGAATGAAATCCCAACATGGGACGTCCCTATTTTCATTGGAGAAATGTTGGAAGGTATACAATAGGGCAATACTGTATTTGGGCAATAGCAGACAATGGCTGTGGTTGTACCTACTAGAGGGAACTGTGGGGCCTTTTAGAGTGCTGCCATTTAGTCCCTTTACTGCTATTTGTAGTTTGCTGCAGGCAAATTTTCAGTATTTTTCAAATGTCTGTCATTAATGCTGGACTGATGAAGCTGTGATAGACTACACCAGTTGTCCTCCCAGAATAGTATCTGTGCCTGCTTTGCACCAGTATTCTTCAGCGTTCTGACTTTTACAAGAATGGTTTTAGTCTAGCATACTTTAGAACTGGATGCATAGGGTTTTTTTTAAAGCAATGTCAACTTAAAAATCATTATGTTAGTCCTGGCATACATAGACTTGTTAACACATTTCTTGCAACAAGCATTGTTAAAAAGACTTGGTTACTCTGGAGCTTTGAAACCTTTCTGTCTAGCAGTGTCTGCAGATTTTACCCTGGTGTTGCCTGGCATCCAAAAAGATTCTTGTTCACCTTCCCAGACTCAATCCATCAATACAGCAAGACATCTGCAGTTGTGGTGGCTGTCTAACTGTCAGAGGAAGGTCCAATTTCAATAGTAAATCTGAGCTGCAGGAAAGAGGAGATCAGATCATCAGCGCAGGGCAGTTGCAGTTCCCTAACAATCCTCATTGAAAAACTCAAGAATTTTCAGAGCTCTTTAATATAAGAATATAAATGGGGACCTAAAGCAATAATCTTGCCTTCCAGCCTCTAGTAGGGCAGCCAACCTGGAATAGGAGGAGTCTTGAGGTGCTGTTCAGGGCTTATAGCAGCAGAAGGTCTAAGGACCTTCCTGCAAGTTTCCTTCTTTGTCTTCTGTAGGGCTAAAGGGCTGGCAGGCTGCCAGCCAACCAACCAACCATGTCTCTAAGCACTTCATTGCTATATTGCAGCATCCTAGTCTTGTCCATATATAGGGAAGAGTTCAATACTGTGCTCTTCTGATGGTTCCATCAGCACAATTCCACCCCCGTCTCTGTGCTGCCCTGGAGAATTCTCCTAACCTTCCAGAGCAGATATGGAGGGCAGTAGCAGAGTAAGCTGATTGGGCACCTGGGACAACGCATGTCCAGGGGCGGGGCCAGCCACCCGTGGGGGCAGGGCCAGCCGGGACAGGATGCTCTGCAGGGCCTCCGGAGTCTGCCTGCTCCCTCCCACTTAGCCGTTCTACAGCTGAGGGGGAGGTGAAGGGCGGACCGTTCGGGGCAGCGCAGAGCCTGCGGGCATCCAAGCCACCGTGTCACTCCCAGGAGAGATGCGTGGCTCGGGTGCGCTGCAGGCCCCGCGGTGAGTACCACTTGGCATTTTGTCACCCCCCTCAGTGGTGACACCTGGGGCGCCCCGCCCCTACTACACCCCCTTGCTCTGCCCCTGATGGGGGGAGAGCCTGGGGAGTTCACAAGGGGACAGGGGAAGCCCTGTGGCACTAGTGGAACTCCCTGTTAAGGCTTCCGCTAGCATGTTGGGTTAGTTGAATCCAGCCACTCAGGTTCTTTGTGAGCTTCTTTTTAATACTTGCCTTATGTGGACTCTAATTTAATGCTGCACAGCATTAGTAATTGGTCTGTATGAATATAGATTGAGGTACACCTGGAAATCAGGTCAAAATATACTTGCTGAAAAGGTTACTAATAGCTGATAAAGTTATCAAGGAGCGTGAAAAGAAAGCAAAATTCCTAGCTCCATTGCCAATCCTGTTTCGTTTTGCAAATTTGGTGCAACCATTTCCCCCCTACTTAGATAAAATCTCAGAGTGGAATAATTTCAACTCCTTAATAGTGATTAATTAGGGTGAAAACTTTCCTCACTTAGCTGTTGGCCTGCACTTGGACATTCTTTCAGCTAGCCATAGTTCATAAAATGATGGAGAGGAATTAAGAATGGTTTATCAAGTTATAAATTAATCATGAGGTACTTAAGGTATTTCAAACTACCAGTACGATAATATTACAGACTTTCAGTCATATTTGACAAATGTCAATATCTGCTCCTGTGTAACTTGTGATTATACTCAGGCCAACTAACTCTCCAAGATATTAGCTTGCAAGTGCTTAGCGCTTGCAAGAAAATGTTATGGAGCCCTCTATTTTTTTATATTTTTTTTAAAAAAGGCAAGTAGAATAAGAAACAGCTGCAAATTAGATTCCCAAATCCACTAATGACCATTAGTTACTGTAACAGAAAATCATAGTTCTGATTTTTCAAATGGAATATTTGTTCTCCTTGCTGATTTAAATTGACATTTATAGACTTCTTTGAAAGCTCCCCTTGCAGCAGAGCTTTTGAAACTGTGTGTCGTGGCACATTAGTGTGTTGGCTGCAGTGTGTAGGTGTGTTGCACGAGTGCACCCTTGCTCCTCCTGGGGCTGGAAAGGGTTATTTAACCTCCAGTTTGCTAGTAAAACTGAATTACCGTGTCACGAGATGATGCAAAACTGAATTACTGTGTTGTGAAATGATGCATTTCCAAAAAGTGTGTCACCAACTTGAAAAGTTTGGAAAGCTCTGCCTTACAGGTTTGCAAGGCTTAAACTGGTTTGCCATGGCTCCCCAGAAGTGTTTTCAACGTGTAGGGCTCAGCCTGGTTCATGCAAAATTTAAATAGATGGGGGAGTTTTTGAACATGGGCAGAATGCATTCCCCTATTCAACAGACCGGTCTTGTTCCTACCAGAGCTAAAACAAAATTTCTCAGAGATTTTTTCTGAGGAAAATGCATGATATTTTTCATTTTCCCAACACCCCCCCCCCAAAAAAATAGGCATGATGCCCATTTTCCTCAGATTATTTTTCTCAGATTATCCTCCAACATTTTAATTCTATTTTATTATATCTTATTTATGGTGGCTGCCATATCCCCCTAACAATGCCCTGGAATAATATAATACCCTGGGACATTGTGGATGAACAGTGGTAGCAAAACTATCTGCATAGTTGGTGCTGTTGCCACTAGTATCATCAGCATCAAACAACAGCAACAAACCTTAGGAGGGGGGAAAACATGCCATATGCATTTCCCTCTAGTTCCTACATATCTGGGTCTATGTATTTTTTAAAAAAAGAAATAACAACTTTTATTGAAGCTTTCCCCCCCAAACAATAAACTTTAAACCAGGCATAGGCAAACTCGGCCCTCCAGATGTTTTGGGACAACAATTCCCATCACCCCTGACCACTGGGCCTGTTAGCTAGGAATCATGGGAGTTGTAGTCCCAAAACATCTGGAGGGGAGGGCCGAGTTTGCCTATGCCTGCTTTAATTACAAAGAATACAAGGCATGCATGTCATTGGTTGCACAACATTCACCACTGGCTGGAAACTGCAGCTTGGGGAGAGTGCTGCTTGAGAGCTTGCCATGGGTCTCAGTTCGCCATTAGGAGAACAGAAATACAGAACTCGATGCATCTTTGGCCTGAATAGCAGGCTATTCTCATCTTCTGATCTTCACTGGTCCACATAGCCTTGGACTCTAGCTTCTCTTAGCTTGGAGACGAATATGTGCACAAACATGTATGAACACACACGTTTACTTCAATGCGGGTGACTTCTCTGAGTTGTGATAATAATGACAATTACATTTGAAGTGAGTGTAAATGGTTGCTTCTCAATGACCCACTTTGTTTCGCATGAATTTTGTGGTGATGTTAGACAACGTCTGCTACTTACTGAGCATTCGTCCTGATTTGTTTGTGGGAAGGTTAGATGACATTGGATCAAGTGTTATCTCACGCTTTCATTTTGTTTAACTGTCACCTTTCCTTATCATCTGATTTTTTTAAAGTGAATTTGTTGCACAAGAGCTTTGTATCAACTTTAATTGTGCAACGTGGATTTGAATGCCGCTGGGAAACAGCAACAGTTTGAAACTGTCTATTGTCTGTGACACACGGCCCCTTATAAATTCATCTAGCACAATCGCATAAACAAACTTGCCATTTCAGACTTGCCTGTGATAGGATATCTCTGCATCTCCTAATGAATATTTCTGCTCCCTTGTTTGCTGAAGTTCAGAGCTGCCCTGCTCAAAACTAAGCCATTTTCGTGGAGCATAGATTTGTATAGGAGAATACAGAAGAAGCACTTTCCACATGGATTTGTGCCCCCATGTCTGGAATGCTTTACATACCTGCAACCTTCCAATTAATAGAATTTATATTTCAATAAACCACAGCAGTCCTTTGCCAGATGTTCTAATTGTGTAAAAATTAGTTTATGAACTTACACGCTCCTCAAGCATACCGAAACTGTGTCTTATGTAGCCTGAACATTATTTGCATAAACTGGTTGAAGTCAGCGTAATCTTATATATCATCTGCAGAGTTAAAGTTTCACAATTGCAAATCCCTGGCAAATCAAGTACAGATGGACCTCTTTTGCCCTCAGGCCTCGGCCTGTCAGCTCACTTCTCTCACTTGTATCTTTCTCCTGAACATTTTTCACTACTAGTAGTCATTGAAAACTGTTTATGTAGATACATTGCAGGTACTAAACATGACACTGAACATTAGTCATGTGGGCCTTTCCCCTTTGATCACATTTCCTGACAAAATAGGGTTGGCATGTAATTCTGGGCGTCTGGTTGTACCACCTGGAAAAATTTGCTCTGCCAATCAGCAGATGCCAGACAGATTGTTCCAGTTTGTTGCGAGATGTTTCAGATAAGGAGGAGTCAGCCAAATAAATGGTTAAACCTGAGCTGGCAAATTCCATCAGGTACTCGCGGAAAAATCAACAAAGGGGCACATGTGGTCTTTACAGCCTAAAGCGGTGTTGGATGCAAGGGTGTTAAAACCAAAGTGATGATCATTGTTTTAGTGTGCCCTAATGTCTAAATAATAATAATACTTGCAAGTTATTAAATCTGTTTGCAAGTTATTAAAAGTCACATTAGCAGTTCTTGCTAATAGGGGGGTATTAGTGAAGGGGACAAAAAGGCATGTTTTGAATACAGAAGGGCTGGCAGTCTCGGGATTTGTTTCTGATTACTTTAAGATTTAACCATATTTCCTTTGCTGGTACCCAGTTGCTATTTATTTGGCTTTAGTCTTTGATCTCCCTTATGCTGGCACATCATAAAAAACATATCCCTGTTCAAGTTCTGTATTATGCAGTTGCTTTTTTCCTTGGTATGTTCGCCCAGCTAGCTGCGCATACGGAATAAGACTCTCTTTGTTTTTGATAGAGTCCAGGTGTTTATCGCTAAAGCTTACTAATGGATTTGACCGCAAAAATATACATGCAAGAGGCAAGCTGAAAAATGAATGGCAAAACTACTGGTTTGATAACCTGAGGCCTGCTGTACAGTAACCAAACAACACCCACTGTTGCACAAAGTGAGTTCTGTGAAAGCCCGAATGTTGAATTCCGTTCTTGGTTTGTGCTGGGCAAAACCATTACCTGCCACAAACTAAAATTTGAGGTTTCCATTAAGCAGAAACTTACTTTGTACCACAAATCTTGTTAGAACTTGTTTTGTTTGGAGAAAATGGCAATTAATTTTGTTCCATGGGAAACAATGGGCCCTGACTTCTATGTGGGCCTGTATTCATCAATATGGAAAGTTGTCATTGGTAGAAGAAAACTATTTCCTGCTTTCTTATATCCAGTTTGTAACAATGGTCAAACAATAGTTGACAATGTTTCCCTGCTAGGAAAACTACTGCTACAGGCCACCCCAATCTCTGGAGAGCTGTAGCAAAATTTCAGGGGTCTTGGCACTTAACCAGGTTTTGTGTTTCTTTGGAATGAGGCACAACAGACTAGTGTAGGGTTGCCATATTCAAAAAGTGAAAATGCAAACACAAAAGCACTCAAAAAAGGAGAGGTTTTTGAGCTATTTTAAAAGAAACTACACTTCCGACATGGGTTGCCATATGTCCAGATTTTCCAGGACCTTTGAACAATTTCCACCTGGACACTATTTCCGAAGGCCGAACCCCAGCAATGTCTGGGAGATTCCAACTGTACTGCAACCCCAGACCTAGTGTCTTTAAGAAATGTTGTTTATTTTACAAACTGGGTTTGGTTGGAAGGAGTTCAGAACAGTACATCCCCAGAGTTTCTCAGAGAGCCAGTGTGGTGTAGTGGTTAAGAGCGGTAGTCACGTAATCTGGGAAACCGGGTTCGCGTCTCCGCTCCTCCACCTGCAGCTGCTGGGTGACCTTGGGCCAGTCACACTTCTGTGAAGTCTCTCAGCCCCACTCACCTCACAGAGTGTTTGTTGTGGGGGAGGAAGGGAAAGGAGAATGTTAGCCACTTTGAGACTCCTGAAGGGGAGAGAAAGGCGGGATATCAAATCCAAACTCCTCCTCTTCTTCTTCTTCTTCTTCTTCTTCTTCTTCTTCTTCTTCTTCTTCTTCTTCTTCTTCTTCTTCTTCTTCTTCTTCTCTTGTTGCTCTTTTCATTGCTTCAGCAAGCTTGGGTCCCAAGTCATGGCTTCCAGCCTCTCAGTGCAGCCTCTCCCAGTCTGCATGGAGTTCTACTTGGCCCACCCTTTCTCCCTCACAAAAGCCCTTCTCAAAAACCTCAGTTTTAAAAGGACACCTTTTTCCTGTGGTGACATCATTCCCTCTGTTACTATGGCAGCCTCCCCCTCCATCCCAGCATTGTCTTCTGTTTCGTTGAGGGCTCCCATTATAAAACAAACCAAGCCATTATATACCTTTTGTGTCTTCAGGGACACTAGGCAGGCCTCATGAAGAAGCTAGGTGGTGTTATTTCCAGCCCTTGCTAAATTCATGAATTTGAGTTTGTTCAAATTCTTACCCTAATGTAGAGATTTTGGGGTGGGGAGTCCTGCCCACCAAACTCATCACACTATTCTAAAAAGATATTATAGTGGGAAAAGGCCCACAGGTTACAAAGAAGCCGAGTTCTTCTCTTAGATTGGGAGAGCCAATATTTTATATATTAAAAAGACAGCACGTACTTTCCAATACAAACAGCAGCCATTAATGAAGGAACCGCAGGGGGAAAATGTTATCCAAGAGATGACTAGATCTTTGCCATCGGTGATGAGAAAATGCCATGACCCAGAAAAATACAAGTCTCTCCTCCACTTTGGTATGTAACAGAGAATTGCTTGGAATGCCGGAACCAAAGCAAAATAAACACACTCAGCATTGCCTAATGAGCAGAAGGGCTTTAACTCTGGCTGCTGGAGACAATCCCGGGTCCAGGAAAACAGCAATTTGTGCACCTCTTATATTCAACAGTAGGACTTGTATGGACATTGAGTATGTGTCAAACAGAATCTTTGTGCCAGGAAGTGACAGAGGGATATGAAAATAATCCCTGGAGTGCATCTGTTCCTGTTAGATTTCTGGATAGCTTTTCCAAATACCAATTTTATATATAGGCTCCATTTGATTATGAACACTCACATTTTTAAAAGGGTGCCATCTCTTTCTGAGGGTACAGCTCTCACCCTCCGAAGCATACAGCTGTATTCCAGACACAAATTAACAGCTGCAGTTTGATTGCTGCTGAAACCTTAAATACTTGCACCTGTTGTTAACTCTGTTTTGTGGTTGTGCATTTTGTAGCTCTTGTTATTTGAAAAATACAGCCCTCGGGCTCTGCTCGTCAAACCTTTTGCAGCAAAGCAGACCCAGCTTGCTTCAGTGTGGATCCAGGCTCGGCAGGCCCAATGCGTGCATCTGCTACATCAGCAAATGTGTGTACAGAACTGGGTGTCAGCATGGTTGTGGCACTGTGAAATTATGAGGGGCACCTACAGTTGTGCACAGCAGGGAAATCTGATGCTACTTTCATGAGCCAAATTCACTATGACCAGAACAATCTGTGCTAAAAAATAAAGTGTTGCTACACCAAGACAGGAGTGCCTGGCGTGCTCTGGTCCATGGGGTCACGAAGAGTCGGACACGACTAAACAACAACACACCATGGTAAATTGTTTTACAAGAAATGCTGAACTTCTCAACATATATAATACATATGCAAACTTAAGCAAAATTGCACCACTTAAGACCGGTAATTTATTCTGCAGTTTTTTTAAACTGCCAAGCTCCTGCTTGTTGAGAGGAAGAGAAGGAATTTTGCAGATCTCTGGCAAATCTTATACAGCAGCTTGTCTGGCTTTGAGATGTCACCAGTGTTTCAAACATGCCATGAGGGCTAGAACCTTTTAGTTTAGTTTTGTTGTTGTTCTTTTTTATAAAGAAGCTGAGATTCTTAGGAAACTGAATTCTGCACTCAGCATTCTGTGTCTTTTCGGAACTTCTGTGGGTTTGCATCTTACAGAAGACATAACACAATTATGGTGTGTGAAGAAAGGAGGGAAGATAGGGCTGGGATGAGGACATGTACTTGTAGTCTGATCTCACTGAAACTATCAAAGGGAATCTTGCAAAGAAGTTTGGAAAGAAAGGAATGCCATTTCCCTATGGATAGGAGACGACAGATACCCTCCCTCATCTGATGGTCAGAATGATTGTTTATTACAAATTGTATGCCAAAAGTTAGTTTTTGAGCAGTCCCTTTTAACAGTAGGTCTTTAACAGCAATTAGTAGGTATAATGTTTTGCTCTATGCCATGAAACACATCTGCAAATCAAAGGTCTATGAAAGGGACAAAAACAAGCTCGGCTGTTAGTTGGCCAACCCTTTACCATGAAATAGGAACAGTATTAATTTAATTGTCCTACCCTGCACTGGGTGAAATGCAGTATTGGCTTGGCAAATAGTTAGCAGCTGGTGGCAGGCAGTGTTTGTCCTTAAGTACACTTTCATTTGGCCTGTGGGATCATCCTGGAGATTCTTCACTCCACCATATGCTTATCATGCCTTTTCTGTGGCCCCAGGCGATAATGACAACGGCCTTGGAAGAAAATTTCAAAAAGTGCAGCTGCTTTATTAAGCATTTGATTTAATTACGGCATTTGAGGCTGGTATGTGCTAGTTCAGGCTTGTTTCTCGAGAGCTTTGCTTATGTAGCTTTGCAAAATACAGAGTGACTTTCTAGCAGAAGAGATGGCAATAAGCACCAGATCTTGTCTGGTCCAAGCTTGAACCCTCATCTTCTCCTCAGAGTGCCCCAATGGCAGCTTTAAAGAGATTTCAGAATACCCTATGAATACATGCTAACCTTATCTTGGAAAACTGGCTTGGAGTAACTCCTACTGGTAGTGAATGATCGGTGTGAAGCCTTTAAAACAAGGCTGAGGAAGCTCTTGACCCCGCAGAAAGTACATTGTTGCATCCAGTGATACAGTATTTTGGGGAAAATGTCGCATGAGGGAGTTTTGCTCAGTGACATAGCTGTTTATAATTTAGGACTTGACTCAGTTGCAGGGTAAACAGAATCTTCCTGAAGGGGAAAGGAAGGATACCACAATGGATTCAGTTTTGGGCTCTGTGTGTGTGGGCTTTCCAGATCTTTCTATTTTGGTCTGTACTTAGCACTTCCAACAGCACAGCAAAGGCTCTGGGGTTGCACTGTGCATTTACATGTCGTAGTCAGGAACCAATTCCCAAGAATAAAACACAGGGACACAAAATGGTCCATCTGTCTATATCAGGGCTTTTGCCCATGGAATAAAGTGTGTGTATTTGTATGTATTTGCCCGGTTCTCCCTTTCCTCATTTAATTTCTACAACAACTCTGAGAGCAGGTTAGGCTAAGATGCACTGATTGGCCCAAGGTCACCAAGTGAGCTTCATGGCTGAGTGGGGATTTGAACCCTGGCCACCCAGGTCCTAGTCCGACACTCTAGCCACTACACAACACTGTCTGTCAGTAAGAAATATTTCTCTATATATTATATCAATTATTTCTACCTTTGCACCTATATATGCAAGTTACTGTATGCAAATCTGCTGTCTCCTTTGAACTTATAATGAACCTTTGAACTCCAGTGAACTTGTAGTTGGTTGGGGGTTGCCGGCTTTTCCTTGCTAGCTCCAGTCATTCACGGACATAAGCATTTGTCGGTTAGCTTCCTATGGAGGTACAGAGCATAGAATTGATTGATAAAAACAACAGTGAAATTCAACAATTAAACCTCCCAAGTGAGATCAAATAAAAGCAGCCAGCACTAATACCCCAGCAAAAAACCATGAGTATATTGTTTAAGAAAGCATAGCTAAAAGCAACTACCAGGCACCTTCCCCAAACAATTGCCTGGAGGGAAATGCCTTGTGAAATAAAAGGCCTTAGGCAGACAGCAAAACAGAGCAATGGAAGGGGCCAAAGGGCTCTCTCTAGGCAGGGAGTTCCATAAGGAGATGCCACCACCAAGAAAGTCCTGCCCTATGGTTCCTCAGACTGGGTGAGAGTAAGGACTAGATGAGGCACAGCCCAAGGAAACATCAGCAACTATAAATGATGGGAATAATTAAATCTAGGAGGAAGCAATCCCTAACATATGCCAGAGGGGGTCTGAGACCTACCGGTACTCCAGAAAAGACATGTGGAATTCTACTGTATTCTCCTCAGTTACAGCTTCTGAATTCTCCTGAGTTACAGCCCCACATGAATCACATAACAGAAGTCCTGAAAGGAGCTTACCATGTCATGGACGATGGTCACAAAACTGGGATCAAGGAGGAACAACTACATATGGCTTACCATGCAGAGTGAGTGTGGTGTTCCTTACTACTGCTATAGCATTCTTTTGGAAGCTGCCTTGACATTTTGGAGGTGGGGGTGTCTATTTCCCCCAAATAAATACTAAATAATACAATCTGGAGCACCCTTATACTGTACATTTATTCCTTTAGGAGCATTATGATCCCTTCAAGACTTGGCAGATTTCCCACCCTGCATAGATAATCAGTGCAACCCAGTAAATCCTGGAGCAACTCCACTACAACCCACTCAATTACTTTGCCCACAAATGACATATGGCTCAGCTAAGCAAATGCCTTCTTGGAACTCACTGGCCCCTATGCGCAGGATTGTTCTCGGCTATATTTATATAGTTAAACTAGAGAGGGTAATAATTCATTCCTGGAATACTAGTCAATTTGAGTCATCTGTATCTAGTACATCCTTAATCTTAGCCAGAAATGCATGATTAGAAGAGGTTGTTTAATTCTCATGTGGAATTCAGCTGAGCTGCAAATATTGTAAACAAAAGGGGTTTTTCAGATGTGGTTGAGAACTTTTGAAGTGGATCTTGTTGAGACGAGGACAGTTGCATGGACAGAAAATCTGTGGCTATCTTGCTGCACAACATTTGCGCTGTTTAGTTGAAAATGTTTATGTGGATTATTTATTTATTTGCGGAATGTGACATTCAAAGTGAGAGAAATGGAAAGGTTATTGTATCCTACTTGTAGTAGTATTCAACAGGCATTGTTGATGGCAAGAGGTCTTTGAAACTGGTAGGGAGGCTTGGTGACCAAGGAGGACCAAAGGTGGGGCCACAGGCAGGGCAAGGTTTTTCTGGTTTCCTCCCCATTCTCCTCCCTTGCAATGGTAATGTGGACACACTGCAGTTGTGCAAATATTTATGCACCTAATTTAACAAAGGCTATTTAACCTTGTACGGCCTGGTGTGGGTTCATGGCACAATAAACCTGCATTAATGGGGGATTGTCCCTGATAAGTGTTTATAGAATTGCAGCCTCAATTGTTTAGTCTTAAAAGCACCACATAGAACTGTTAACAGGGGCCTCCATATGCTTCTAGACCCATGGAAAAGATTATGCCCCTCCATCTTATTCACTTCTACATCATCATCATCATCACAATTAATTTATTCCTTATACCCCACCCATCTGATTTGGGGGGCATTCTACAGGGTGGGTTCTCTGCCTGGTTCCCTGTAGTTTCACTTCTCATAGTGAGGGAACCACCAGAAGGCCCTTGGAGCTGGACCTCAGTGTCTAGGCTGGACGCTGAGGGCGGAGACAGTCCTTGAAGTATACAGGGCCAAAGCCATTTAGGGCTTTAAAGGTCAACACCAACACTTTGAATTGTGCTCGGAAACATACCAGGAGCCAATGTAGGTCTTTTAGGGCTGGTGCTATATGGCCCCAGCAGCCTCTCCCAGTCACCTGTCTGGCAGCTGCAATCTGGATTAACTGAAGTTTCTAAATTGCCTTCAAAGGTAGCCCCACATAGAACACACTGCAGTAGTCCAGGTGGGAGATAACCAGAGCATGTGCCACTCTGGCGAGACAGTGCATAGGCAGGTAGGGTCTCAACCAGTGTACCAGATGGAGCTGGTAGACAGCAGCCCTGGACACAGAATTGACCTGTGCCTCCATGGACCACCTTGAGCTGCTTGGAGAAATGTGTGTGTAATACTGATAAGCAAATAGCAATAAAAAATGATAAGCCTTGTTGCCCCTAATTTTGAATTAGGGGAGGGTGTGTCTGTCGGAAATCAAGCCTTTATCGGGAGAAGCTGGCAACTCTCCCAGGCACCCGGCTTGGTCTCCTGTTGACCTCCCTGGCTGCATTCCCCAGCAAGATCCAGGCTAGGTCACGATAGGCGATTCTTCACAAACGTGGGAAGAACACACCCACTCCCTCCTGCTCTCCCCGGCAGGGAAAGGGAGATAGACAGAAACGTATTTACATGCCTTTATTTCTGTCTTTGCAGCATTACAGAAAACATGTCTGTACTCTTCAAACTCCAGCAGTCAAGTGACAAAGACTTCCTGTACTTCCTGTACATACGCAAGAGGAAGAGCTCATATTACACTCTGAGCTAATTCCGGTGCATCGCCCTGTGAACTGACTGTCCCACTGTTTCCCACGGACAGTCCCAACATTCCCATCATGTTTTGTTTTCAAGCTACCAGTTTGCAGCTGCATTGCTTCTATATCGTAACAGTGTCTGTGTGGCCAGGCTTGGAAGCATGAACAGCAGCAGCAGCAGCAGCCTTAAAAAAAAGAATCTGGGATACGTCTGGGATGTTCAGGGCTGCAAACTCTGACCTTTACATGTAGGTCCTTGGCAGATCCAATGTGTGGCTGTCAGCTGGGACAGGCGTGGCTGGGTGGGGTGTTCAGGAAGGTGCAATTCATGTTCCCATACTTCACATAGGCTCTGCACCCCGAGTTCTCACCTGAACCACCCCCTGCACCATTCTACTTTTTGTACTAGCTTTTAATTTGTCTTAAAATTATACCGTCTTTATACTCACAACAACCCTGCCAAGTCACTTACAGTGTCATTTTAGTGGTCAAGTGCAGATTTATTCTAATTTCTTTCAGTGGCTGTGATGCAAAGAACCATAGAATGAGCTTCACACACCAAATTGGGCTTGGGGCTTCCAGATCCCATCCCTTTTTAAGTGGAGGGGCTTTCAAAAGTAGCTTTTAATGTGACATTGGAGCCTGCTGGTCAGAACATCCCTCTGGCAGATACCCAAGATTTTGGACTCGCCTAAGGTAGATCTTCCGATCTCAACCCCTGAATTTCCTTTAATTGTTTTTCCAGTTCTCACTGATATATAGCAAATAAGATTCACTGTAAGAGCACCGTTAGGAATAGTGTGGACATGTTGCAGTTTAAAATATTTGAAGCTATGGGAATGTCCTTTTAAAAAGGCTTAAATTAAATACCTCGCACAGAATGGATACAAAATAGCACTGACGGGACTGAATCATACCTTGCAAAATGTTATGAAACAAGAATCCTAATCCAGATCCTATTAATGTCAACCATAGGAATCTTTCCTTTGCTTGCAGTGGATTTGGATAAGATACTAAGACATAGCTATTTATTCAACTGCCAAGAGCTCCCCCAACATTAAAGGAACCATATTTTATTTTCTGAGGGGGGGAAAGCCAAATATTGTAAAATGAAAACATTTCCTGTAAATGTAATCCTTAGACGCCAGATTTCAGCATAAAGCAAAAAAGCTGTGAGGCAGGGAGTTCTGTTCAGCATGCACAAGTGTGTGTCTGTCTGTCTGTGTGTGTGTGTGTGTGTGTGTGTGTGTGTTTGTGCCTCAGGGCTTCTCACTTTTTTGTTCTATGCACATCTTTCACTGCATAAGAAACCTCCTTTGAAACTCCTCATCGGTTGTCAGGCAGCAATGAGAACTCCGGTTGCCAGGGAAAGGGAGACTGAATCACAGAAACTCCAATAAATATGTGCTCTGGTTCCCATTTAAGAGTAGTCCCCCATTAGGGTTGCCAGGTCAGGAACATACCAGACCCTGTGATATCAGGGCCCAAGCCTGAGACCTAGAGGTGGCCCCTGGTGATGTCACGGGGGAATCCCCTAGTGATTCTTCCTCTGCACTCCCGTATACCACCAAGCCCTGGAGATGGAGATTAATTGGGAGAGGGGAGGAGGGAACGGAACAGGGCAGATCCCCTCCCCCAAGAGTCTATGCAGTAACTTGTAACTAGTTCCTGCGAGGCTGAAGCTTGCCAGCTTAATGCATCGCCTTCTGCAATAATAATAATGCTCCAATCTGTACAACCATGACATCCCAAATGGAGGGCAACTCTGATCAAGGCTGTTCAGATCCAAGGTGCGGAGGCATTTGGCCTGGGCCTCAGATTTAGACGGCCGTTAATCTATCAGCATTTTGTAAGTTCTGCCATTTGTTTCTTAGAATGTAATTGGCACATGCTCTCAAGTTTGAGCTGCATTTGCTCAGGAAAACAAACCAGGACAGGAGCAACTCTTTCCCCCTTCTCTTCTTCTGCCCCTTGTACTGTAGGCCAACTTCCTGGTAACCTCTTTATATTCACTGTTCATGAGGAAATTTTGTACTTGTCAAGTAGTATTTGTTGCTGCGCTAAGCTACCTTAGTAGACAGCTCAACAACAAAAATAAATTTGTGCAGAAAGCATAATCTACAGTACTGTAGCTTAGAATGGCATGAAGCACCTTTTCTTTTAAAGGAATTGAATCTGACCTCTCAGTTTCTCTACAATGCATGGAGCAAAACCTTAATACACATTCCTGCCCACTCCTGTCCTGATAAACTGCTAGCAGCCTTAACAGAAATAGCTCTTAAAAGCAAAGCTGCTGTTTTGATTAGCAAAACTAGCAAAGCCAAACCTGACAATAACGCATGTGCTTTAGATTTCCCTGGTTTGAGGCACTGTTTACTCTGGCAGTGCTATCATTAAGTGAAGCCCCCCCCCCCCGCTCCCCAAAGCTGTTACATGGTAGACTGATATTGGCTGACCCTGAAGCAAAAAATTTGAAAACAGCACATTTATTTTCCCCCTAATGCTGAACACGCATGCAATGAGGCATACTTTAGTCTAGCTTGGAAATTTTTCAAAATCGCAACTATTTGTCCCCCGTACTTTGTCTTGCATGTTTTTTTCTCCAAGTGAGGATAAAGTAACATGTTGAAAACTGATCTTGGGGCACTGGCAGCTGTATGTTTCTCAGGGAGACGGAGCTGAGGTCCAGTGCACACAGGCAAATTTTCGAAAGAATACAGTGGGTGAGATCCAAAGGTATCTCCTGCTCACAGAGCATTGCATGGGGGTGGGGGGAGAGATGCTCTTGCACAAACATGAGAACTTGTCTATTATAAAGCAGTGTGTGAAGTCTGAAGCACACACTCAGGCAATCATTTGTGGGTCAATGCTAGTGGCCCTGTTCCACTAGAAACTCAGTTATTTAGGTCACTTCCCAGTGACCTGTTTACTGAGCCTTCATTCTGATTTGTTTGCTGGGAAGTTAGATGACAATGGCTGTTTATGGAACATTCACTTTGATTTGCTTGCAAGGAGGTTCGACGATGTCAGATCAACTAAGCACTACACCACACTTTCCAGTGCAATTTCCCAATGATGTTCCATATCACAAAAGTCTGATTTTGGGAGTGAGGAAATACAGTCGTACCTTAGAAGTCAAACAGAATTCATTCCAGAAGTCCGTTCGACTTCCAAAATACTCAGAAACCAAAGCATGGCTTCTGATTGGCTTCAGGAAGCTCCTGCAGCCCATCGGAAGCTGTGGAAGCCCCCTCCAGATGTTCAGCTTCCAAAAATAGTTCACAAACTGGAACAGTCACTTCTGGGTTTGCGGCGTTTGGGAACCAAACCACTCGAGATCTAAGCTGTTCAAAAACCAAGGTATGACTGTAGTTTTCTGCTCAAGGCCTCTAAACCAACTTTCATTGCACAACCTGAATTTACTGGCATGTGACTGATTCCCATCCAAAAATAACAATGTTTTGGAAGTGATCTTAGTTGCAGTCAAATATTTCTCTTTCTCCATGAGTCAATGGCATTACATGACTAGCAGTTTTATACAACATTGGCCTGTGTGTATTCATTTTCCTGTAAGACTCCAATCAGATGCATTGAGCTGTTGGATCCCAACAGCGAAATCTGCTGCCATTCCTCCTGCTCATGTTAATGCTGCCACCATGCTGACACAGAGGCCCGAAGCTAACCATGCTGTCAGGAGGGGTGATAGGATTTGGAGAGCAGGGGTTCATAGATAGGAGCTAGTGAGTTTCTCTTGTGAACCCTTAATAAATAGAACATTTCACTTTACCCTCCAATAGCATAACTCAAACAGTAGTTTTATGCTTGGGTGTATCTAACTAAATAATGAAAGCTGGTTTAAGAAAGTGCCTTGATAAGTCTGCTCAAATTTGGGACTGAATCTATGCTCTTGTAGCTGTTTTGTGTTGTTTCAGTTTCTACCCCGTTCTGTCTATAGGGTAACAAACAAAACAGAACCCAATGCAGGACAAACAGAAGAAAACACTCAATTATAATTTTCGTTCCGTAAGCATTTGCTATTATTATCCAGCACTTGTGACTTTTTTTTTTACAATCATATTTATTAGAGTTTCCAATATAACAGAAAAGAAAAGATAGAAAAGAAAGAAATATATTTAAAACCTTACTTTCGTTACCTTCTTTCTAGGACTCCCTCCTCCCCCTCCCGACTATATTCCCCTTTCATTCATTTGGTTCCACAAGCTCTCACTCCCAATTTAAAACTTAATATGTTTAACCCATTAACCAATTTAAATTATACAATCTTCCCATCACCCCTCATCTTTAACAGAAAAAGGAAAAAGATTTTTCCCCAAGATCTGCCCCAATTTCCTTCCACGAATTCCCTTTTTTTAAAACATGTCAAATCAAAATACCATAATATAGAAAAGTTATATAAAGAAATAGAAGATAAAAAATATAAGTAAATTCAAAAAGTTGGTTATATAGCCTTTGGATTCCAAAACCCCCCCTCCCTTCCCCGGTTTGAATTCCCCATGTCCATCAGTCTATATGTTGTCAGCCTGGAGGTCTCAAGTCCATGGCCAAATTTTTTCCCCTTCCACCTTGCTGGTTTTCTTTTAATTTGTTCATTTTCATGATGTTTAACTTCCAAAAATCCAGTCTAATAGAGGCCTTTAATTTCCTTGGTCTTTGTTGCTCCTCCCATTGTTCTTTCCGTGTCGTAGTTAGTCCTTTGTTCTTTTTATTCCTTACTTTCTCAGGTTTCTTGTCTTGTTCAGCTGCTAAAATGTTCTTATTCCGAGATCTGGTATCTCTACAGAGGTTTGTTATTCAGGAACAAAAACTTACGTCCAGTCCCTTCCTTTCTTCAATAGAAAATTCTATTGTCTCCTTTTAATGTAAACACCTCTGTAGACAAAATACTATTTCAGTTTTGCAGCTTTCCCAGAAGATAAGTCCTGTGCCAATCCCAGAGTAATTTTCCACGTACGACCACTTGTAATGTCCCGAAACCCCTCTAGGGGGATTGCAGTAACTTTGTATCCTCTAATCCAAAAGTCAATTTGTTGTTCCTTATTTTCCGACAGTTTATATCCATATTATGTCAAATTGTAACAGAATTAGCCAGCAAAATCCTTGTAACAAAGTCCTCTTTATATTCTCCAACTTTGACAGCTACTTTGACAGCTGTCAAAGTCTCCGTCTCTCTTCGCCAGGCTCTACGAATCGCCCCGGTTCCCAGGGGGGGTTGCATTTTCCCTCTCACCCTCCACTCTTCTCCTCCAGCACAATTCTTGTAATTTCCCATCGTGGAATTAATAATTTTTATCAGCAATAAACTTCTCTTTCGATCTTGGTTACCCAGTCCTTGTTTTAGAATGTTTACAATCAGGGGGGGACTGACTTCCTTTTTAGATCACCCCCGCTCGTGCTGAATCTGAAAAAAATTTCTTTTTTTCTCCTTTTGTACCCGGTTTCCCAATTACTCACGGGTTGTTGTTGATAGTCTGAATTTCCAATGGAAGAAGCCAGCGCTCTCTGTCGAATGGCATGCGGCTGCGCTCGGCAGGGGAAGCGATAGACTCACAGCACCACGCCACTCCCCGGCACCCGATCCGAAGCCTTTAAAAAGGCTCCTTCACGAGTCGGGAGGGCGCTAGCGGTGCCAGCCGAGTCCCCATGTCCACGGGCTCCGTGCCCGTGGTTTTTAAGGGTCCCCGCGTCGCCGGCGCGGTAGGACCCAGCCCCTGCCGAGCAGACTCCCTCCGGAGCTCGGAGGGAGTCCGCCATTCGGCGATGGCGCCAACCCGGAAGTCCAGCACTTGTGACTTTAAAGGTTGAAACATGACTTACACCCCAAAGATGATAAGCACGCTGGACTAAAGTAGTAGTTTGGTGACCCACTCATATCAGAAAGAGGGCCATCCCATTCTCTACTAGCTGCAGCTTCTAGACAGTCACTAAGGGCAGTACAGTACAGGAATCTAACTTCTAGGTTGTCAAGACTGTCCTTTTTACTTTTTTTTCCAAAGTAAAAAATTCAAAGGTCTGCCAGACCAGATCCTGAAGCATTTGTTCCTAGCTGCTCTTCTTTTTCCAAAATGCCTGTGACCTGTTGCACTTCCACAAGGTTTTGTATGAATTTTCCCTTCCTTGCTCCCCATTTCCATGGCTATGCCAGCCAGCTGTCACCTTACTGGCAGCTGTCAGTGAGTTCTGGTGATTTCATGCTGTTGATATGCAACCCTCCCATACTTTCTTCTAGACCAAAACCCACTGGCCATCTCATCTTGCCTCCAGTACATAGATTCCTGAGCAGATGGGCCAGAGCTACACATTGCACACAAAGCAAAAAATGGGGTGACCAACCTTTTCTTGCCCCTCATTAGGGATATTATTTGCACATTACTTTCATTGAGTGTGCAATCTGCGTATCTGTTTGTGCAAATAGCTGAGCTATTTGTACAGTTATGCACATGGAATGTTCAATGAGTGTACAGTCTGGTTACATGTATAGGTAAAGGTAATGGACCCCTGGACAGTTAAGTCCAGTCAAAGGCGACAATGGAGTTGTGGCGCTCATCGTGCCTTCAGGCCAAAGGAGCCAGTGTTTGTCCACAGACAGCTTTCTGGGTCATGTGGCCAGCATGATTAAACTGCTTCTGGTGCAATGGAACACCATGACAGAAGCCAGAACGCACAGAAATGCCATTTACCTTCCCGCCACAGCAGCATCTATTTATCTACTTGCACTGGCATGCTTTTGAACTGCTAGGTTGGCATGTATACATAAAAACTGAGTTGTGCATATCAACAAGTGTGCACTCTTTCCTATGAATACTTGGCTTATGTGTAGAGACATCTATGCTCAGTTGTAAATGTGAACAAGCCTAATGCCAGTGTGGGTTGAGGAGGCATTTGCTGTAGAGAAAGCCACTCCCGAACTCCGGAGGGGGGGGGGTTGCGGGCGCACGCCCCCATCCACACTCTCGCGGGGCTGGCACCAGATGTACATCTGGGGGGCTCCCCTTGTTGGTGCTTAACCCTCCCCGGTTAGACCGGATAGACTGTTAGGGCCAATGCCTAAGGCCAATACCGCTCTTACCTGTAATCAATAAAGTTGTGGCCATTTTTGCCCATTAACCTAAATTCTGGTGTCCGTTGTCTTTATTTATTCCTTCTGGGGAGGGGGCGGGTATTGCCACGCAATCAGTACTTAACTCTTCTCCTGCTGCCATTTTGTCCTTCCTCCAACACACACACTTTGATCCTCTCCACAGTTTCCCACCACTGAGCTCTGGGACCCACATGTCAGATCAATTTCTGGAAAGCGTCTGCAAGAGAGAATCAGATGGGTTAAATACCTGCTGTCCCCACATTATCAATAAGTGGTACAGTTGTGTTTTGGAGTAAAGCAAATATTTGATGAAGTATCATATAGTCCAAACCTTAAAAGCAATAACTTTCTACCTCTTCATGCCCAAGAACTCACATGTAAATGTGGGCTAAGCCAATGGGTTTGGGTAAGGACAAAAATCTAACTGACGTCTAGATAATCATTGATATATAATGAGGCAGAAAATAAAACTGACTCTAATTGGCAAAATGAAGATATTGTCATTGGTGGCTTGTGGCAAGTTTCCCTGGAGTAACTGGTCTGAGAGTGTCCTGAAAGGGATTTCCCTTCTCTCAACTTTGCTGTATCCCACCGGCTGCATCTGAGAGGACAGGAGGTTAGCAGGGAATCCATGGCGCACTGACAGTGAGTCCAGCAGACAGAAGTTTGGCTCAGCTCTCAGCTGCACTTGAACGTCTGCTAAGCATGTGATGAAAGAGGGTTTTCGAGTGTGCCAGCTGTGGAAAGGTTAATAAAATATAACAAAACTAATTCAGAGCATTAAAGCTTCAGGCTTTGCTGATTTTATGCTTAAAAACAACATGTCAGATGAGTGGAGCTAACAGTTTGCCTTTCTCGTGTGCCTGCTTTCTTCTCATTTTTATGCTTGGAGGTCTTCCAGGTGGTCATTTTTGTCATCATCTATTTTGTCACCATATGCTATTGACCCACGCACAGCCCATGGTGCAAATGGTGGCTGTCACCTGTTTTTAAACCATGGTTGCCTTGTGCATCCTTGATAGAAACAATGGCGGACTTGGGTACTATGGTGCCCTGTGCGAGGCCAAAATTTGGTGTTCCCTTCCCCCCCAGCCCCAGTCCTCACACAGCCTTTCCAAAGGTGGGTAAGTTTTGGGAAGGAAGTGCAAGGGGCCAGAGCCCTTCTGTCTCCTTCCCAAACCCTCAGAAAGCACCAAGTAGGCTTTGGGAAGGAAGTAGGAGGACTCTAGGACCCTGTTAGAGCCTTATGCCTCTTTCCAAAAGCCCAGGGCCTTGCTTATTGGGCTTTGAGATGGTGCCCCCTCAGCTCAGTGCCCAATCATGTGCACCACTCAGACAGCTCTAATTCTGCCCATTAGAAAACCACTTAACACTGCATATTGAGTTCTTCAGTTCCCAGTTGTACTTTTCATCCTGCCTGCAATGGGGTTGACCCCTCATTCTCCTCTCTTTGCACCATGAGATGTGGTGGAATGGATACAAAAACTTATGGAATACGCAGAAATGGTGAAACTTTCCGGAAGAGTAAGAAATCAAGATAATAAACTTTTTAATAAAATAATGGAAATGGTTTATTCAATATTTACAGATAAATTGTAAATAGATAAGATCATTGGCAGGATTATTGTAATAACCTGCAGTTTTATAAGAGTATATATTGAAAGAAGATGAAGAAATGAACAAATTAAGTTAATCTGGATATGCAGAGGGTTTTTAATGCAGATCAATTTAAGGAACCACAGAAAGAGGAGGAAGGAAGTCAAGTTTTGAAATGTTAAAATGATTGTAAAATTAGTGAAATGTATAAAATTAGTGAAATGTATAAACTTGAAAAGTATAAATAAGTTTTGGAAAAAAGAAAATATAAAAACAAAATGATGAACAGCAATAGAGAGAGAGAGAGAGAGAGAGAGAGAGAGAGAGAGAGAGAGAGAGAGAGAGAGGTAGGTAGGTAGTGGAGCATCCATCCCTTCTTGCATTCGGACCATTCGCTATCTACTCAAAGTGTGGAGTCCACCCGTTCATATTTGTTGTCATTAGGAACAAGGAAAGTGACTGTATACCGAGTCAGACCATTGGTCCATCTAGCCCAGTATTCTGTTTGCCTACTGGCAGCAGTATGCAAAGCAGGATTTCAGGCAGATGTCCCTCCCAGCTGTACCCTGGAAATGCCAGGGATTGAACCTGGCACCTTCTGCATGTAAACCAGCTGCTCTGCTACTGAGCTATGCTTCTGCCCCTAGTTGCCTTAGTGAAATATACTCGGAGTATAGAGTGAATTTCATGCTCTTTATTCAGCTCATAGTGGTGAGGAGGAATGAATGTTTCCCCAAAATATCTGCTTTATATACATTCCCCAAAATATCTGCTTTATATACATTCCCCAAAATATCTGCTTTATATATACAATGGGCTGCACATGATTGGCTAATTCCGGGATTCTCCTGTAGGCCAATCAGGTTGTAGATTCACTTCCATCTGGAGCTGGATTAGATGGCTCCTGCGGACCAATCATACTGCTGCATTGTTCTAGGACCAATCAGACTGCTGCATTTTGGATCCTATTATTCCAGAACCAATCAGACTGTTGCATTTTGGATCCTATTCAACTCAGTACATAACACTTAGTTTGTTGCAATCGCACCAATACAAGAGTCCAGTGACATGTGAGACCTGACTGAAGGTGGGAGGAACATGAGGGGGGAAATTCCCTATTTTATCAAGGAACAGCACAGGCTAAAATGTCCCTTCAACTCAGGAGCATAGTGACTGGATAAAACAAGACTGTGGCACACTCTCAGTCATTAAGGTGGAGTGATCCAAAGATGTGAATTGAGAAAGGGCAACACTGGAATCAGATCACTGGCTGACTCAGTCTGTTTAATTGGATTGTTGTAGCATCCCAAGAAACAGAAGGAAGGTTTTCCTACTAGTGCAATAATAATTAGGCACTAGGAAAACCACCGGGGGGGGGGGGCTGTGTGGATAAATCTCTTACTGTGAAATGTAAAAAAAAGTTACATAAACATTTGTCAAGAATGGTTTTGGTGTTCCTGGGCTTGCTTCTGGGCACAGGCAGTGGACAATGCACCCCTTTTCATCTAAAAGGTCTGCAGTTTGAAAGTACAGGAAATGATCATTAATTATTCTTAGACATCCTTTGTAGATGTTGGGGTTGTTGCTCAAAGAGCATCATTTCCCAATGCTAGACAGACAGGAGGACATTCACAGCTCCATGACCTCTACATAAAAACAGGAATGCAATGATTAATGGAGCACTTAGAACTTTCTGCCACTGTGGCAGGGAGTTAGCAGGATTATTATTATTACTATTATTATTGCAGAATTGGCCATCTATATATTTAAAAGCCAGTTCATAACTTTTCATCCACTCACCTAACTTCCCTTCATGGGTTGGTATAATTAAGGCTGCAATCCTATGCATTTACCTGGGAGTGAGCACTTTTGGACTCAGTTGGACTTCCTTTTTTATATATATAAATAATTTTTATTAACTTTCAATTACATATATCCAATATAAGCCACATTCTAACATTACCAAATTACAATTACAATTCAAAAATAAACCAATTGATAAGCCAATTATACTTTTTCGATGGCCTCCCGCGTGCTAGATTTCAAGGTAAGAGAAATTCATTTAATTTTGCTTCCAAAATCTTATTTAATCCAATTACATTTCAGGACTCAGTTGGACTTCCATGTGAGCAAACATGCATGGGATTGTGTTGTAAGGCTCCCTGACTCTGCCACACCATCAGGGCCCCTAGTAGGGCAAGCGCTTTACACCTCTGGCCCTTGGAGTGGCTCAGTATGAGTTCTTGGGGATCAAACTCCCTCTGACCTCTAAGCAATAAGACGTCTCTGGTTCCCTAGTGCCTTGTGCTATGTTGAACCTTTGCACAGTATTTATTTTTTAAGGGGGCACAGAGGCAAAACAAGCATCCCTCTGAGAACGTAGTAGGTAGAATTCTTCAAGCAAAATTTTAATTTTGAAGTATCTGGCTGGGAGATGGTGGGTTTGCATTTACCTTGTAAGCTTAATGAAGTTCCCAAGGGTTGTGGTGTGGTGTGGTGTGGTGTGGTGTGTGTGTGTGTGTGTGTGTGTGTTTCCTTAACTTCAAAGCATTTAGGAAAACCTCCCCCCAAGCAGTGTAAACCTCTTTGTGGCTGGGCAACTCTCCTTCCTGGTAGGACCCTCTGACCCTGTGCCATCCAATTTAGTACAGAATTAGTTCCATGTACAGAAACACAAGGATGCAGGTGGCGCTGTGGTCTAAACCACAGAGCCTAGGATTTGCCGATCAGAAGGTCGGCGGTTAGAATCCCCGCGACGGGGTGAGCTCCCGTTGCTCGGTCCCTGCTCCTGCCACCCTAGCAGTTCGCAAGCACGTCAAAGTGCAAGTAGATAAATAGGTACCGCTCCGGCATGAAGGTAAACGGCGTTTCCATGTGCTGCTCTGGTTTGCCAGAAGCGGCTTAGTCATGCTGGCACATGAGCCAGAAAAACTCTCTGTGGATAAACGCCAGCTCCCTCAGCCTGTAAAGCAAGATGAGCACTGCAACCCCAGAGTGGTCTGCAACTGGACTTAACTGTTAGGGGTCCTTTACCTTTACCTTTTACAGAAACACAACATATTTCTATGTGATCTTTAAGACTTTATTTTAAGGTTTTTTAATTTAAAAAAACACACACAGCTGACTGAATTGTGAGTCTAGTGGCTAAGTTGCCTAGTATGAGAGCTTTAAATCTGTGGACTCCCATCATGGGCCCTATATGTATTGTGACAGTTCATTAAGTGGCCAGTGAAACACCAACATGTCACACATCCATCCTCTAACTCAGGCAGCTGTGGCTGAGTCCAGGGGCCCTGAAGACATACTTCTGATGTTGGGCTGGCAGAATGATAATTTATGCACTCTGCAATTCAAAGGGATTTCATGGCAGTTGTAAATTAATGAAATCTGAATGGTTGTGTGTGTTTTTTGGTGTGTGTTTTTTTAAAAGGGGGAACTTCTCATTTAATTGATTGAGTTTAACATTTAAAAACAAATGAAGAACTTTGGGTCAGTTATTTTTCCTCCCTCTTTTTACAGAGAACAAGATAAATGAGATTAATGCTAGCAAGAAAGGGGGCGGCGGGGGGGGGAGAGAGAAATGCATGGCTTTTGGCCAACACAAAAAAACCTGATTCCCTCCACGCCTCCTCTTTTATTTCCCCTTAAAAACCTGCTGTTAATCGCTGCCAAGGAAGAAGTGTAGTAACTTACTACAGATTTTGCTTTCAGTCAGGATTTTAAAAAAGAAGGAAAAAGAAAACCCTGCAAATGAAAGAATCTCTTTAATCAGATAATTGACCAGCTGGTAATCTTAGCTCTTTTGTGACACACCAGTTGGCAGGTACAGTAGTACCTAAGCATGAGACTCTCTCCCTTTCCCTTCCCTTTTGGATACTTATAGAGCTCCTCTGTCTCATTCAGTCTCCAGGGATATTTCCCAGTCATTTTGAAGTCCTGAAAAAAGGGACAAGCTATCAGAGGTAATGACTGCCTATGGACATGCAGATGACACTACTACAGATACTAAGGCATCATGCATGGGGGTTCATAAACAATTGTTTTGACACAAGGCTGTGTTGCCTCAAAAGG